>NC_054469.1:66492124-66800770 GCF_017639515.1 Carcharodon carcharias | reverse complement strand
GTGACAGAGAGAAGGTATAGTATGGGACTGTTGGTGAATTTGGAGCAGAAGTTTCAGTTACTGGTATCACACTCAGTCGAGCTTTTCCCACACAGGCGGAAAAGGGCTTTCTAGGCCATTCGAGTCTGCTCCACCATTCACAATGATCATGGTTGATCCTCTATCTCAAAGCCATATTCCTGCTCTCTCCCCATACACCTCCCCCATATAGTTGGTCACAAGGATTGTGACCTTCTGATGGCAAGATTATGCAGCACGCAGCAGACAACTATGAATCTTGACGCTCTGCTACATGCTGGAGGTCTCCTCCAAAGCAGTCCAGGCAACCAAAGCGTTGTTTAAGCACCCCAATCATTTGTTCTATCACATCTTGTGTGGCAGCATGGCTTTCATTTTATGCCCATGTGAGTGCGGTTTGCATACTGCATAGCCATGAGTTATGGTGTCAAAGGATAACCCTTGTTGCCACACTTCGGTTTGTTATGGTGACTCAAATACAATTGCCACAGTGGACTCCATTTGTTCTCCAAGTCAAGCTGCACTGCATGGGGGATGCCTAATTCTGCACTCATGTCTGCTTTGAGGTCAGCATCAACTCGTTTAGTACTGGCCACACCACCCCCTTCCGACTTTGGCAAACTGAAGAAACTATCAAAAACACCAAACTTAGTAGAATCTAGCCATAGTCAGAAGAAACTAACCAGCCACTACCTCTAAGTAGTTGATGATCCCTTTAAATAGTGACCATGGAAGATCCTTCCTGCTGCTGAATACGCGTTTAGCTGTGTGAGGTTAAGAGACGGGATTGGCTGGAGCATTGAGGTGGTGAAGTGGCATTGCTGGCATCAAATCAGCATTACACAGTGATTGACATCTTGATCTGCCTGCTCTGCATACCTGCGGTGGACATTTATCATGCTGACACACCAACCCGTGCCCCAACATCACAACAAGTTTGGCATCTTTTGACCAACAAGTGCGGGTGTGCTACGCTGGATGTTATTTTGAAGCTTTAAGGCAATCATACTGCTAAAAAAGAATGCTGTTGAGCCCCCCTCCCATGGTTAAATGAATAAAAATATATCAGAAATATCAAAGTCTACAATAAGTTAGCATCAGATTTCCTACTGAGGGAATTAAACTGATTTAGGGTTATCAGTACAGTGTTCACAGTTTTCCAACATCAAAATGAAATCAGTGACGATTTGTACACAAAGGACTCCAGTAAATGTGAGCCAAAATACAATGGTCCAGAGTTTGCTCCAGATTTGTGCCTGGATAGAGGTGTAAACTGAACACAAATAAGCCTTGTGCCTTGAAAGGCCACAGAAAATTGGGATTAAGTGTGTAGCTTCCTGGCAATCATTTGTAGAAAACTCGAATGATAACATGGATTCTCAATTATTCGTTAACTTGATCGCTACAAGTCTTTAATAGCGATACAATTATGCAAGAGCTGATCAGGTCGTGTAGATCATCAAATTCCATTCAAGTATAAAAAGCATAAATAATTCAGTTAACAAGAGTAAATGTAAGTGCCTCATTTTAATGAAGGAGCAAAATTATAAAACTAGAATTCTCAGTCAACTCAAAAAGCATAGGTAAGTCAGAGCTCAAACTGCCAATGTCAATTTGTTTTTGAATAGTGAACTGTGAATGTTAATGTAACTTTTTGTCTTTGATTCTTTTGGCAAAAAAGCTGAAGTATGTGATAGGATTTGAATTTAAATTACAGCAAATACCTAATGCGTAAGGAATGAAAGTTGTTTTCACGTGCAAGAAATTTGAGAAACACCATTGTTCGAAACCAAGCAACAAAATTGGTCTGCTCAGAGGAGTTTTCATTAGCCATCAGAGTTGCATTGACTTTTTTTACAAAACTTGGAAAGCTCTAGGATCCTAAATGTAACAATCATTCTGCTTCAAAGCATGGCTACTTAGCTCGCATATCAAAGCCTTTTCCTTGCCATTTATATTATCTGGCAGCTGTAGCCATTTTTAATTTCAAACATGTTAAAAGTGTTGAGAGGGTTCCTCATGATCGAGGTACCCTCTCATTCCCTTACCTGCAATGCCAGGCTTCAGCTCTTTTCATGCTGGAGGACCTCTTATTGGCCCTCCAGACTGAGGGCACATCCACTGTTCAGTGTTGCATGGTGAGCATGCCCTTTGGCCACTAATAAACCAATAAAGGACAAATTGTGGTCAGGTAATTGCTCCAGACATGTTACAGGGTCAGAACCTGCATTTAATTTGGACCTTGGGGTCCTGACCCAATATGGAAAATACGGCTTTGGGTGTCTGTTGATTTCTGGCATCAGATGCTTCATCATGGTTGTTTCTATAAATATGCTACTGGAGTTCGTCACCACCTTCATGTTGGAAAGGATAGACTCCAAGTTCTCTGTACAAAGCCCTGCGCCAAGTTGGTGCTGGCCTCCCAGCAGTGGCCAGCAATGGTAGCCCTAACACAAGCCAGCACTGTCTCCTTCATGGTGGGTTAGGGCATGCAGCTGCACCTGTTCCCCTTCATTTATCTCTTACTGCCTCTGGTTGTGTGCCACCATGTCCTGCAAGTGAGAGCAAAATGAGTGAGTGTCAGTTTGTATACTGCCATGTAATTGGCTGATATGGCTGTCATGTTTGAATAGCTGACTGTGTATGTAACCTGTGAGATGTGGGTGTGAGGATTGCAACAGTGATAAGTTTCCAATGGCGAGGTACAGCATATAAATGTTATGCAAGCGGCTTAAATTGATCAAGATTGTTGATAGGTGAGTGTGATGATTTGAGCAGTGGCTGATGCTGGTGGTGTAGTTGGTAGGGTAATGCATTTGAAGATGTATTCACTGAATGCTCATGTGAAATCATTGAACATTTTGCAGCACTGTGTCCAGATCCTCCGGAATTGGTTCCTAACATTAACCTCCATGACTAATTGCTTCAACTGTCTTTTGAATGTGTACCTGGAGGGCCTCCTTCACCCTGAAGGATACTGAACATCTCGCTACCTTTTCAACTCCTCCATCGAAACCTCCAGCGCAGTGTCTTGTTACCTTGGAGAGTGCTGCTTCCCCTGTTGTGCCATTCCTTACTCTTTTCCAGGATAGATTCTCTTCAGTCACAACTCCCAGCAGCCGCTCCAGCCGCATTACACCTTGCCTTTAACAGTCAAGCTTTAAATGGTGCTAGACACCCATGATATTGGGCCCTGTGACATGTCCAACCAAAGCAATGTATGGTTAGTGCTGGCTGGACACAGAGGTGGTTCAAATAAACAGGCAGCGTGAAGTTGGCTTGCTTCCCTCTTTGCAATCAATGGACTCAGGTTAACTGCGCAATGCTGTCCCCGCACAACCATTTTTGGGGCCTCTCCAATCTATTCGCCTTTTAGTGAACTCTGGTATTATGTTAAGGTGAATTCCAAGACAGGGGTCATTTTTGACAGTCATGAGCATAAATTCAAAGGAAGCCTTTGAGCCTAAAATACAGTGTGCAAATTTACATGCATTCTCAGCCAGCTTAAATACAGGGAAATTGGGTTGGATGCTCCTTTATGAGTTGTGGGGGTGGATGCCGGCAAAGGTCTTGTGCATTCTGTGCAAAAGTTTGAGGTAATTTGGTTGCAGCATAATAACAGGTGCATCTGTTCCACCTGAATTTCTTTGATCTTTTGTGTGGACAATCAGAATTACACTATTCTTCAGGTGCAAATTGTCATGAAATTTCAGGCCAATACCTTTAAAAATCTATTTTTTTAGCGCAGCTGTAGTGGCGAAGAAGGGGCTATGTGCTGGTAGTGTAATTACACCAGCTGTGCTTCTGTGGAATATTAAAGTAACACCTTCAAAATGCCTCAAAGTGTTGCCATAGGGAATAGTGAATAAATGTCTACAAAGATTAGACTTGTTACAGCAACTCACTCAATGCTAAAAATGCCAGTGCTGTTTCGTGAAGATGCCAGATGGCGTCTGTTACATCTGTGCAGTGAATCCAGATTGCAATGAGACTTTTACAGCAATGGGTTGGTAAATGAGTTCGGTAGAATTGTTACATTATTCCGCGGCATCTTCTATGACACAGCAAAAAGAAGAAAAGAAAACTTCCAACTTGTATAATAGGATTCCAAAACAAAAAAAAATGTAAGTTGTTTTGACAGAGTAATGCAAGATATTTTAATTATTTAAAAGTAGGATGATTTGTACAGGTGGTAATTCCCAAGCTCAATAAAGTTTAAATTATAATTTGATGACCATACCCCTTAGTTGAAAAGTCCCTGTTAAAATTAAAATACGGTTCTGTTTTCTACATGCTGTTACATCATTGATCTTCACACTGCAGGCTCTCACTCCCACTGGATTTGCTGTGGTTCAGTGACTTGTGGTAACCGGTGAAAACAATGTTAACAAGACCAACATATTTACTCTTGATAAAATATTTAACATTGCTTACAGATGTTTGATGTTTGTTGAGACTTCTAAGCTAAAAGATAAACCATATAAGAGTATCGTCCTTAAACTTTTCTTTTAATTGTTGACATTTGACATTAAAGGGCCTTAATGTATGCTTTCCCTTGGTGAAAGTTGCCATGAATAATGAAAATAGTTATGCTGTCTTTTTTCACTACCAAATAAACATCTTAGATCTCTGGAGAAGAATAAACTGCACAATAAATTTGAAGGCGGCGAATGAGTGGAAAGCAACGGTTCTTAGTATTGAACATTATTGAACAAGCCAACAATAACATGCAATAAATCATTTTGAAAGGTTGAGTTAAATATTTGTTTTCTTTTACCAAGGACAAAGAAGACAAGGTCCTCACCTAGAAAAGCCAAGTTTCCTCTTCCATTTAATGGAAACTCCTTTTGCTTCTTGCCTGTTGCCAACTTCAAAGCAAAGTAAAATTTCCCTAATTATCCTCCTTGATAATCTTTTTCTTTCTATTGTCCATGACTGTAGGGCTTGTTTTTAAACCAGTATAGGAATAATGTCATATTTTAATTTATATTCAAAAATTATGAAGATATTTTCGGGTCTTCAGTTGTCTGATGCTATAAAGATAATGTTCTGAAATTCTATGTACCTTGATCAATGTTACTTTGGAATGCCAATGTATTATGCTTTGTAGAAGTGTGACATGTCTCTGAAATATCTGCAAATTTGGAGCTACTGATTGCAGTCTTATTGTTGTAGAAGCCGAACAATTCCCCACAGTTAAGGTGAGATAGCCCAGGATAGAACTATTGTATCACCTATTGGAAAATTTAATATAAGAAAAAATGTTTAAAAGCTGGGAAAAAGGATGTCCATTCTCCTGGCATGTGTGTACTGCATGGCACGAGAACATCCAATGGCAGAGAGGCCAAACAACTTGCTCTTGTTCATCAGAGTAGAAGAAGGCAACAGGAGATTGAAAAGATTTTCTCCTTGCAGGAAAAAGAACACACACAACTTCGGGAAGACCCAGGGTGTGGCTCTGCAGTGACAGGCACCTTGATGGCCACTGGCAATGCATGCCCACCTGTCCCATGTTCCAGGAGGCTGAAGATGGCAGCAGTGACCTGCTATGGAACCCGGGTCTCCTGGTGCTCAGATGTGTGTGAAGAGAGCTGATCCTCTGCCTGTACATCCTTTGTTGGTGTTCTTGGCTCCTTGGAGTGACATCTCAGTGCCCATTCCCCCTGCCTTTGGGAGCAGCATATGGCTGAGGAGAAGGCAGCTGCTACAGATGCCGGTGTTGCTCCTACAGCTGCTTTTGGTGTTGCTGCTCCTCTAGTTCTTCATCAGAGATGCAAGATGGAGCTGCATAAATTGCTCCCCTGCCATGCTGGAGGACAGCAGAGTAGTGTAGCTGAAGGTGAGTGAAGTGCAAGGCCAGTGAAGTAACTTCCAAGAAATTGGCGATCACCTATCAAGCATCGGACACACTGTCTGAGAAGGAGTGCTGTGAATAGCAGCCGCTCATCCGGCCATTGATGCTGCCCTTCAGTTTTACTGATCAAAGACAATAGCTGACTATGTAGCCATTTTAAAGGCATGAACTGAGCATTGTGAATTCGGAGTGTCCATTAGTGATTTGTCGAGAGACCGGCTGATATGTGGGATTGGAGATGATACTATCCAAAAGCGTTTGCTAGCTGAACCTAGTCCAGACTTCAATACGGCATCAGAATTAGCCACCATGATGGAGAGTGCTGTTAGAAGTTCCGAAGTTATAAAAGATACACAAAATGGCGCTGTCCATCTGGTTGAGAACAAAATGCGCGAAAACTTCGGACTCTACAGAAAGATGGGAAATGCTCTTTAGCTGCAGATCATTGAAAAACAATGGTACTACAGTGAAAACCTACAAAATGAATGAGAGAAATACATCCAGACCTCCAGTGAGCGAACGACAATTCAAACAAGTCGAGTGCTTTTTCTACCACTGCTATGGCCATATAAAGCGGCGCTGCAGAGAAAGGCTAAAACAACACTAATGAGAACAGATGGAAAAATCGTGAAATATGTCTCATGGAAAAGCCTGAAGAAATAGAATCAGACATCCATTCATTATATAACCTCAAAGTGGGTAGAACCGAGCCAAGTGATCATTACAGTAAACGGGCAACCCATTAATAGTTGATATGGGAGCGATGTCCATTATTGGAGAAAATCCATTTAGACAGGTGGATAAAGGAATCCATCCTTTGAAGTTAGAAATTTCAGACACAAAGCTGAGGGCACAAATGGGTGAAGAAATAATACTGAAAAGGTTATGTTAAGTCTCCGTGACATACGAAGATCAATATGAAAGGTTGCCCTTGTTAGTGAGAGGGCCCCAGGTTAATAGCCGCAACTTGTTCGAAAAGATTAAATTGAAATGGGCTGAACTTTTTCAAATTACAACAAAAGGCTTACAGGAATTATTGCAAAAGTATGCTTCCATTTTCAATGACGTGTTAGGGAGCTATGGGCCAGGATCCATGTAGACCCAAACACAACCCCCAGATTTATAACAGCCAGACAAATCCCTAATGCTCTATGGGACAAAGTTGAAATTGAACTGGACAGACTAGAAAAATTGGGCATCCTAGAACCAGTGAAATTTTCTGAGTGGGCAGCACCCAATGTACTTGTACTGAAGCTGGACCAAAGCGTGCGTTTATGCTGTGACTATAAACTGTCAATAAGGTGGCTAAACTTGATAGACACCTGATACGCAAGATTGAGGAGTTGTATTTGAAGTTGGCAGGGAGCACCACACATTCAAAATTAGATGTGAGCCATGCCTACCATCAAGCAGAGTTGGAAAAGGACTCTAGGGAATTTGTCACCATTAATATGTACCGAGGATTGCATCTATCCTTTGGGGGTCTCCTCGGCGTGTGCTATTTTCCAAAGAATGATGGAAAACTCGCTCCAAGGATTTCCCCATGTTATCATTTACTTGGATGACGTATTGGTCAAGGGATTGGCTGACGATGAACACTTAGCAAATCTAGAAGACGTGTTCAATTGCTTCACACAAGTTGGGTTAAAACGAGAGAAGTATCTGTTCCAAGCCAAGGAGGCAGTTTAGTTGGGGCACAAGGTTGATGTGCAGGGCCTGCATCCTGTGGAAGAAAAAGCCCAGGCCATTCACGAGGCGCCTGTCCCGAGAAATACTACAGAGTTTAAGGCCTTCTTAGGCATGGTAAACTACTATGGCTGATTCCTCCCAACCCTCTCAACTGCACTGGTCCCATTGTACGACTTGCTTAAGAAGAATCAGAAATGGAGTTGGCAAGCCCTGCACCAGGATACCTTCCTGAAAGTGAAACGATTGTTAAGATCATTGGCCTTGTTGGTCCACTTTGACCCCTAGAAGGAAGTAATTTTAACATGTGATGTGTCCCCTTATGGAATAGGGGCTGCCCTTTCACATTGGATGGCGGATGGCTCCGAACGACCCATTGGTTATATATCATGCACACTCAGTGTTATAGAGCGAGGATATTCCCAGGTTGAAAAGGATTGTGTTTGGCGCCTGGAAGTTTCATCAATATCTCCACGGTCGCCATTTCCATATTATAACCGACGACAAGCCCCCACTAGGATTATTCGGAGAATATAAAGCGATACCATCTATCACATCTGCTCGCATCCAGAGATGAGCACTAATATTAGCTGCCTACAAACTTATGTTCAGTGTTCGGGTAGTCAAATCCTACATGCTGATGCACTAAGCTGCCTTCCCCTGCCAGCTAATAACAGGGATGCTTCGATTCCCCAGGAACTGGTCTTAGTGCTAAATTTTCTGGATTCCTCCCCTGTTCAGACCAGATAAATCTGTGAGTGGATGAGCTGGAACCCACTATTATCTAATGTACGGGAGCAGGTCTTGAATGGTTGGTCAGGTGGATCTAAATCTGAGGAGATGAAGCCCTATTCTGATCGCAAATATGAACTCTCCTGCCAGGATGGCATACTAGTCTGGAGAGCAAGGGTCATCGTGCCCCTGAGGGGGCAAAGGCCGTTATTAGCTGAGCTACATAGCGCTCAGCTGGGCATTAACAGAATGAAGGTGCTCACACGCAGCTATTTGTAGTGGCCAGGCATGGACTTGGATATCGAAACTGTGGTCGAAAGCTGTCCTCAATGCCAGCAGGTGCAAAAGCTCCCACCCTCAGCTCTATTACGCCAATGGGAATGGCCGGGGCGGCCATGGGTGCGCCTCCACATCGATTATGTGGGATTCTTCTTGGCCACAATGTTCCTTTTACTGATTGACTCCCACTCTAAATGGATGGATGTCTATGAAATCCGGTCGCCCATGTCGGCTGCCACCATAGACCGCTTGCGGCAGAGTTTTACAGTGCATGGGTTGCCGGAGGTCCTTATGTCTGACAATAGGACCGCCTTTACAAGTGGGGAGTTCAATATGTTCATGACATTTAACAGCATTACTCATGTCAAAACCTCACCCTACCACCCAGCATCAAACAGCATGGCTGAGTGGGCAGTCCAAACCTTTAAATCCAGGATAAAAATGACAGAAGGGGATTCCATTGGCATGGGATTGTCCCAGTTCTTGTTCGCATACCGGACCATGCCATACATGACGACCAACATTGCCCCTGCGGATCTATTAATGAATAGTTGTCTCCACACCTGCGTGACCCTTATCTGGCCTAATTTAGAGGGGAGGGTGGAGAAAAGCCAAGAGGTGCAGAAGACCAGGCATGATGGTCATGGTCGCGAAAGAACTTTCACGGTGGGAGATGCAGTCCTTGCAAAGAACTTTGGAGGTGGGCCCAAATGGCTTTTGGGCAAGGTGAGGGCAGTAACCATACCCCTCCCCTATAATGTATTGGTAAATGGCTGAATAATTAGACGACAGGTGGAGCATCTCCGCAAAAGAACCAGTCCCACAAGAAGAAATGCAGTCTTCATCTACGCTTGAGTTTGTGTCACATGTTGAGGACAGGTCACACGATTTGAAAGCACTGGTGGGGCCTGTGGGACCTGAAGGGCTCAGGGAGACAAACCTGCCAATTTCCACTGAGGAACCTAGTGGACAACTGGCCCTGAAAGGGAGGTCTCGGAAAAACCAGCCGAGGTTCACGGAATCACAGAATCTTAACTGCACAGAAGGAGGCCACCGTGTCTGCACCTGCTCTCCAAAGGAGCATTATGACCTAGTGCCATTGCCCTGCCTTTTCCCCGCACCCCTACACCTTGTTTCTATTTAGATAATCATCCAACGCCCTCTTGAATGCCTCGATTGAACCTGCCTCCACCATACCTCCAGGCAGTGCATTCCAGACCCGAATCCTTCATTGTATGTAAAAGGTTTATCTCACGTCACATTTTCTTCTCTTGCAAATCACTTTAAATCTGTGCCCTCTCGTTCTTGATCCTTTTATGAGTGGGAACAGCTTCTCCCTATCTACTCTGTCCAGCCCCCTCATGATTTTGAACATTTTTATCAAGTTCCTGTCCAAGGAAAACAGCCCCAACCTCTCCAATCTATACTCATAGCTGAAGTTGCTCATCCCTGGGACCATTCTTGTAAACCTCTTCTGTACTCTCTCCAATGTGTTCACATCTTTCCTATAATATGGTGCCCAGAGCTGTACATAATATTCCAGCTGAGGTCTAACGAGGGTCTTACATAAATTCAGCATAACCTCCCTGCTCTTGTACTCTGTCTCTATTAATAAAGCCCAGAATTCTATGTGCTTTATTAAGTGCTCTCTCCACCTGTCCTGCCACCTTCAATGGTCTATGCACATATGCAACCATGTCTTTCTGCTCCCACACCCCCTTCAAAATTCCACCCCTTATTTTATATTTTCTGTCAATGTTCTTCCTACCAAAATGCATCACCTCTAACTTCTCTACATTGAACTTCATCTGCCATCTACCTGCCCACTCCACCAACTTGTCTATGTCCTCTTGAAGTTCCACACTGTCCTCTTCGCAGTTCACAACACTCCCAAGCTTCATACCATCCGCAAACTTTGAAATGTCCCCTGCACACCAAGATCTAGATCATATATCAGGAAAAGCAAGGGTCCCAATACTGTCTTCTGGGGAACTCCACTACAAACCTTCCTCCAGCCTGAAAAGCATCCATTGACCATTACTCTCTGCCTCCTATATTTTAGCCAATTTTGTATCCACGTTGCTTCTGTCCCTTTTATTCCATGAGCAATTATTTTCTCACAAGACTGTTGAGTGGCACTGTGTCAAATGCCTTTTCGAAGTCCATGTACACCATATCAACAGCATTGCCCTCGTTGAACTTTTCTGTTACCTCTCCAAAAAACTCCAGCAAGTTAGTTAAACACTATTTCCCCTTTAGAATGGCTCTTCCTTATCAACCCATATTTTTCCATCTCACCCTCCACTGAAGTTAAACTGACTAGTCTGTAATTGCTGGGCTTATCCTTACAACCTTCTTTGAACAAGGGCATGGTGTTTGCAATTCTCCAGTTCCCTGGCACCGCCTCTTGAGTCTAGGGAAGACTGAAAGATTATGGCCAGAGCCCCTGCAATTTCTACTCTCTTCCTTCAATATCCTTGGATGCATCTCATCTGGTCCTAATGCCTTGTCAACTTTAAGTATTGACAGTCTATTCAACACTTCCTCCTTATCAATTTTGAACCCATGTAGTGATAGAGTTTCCTCCTCTGTCACCATGGCCTGAATAGCATCTACCTCCTTGGCAAAGTATTCATTTAATACCTCAGCCACGACCCCTTTGTCCATGTCTAAATTCCTATTTAGGTCCCTAATTGTCCCTACTCCTGCTTTTACCACTCTTTTACTATTTATATGCCTATAGAAGACTTTGGGATTCCCCTTTAGGTTGGCTGCCAGTCTTTTCCCACGATCCCTCTTCACTTCTCTAATATGCTTTTTCACCTCCTCTCTGGATCATCTTTATTCCTCTTGGTTCTCAATTGTATTTTCTACCTGATACCTGTCATAAACACACTTATTCTTCTTTATCTTAATTTCAATATCCTTTTTCATCCAGGGAGCTCTGGATTTGTTTGCCCTACCTTTCCCTTTCGATGGAATAAATCTTGACTGTGCCCAAACCAATTCGTTTTTGAAGATAGCCCATTGTTCAGCTACAGTTCTTCCTGCCAATCTTTTGTTCCAGTCTATCTGGCCCAGCTCTGTTCTTGCCCCATCAAAGTTGGCTCTTGTCCATTTAATTATTTTTATTTTGGATTGCCTATTGTCCTTTTCTATCATCATCCTAAAACGTACAATGCAATGATCACTGTCTACTAAATGTTCCCCCACTGACACTTGATCTACTTGGCCCACCACATTTCCAAGAACCATGTTGGATTGGACACATACTACTATGGAAAATTCCCCTAAACACAATCTAGGAACTTTTGCCCCTCTCCACCCTTTACACTACCACTGTCCCAGTCTACATTCGGGTAATTAAAGCCTCCCATTAAAACTACTCTCTAATGCCTGCATCTCTCTTTAATTTCAGATTTGTTCTTCTACATCTTCCTCACATGGCAGTTTATAGACTACACCGAGCAATGTATTTGCACCCTTTTTGTTCCTTAGCTCTGGCCAAATTGATTCTGTCCTTGAACCCTCTGAGACATCCTCTTTCTCCAGCACTGCAATGCTCTCCTTAACCAATACCGTCACCACTCCTCCTTTTCTTCCTTTCCTGTCTCTTCAGAACATCTTGTACCCGGGAATATTTAGCACCCAGTTCTGCCCTTCCTTGATCCAGGTCTCTGTTATCACTACGACATCATTTTCCACATGGCAATCTGCACCTGTAACTCTCCAATATTATTTACTATACGCTGTGCATTCACATACATGCATAGTAATGCTGATGTAGATTTTGTTACTTTCTCCTTTACCCCGACTTTACCTATTAACTTACTATTCTCTATGCTAGTGCAATCTGCCTCTCCAGTATTTTGTGCACCTTGGTATTCCTCTCTAATATTCTTTCTTGGTTCCCACACCCCTGCTGAGTTAGTTTAAAACCCTCCCAACAGCACTAGCAAAACGCCCTGCAAGGAATTCTGTCCCAGCTCTGTTCAGGGTTGTTGGGCTACGACACTCAACCAGACAACGATACTCAACCATTCAAAGAAGGCCTCCTCAGGGATTTGACCTGTAAATAGTTATTGCATAAATAGTTAATGTGTTTTAAGCTTTTTAGCTGTACTTTTAAGTAAGGGGGGAGGGATGTGGTAAAATGAAGTACCCTGTCCCTTTAAAAGAATGCAAGTGTACTGATCATGTGACAGCACTGGCAAATCACTGTACAGCGTGGGCAACTGGGAACTGTAAGTCTGGTTCTGGAGGTTTCTAAGTGAGCACTTATGATCTTGGGCTCTGCTCTATGTCTCAATAAACTATCGCTGTTTATTCTTACATCAGTAATTAATGAGAACATAGGGGGGCATACAGTTAGAATTCGGTTGGCCAACAAACTCATTTATCCAAGACATAAAACTTTGTAAAGGTGTGGAACCAAGATAGATAAGATATATTGGCTTATGGATTTGCATAAGTGGGTCCCAGCCTAGGCTCAAAGGGGGACCTCTGATGACTAGGAATTAAGAAAAAAATTATGCATCAGTTCTCTTACACAAAGCTCTGTTTAATTGTAATTATATTTGTTTTGAATGCTCATTTTACTAGAAAAGTTTAAAAATTGTAGGCAAATTGGTAATAATAATCTTTCATTTTTACGGTTTCTATCAAATGATGCTATTTTTACCTTATGGCAAAGAGTTATTTATCAATAAGATAGAGACCATCTGGTCAACTGCCTCTGTGGCAACCCCTATTTCCTTTGCCTATCAAGCCAAACCTCCCCCCTCCCCCTCCAGAATCCTCCTTGCCCTAGTCCCATACCTGAATGTTACTCTAGTTTATCTTCCATCTCGCCTCATGCATCTCAGGGCTCATCTTGTCCATGAGACCCTGCACATGCTTCACTGACCTCACTAAGTTGTTGAACACTGAACTTCCCTTCCTGCCTCCAATACTAGCTGACATTATAAATGGCTCCCTCTCCTCAAATGCTGTCCCCTCCCTTCCAAAACCACTCTTGTCACATCCCTCCTCAAAAAACCTATTCTGGACCCATCTGTCTTTGCAAAACACTGCCCTAAGTCCAACTCCATTTTCCTCTCGGTATTTCTTAAACATGGAATCGCCTCCCAATTCATGTTTATCTTTCCCATAACTGATTTTAATTGCTTCAGGTTTCCTGCATTTCTTCCCAGTATGTCTCTCTAGTTGGCTGCTTTCCTTGCCAACATCTTCTCATCGATCTATTCTCTTTGTTAACTTGACTTTCCTCTCTCCTCAGCATTCCACTCGCTCTCACTCATCAGTTTTTGTTTTCCCCATGTTGGTGTTCTTGTTATTAATCTGTCTTGTCAGCATATCACTCTTCCTCTGTGCCTCTTTCTCCAGCTTCCTAATCTCCATTCTGAGCTTTTTCTCCACCTTTTAACTTTGGTTCCTGGCCTATCTCTCTAGTTCTCCACTATCTCTCTTGTATAGAGGCTTTTGTAATGTAACAGTTAGAATCCAACTGATAAATCAATATAAGTGCTGAAATACAGCATTTCTTAGGTTGACACTGCATGGCTGTGTCACTTTCCATCTTGCTCTATAATAATCACGTTTCCTGTTGATTATATTTCCTAGCAGTAGACACATTCAAGTCTTTTGAATTATAGTTGGCATGCTTCATGTTGGCTAGCGCATGGAGTACTTCTTGGGTTGCCCTACAGTATTCCTATTTCTTGGTGGGTAGGGGATTAAATTACATTAATACTAGAGGCCAGAAGAGTTTGTAGCCCATCTAAGTGGACTTTGACTGAGTAAATGACGTGTGGAGATAAAGAACTGGGCTCAGCTGTGTCTGAAATATTTGAAAGGTTATTGGCTATCCACTTTATAAAAAGGCATAGTTGTACTAGAGTGACTGTCATGACTTAAAATAGTCCAAATATTAACTTTATAAATATGATAGTATCAAAGTATTTTGTCCTGGCTGTACCTGGGTATGAAATCTGCTTTAAGGTAAAATTTTTTACTCCATTACCAGCCCGGAAACCTGAAAGAAAGCCTATTCAAATATTTTGACACTACAATTGGTCAAAGACAATCACATGAAATAATACCTCCCAGCACCCATCCGAGTTCACTGAGCAATACTGTATACATTACTTTTACAATGAGCCTGTCTTTAAACAGATACTTTCGCACAGGAGATTGCTGCTCTAGATGCTGTCATCTCTGCAAATCATTATAAATTATAGTATTAAAAGCAAAACGTGCAAGCTCAGAAACTTTGAAAACTATCTGACAGAAAGATTTTAATTTGAAACTGCTTAATCAGAATTTCACTAGCCTGATTTAATTTAGCTACAGCATCTATTGCAAATCCAGCAATAATGAAGTTCAAGTGTTAATACAAGCACAAGAAACTGCATGTTGATGGATAATGCTAATACATATTTTGAAGTTGTCTGAACAGTCATAATTTCATGACAAATAATTTCAATTTAGAGGGGACTAGTACAGCCATTTTATTTAAATAGCGCATTAAGCACCTACACTGTCCATTTGTTATCTTTAATTTGAAAAATGAGGAAATTAATGAAAGTAAATGAGAGGACACTGATTGAGGGCAGCAACACTAAACCCTTTTTATAAACCAGGGCCCTGACATGAGTGCTAATCGGAAGATTGGTAGGTTTAGCCTCTGCTCTTGTGTTATTACATTGTGGAGGGGTTTGAGATTGAACGTGATGAAACACCATTGTCAGAGGTTTGTTTGGTGACATATTAGCCATTTGGTGTTGCCGTGCAAACAGGCCTTCATTAAACAGGCTGACAATGCACCTGATAATTTCAAATACAAGTTTTTAAATTCCAGCAGCGGGAAGAAGAAAACATATCACAGATTTGGATCTTTTCATTTAATGGAAAGGGCAAGTGTAACTGCCAAAGTGATAAATGCATTACAGTCCTGTTAGCATTCAATCTGCTCTCAGAAAAATGCAAATATTGTTGGAGAAGTTACTGTAGGCTCAGAGAGTAATAACTCAATGTGCTCACTCATCCATTCTCCCAGCCATCATGCATTATTATCAGTCACTGTGAATCGTGATCCAGAGTATTGTGCCAGGAAAAAAAAAGTGATGGGATTAAGCTGTGGGCTCCTGAAAATTGCTTTCATATTTTGGGCATTCACCAGACATAGACACTCTGTGAAGATTTCAATGCCTTGTGGAAAATATATTGCTCCTGCCATAAAATCTCTTTTGAACAGTTTGTCACTTACAAGTGAGGACAGAACTGCAAGAGGGCCAGTCTTTTTTAATTTAATAAATTGTTGACTGAGCTATAGACAAGGCTTTACCTTTCCTCCTACCTACCAACCTAACACCTTAAACCAAAACAGATTACATGAATCTGTGAGAAATTTCCACACTCCTCCAACTCCAATCTAAAATCTCAAAACTTTTCATAGTCTAAATAACTATGACTTTTGTTAATAGGCAATTACAATTTAGACTTTTGTCTGCATGATAGCTCTTTTGCTTGTTTGTTCCAGTCAGATTTTAAACCAATAAAGTGGACAATTATGTGAGAAGCTTTTTTTAAATTAAGGCTACTCACATAAGTTAGGCTTTTAAAATCATCTATACAGCTTATTTGCTAAAATCTATGACACTAAACCCTTTTATAAACCAGGGCCCTGACCTGAGTACTAATGGGCAGATTGGAAGGTTTAGTCTCTGCATTCATGTGGAGGAGTTTGAGATTAAACAGTTCATAATGTGATGAAACACCATTGTCAACTGCACAGTGTTGTCATTTAAACAAGCTTTAATGAATCATAACAGTAAGGGTGGCACTTACCCATGGGCTTTGCAACCCTGACATTGGGGCCAAATTGGGGTCCTGAGCCTGCATTTTCCAGCAGTGGATCTGACATTGCAATCATCTGGGAGGTGACCTCCTAATTGGCTGCCTCTGCGCTCGCTGTTCTTTGGCAGGCTCCAGATGCTGCAGGTCAGATCAAAGGGCCAGCAGCTTTGGAACCTAGGCAGTTGCATCAGGAGAATTGGGCATGCTTGAGGCAGATAGGGAGGGTACCACAAAGATGCTTCAACATGGAGGTGTCCTTGGAAGTGCGGGTCCAAATCAAGGGGTTGGTTCCTTGGAGCAGAGGGGAAGTGCCTCTGGAAGAACCATTTGGCCCACAGGTGCAGTATTTCCTGCCTGTGGCTCAGTTATTGGGGCATGGAGCCTTTGGCTCTGTTTGGCCTGCAGAAAAAAGGCTCCCTCCATGAGCCAGTAGTCTCCGCATGTAGCAGGAGGGCTGCACTGCTGGTGGCAAAATGCAGGCGAGACTCCAAAATTTCTCCTAACTGGGGCATTAATTCCCTAAGACGGCATTGGTGGCCTTGGACTTCCATGTTAGTCTTGCTCTAGAAGCGTGGGTCATCACCCAGTTTGCCAGTCTCTTTAGAAAGATCATTGTTTATCTACATTGATCTCTTTTACCATTGATCTTTCTCATCAGCATCAAACTTTCTAAATCATGATTTCTTGTTAGATTCCCAAGGAATTCCCACTGTCTCATCCTGAGCTTGGTCAGCAGAGTTCTTTTGGTCTCAGATTTTATCTCTTCATTAGTAGTGTGACTTGTCCAAAATATCTTCATTATTTGCCTCAAAAACCGGAACTCTGCAGCCTCAATTCTTTTCTACGTTTCTTCACTGATTGACTGATTGTCCAATACTCACTTCAGTATGTCAAAATTAGTGTGTTGCAGTGTTCCAGGATTCTCAGCTTTGTTTTCATGGCTTGTTTTGAGTTGATCATAATCTTTTTCATTTTTTGAAATGCATCTTTGGCCATTCCAACCCTTTGTATTATTTCTTGGTTGCACTTTCTGTCCAATGTTAACATACTTCCTAGGTAGCAAAATTTGTCTACCTGTTTGAACTTTTCATTCTTCACTGTGACCTTCCATTCTGGTATGTATTTTGGACACCATTGGACATTTTGTTTTCTTACAATTTATGCTCAGCCTTTTCTCTTCATTCTCACTCACTACTCTATCCAAAATCCTCTGCAGTTTCCCTACATAGTCATTAATAGGAACAGTGTAATTGGAACAAGGACATTAAAGAGACTAGATTATGAGCTGCATATTTATAGTATAATAACTGTATAATTGTTATATTTACCCTAAGCTGGTAATTAGTTAAAACACATTCAACATAAATATTGTTTAAAATATGGATAACTCAAACTCCTAATCCTCTCTTTCATTTTAAAATGATACCTCATTACTGTTATTTTCATTTTATCTTTCACTAACTCATATATATTACATGGAATTACACAGAATATGTAGCATATTCAGTTAACCAGTCCATGATGGCATTTATGCTCCACTTAAGCCTTCTCTCTTATTGAACTCTATTAATTGAATTGTCTATTCCCTTCTCCCTTTTATGCTTAACTAACTTCCCCTTAAATGGCTCTGTACTACACACCGCAACTACGCCCCGTGATAATTCATCCACATTCTCACCATTCCCTGTGTAAAGCAGTTTCTTCCGGATTTTCTATTTGATTTTGTGGCGACAATCTTATACTGATGGCCTCTAGTTTGCGCTTTTCTCCACAAGTGGAAAAACTCTGGGAGGCGGCTTTTGTTGGTTTCTGGCAGTGCTACATAGATATACATCAATTGTTTTTATTCATTCATGGGATGTGGGTGTCGCATTGTGGGTCTCGTGTCTCAAGTAAGCCAGACCAGCTAAGGTTGACAGATTTCCTTCCTTAAAGGACATTAGTGAACCAGATGGGTTTTTTGAACAATTGGCCGACTTTTAATTCCAGATTTTTATTGAATTCAATTGATATAATTCGAACCCGGGTCCCCAGGACATTACACTGGGTTTCTGGAATACAAGTCCAATGACAATACCACTATGCCATGGCCTACCCACAATGCCACCACCACTGTTAGTGGTGCCACTCAAACAAATTTCTCCCCTCAGTAACAAGTCAAGAAATGTCAATGCCCATGGGCAGTTACATGGAAGTAGTCAATTTTGTAACACCAAAAAAAATGTCAAAATGGAGGAGATAAATAAAAATTATGGTCTGGATTTTATAGTTCCCTGCCAGGTGTCTTTTTAGCAGGAGTGGGGTTGTGGGGATTTGGGCAAGTAAAATTTTGGGTGGCCAGCCCTCCACCTACCTGCCCGCGCCCGATCTGGTCCCCATGATAAGGGGATAGGTTTTCGCCCACTAGCCCACCTGCCCGCAGGCCTATTGAAACTTTTAAGTGGCCAACTATTGGGCACTCAAGGGCCAAAGTACACCTCCACCACCATAATATGCTGGCCAGCGGAAGGCAGATCAGAGTGGGCAGGCTGCTTTTTCACTAAAGTTGGTGAAGTGGTGGGGAGGAAGGAGGTTACCCACTTTGGGGAGTGCCCTGTGTGCATCAGGGTCACCGTGCTAAGATAATACCCCACTTTGTGCCTCCCTGCCTGGCCTTCAAAATGCTCCTCCAGTCCCTGTCACTCCCCTCCCTAGGCCCCCTGATCTCACCCCATCCAATCCTGGGACTTGCCTCTCTCCAGTGGCCATGTCCTCTTCACCTGATGACTCCTTGCAGTCTCAGCAGTGCCCACTACTCAGTTCTGGTGTTGCTGGGGCTACGAGAGCTACCAGCCAATCAGATTGGTTGGTTGCTCTTGAGGGCGGGACTTACTTTGGCTGAGGGGTGGAAATCCGACCCCCAGCTTGTTAAGGCTGTCCACATCGTGGTACTGCTTAGAAAAAGCCTTCTGTTAAAGTCGGATTATTTCTGGGGCAGAGCGAGCAGTGTGCTTCCCCCCCCACCCCACTTAAAATTCAGCCCCATGTGCCTGACCAGAAAGAGTCCTTGCAAATATTTGTGCTTTAGAAAATATAGTAAAGAAATTTTCAAATCAAAATAATTTGTTGGTTTTTGGTTAGCTAAGTATCAGGTGTCCAGAATCTAATTAGCAAGCTTAAGTCTCAGGGAGATGGTGGCATAGTGGTAATGTCACTGGGCAAGTAATCCAGGCTAATGTTCTGGGGCCATGGGTTCAAATCCCACAGTGGGCTAATAAATGTGGAATATAAAGCTACTCTCAACAATGGTGACCATGACAGCCATCATTGACTGTTGTGGGAACCCATCAATATCCTTCAGGGAAAGAGATCCATCACCTATACCCAGTCAGGCCTACATGGTGACACCAGACTCACAGCAGCAGTGTGATTGACTATTAATTGCCATTTGAAATGGTCTAGCAAGGGCAATTAGGGATAGGTAACAAATGTTGGCTTTGCCAGTGTCACCCATATCCCATAAAACTACTGAGAAATTCACTTTAATAGATTTTATTTGCTTCAGTCTGATTTTTAGTACAGTCTGTTCTTGTACAGGCACAGCTAATTTAGCCAAGTTTAAGGAATTTAGAGGCTGTTGTTGCCTACAGTCCCTCGATTTGAGGCTGACAAATGCTCATGGTCTCAAATTTCTGCCACGGGTCTTCATTGATTGAACAGGCTGATTTGCGACCTGCATATATTTGGGTACATGGGGCAAACGAGGTAATAGGTTCTGGAGTGCAGCGTTTCCTCCCTTTGCATTCCTTCTGTGCTGCTGCCCGCCTCATCATTCAGATGTTGGGACTCAAAACAAGATGCAACTTGATGAACATGTTGTTGCCATCCTGAATGATTGGTAGCAAGCTTCTCCCAGTTATTAATATCAATGCAGCTGTGCTTCAAGGTCAACTTTAGAGTGTCTTCTAAGTGTTTTTTTGTGTCCCCCTGTACATTAGCCATTTGAGAATTGGAGAATAGGACCTGGTGGAGTAGATGGTTTTTGGCTATCTGGACATTGTGTCCAGTTCATAGAAGTTGATTTTGTGGGAATTTTGCCTAAATGCTTGTGGAGCTGGCTTCAAGAAGCTGGTGGAATTTAAATTCAATAAATAAAAAAGCTGGAATATAATGCTAGTTTTAAGAATGTGACCATAACAACTATCAAGGCCTTGCCAGTAATGCCCACATTCCATGAAAGAATAACAAATGAGTTGTATTGCCAACATTCGAGGACAGGCTGAGTCTTTTGTATGCAGAATTGAAAGATCAAGACTGCTTTGCAAATCTGGTGCAGGGTAGGCAATGACACAACAGTCATCTGTAAACTGCAGATCATGTATATTTATGATTGTTTAGTTTTGGCAGGGAGGCGACTGAGTTAAAGATTTTTCCATCTAGATGGTAGTTAACACTGACACCAGACTGCAATTGATCTTCATGGTGAACAGCCACTGTCAAGTAGATTGTAAATAGTATAAGGTCTGTCACACAGACTTGCTTGACCCCATTCTGAGGATTTTGAAGGTGTTTGTTCAGATCTCCCACTCAAGACAGTTGCAGTCATATCATCATGAAACAATTGCAGGATTGTGATGAAGTTTCTTGGACATTCAAATCTCTGGCGAAGAATCCATAGATCGTTACAATTTACTGAGTCAAATGGTTTGGTACTGGTAGGCAGACAACAGCAAATGCACAAGGCTCTCTTGTGGTTTACTAGCACAGAACACGGGTAAAGTTTTCCATTACAGTATTTATCCAGCTAATATCATCCCAGCTATTATGCCACTGTTTTCAAGGCTCACCAAGAGCAGAGTGGGAAGAATTCCAGCCACCAATGAAAGTCTATCTTACAGCTCTCATTCCTTAACCAAGCTCATTAATCAGTTATCAGCTCACTGGAGTACTGTCGAACTGTCTGGCCAAGATATTCGATTGATCAGTCTGCCATAGAAGATCAACTCAGTTCCTATTGCCAGATATGAAATCTTGGAGCCAGCTTGATCACAAAAAATCATGCTCAGCCTTTTGGCTGAGTGTTAAACTGCGCCTCTGTCCTCCTGTTGCAGGATGTGAAGGTCCGTACCAAAATTTTTGAAGAAGAGCATAGAATTCTTCTACTCCCCAGCTTTCATTTAATCTTTAATTGTCGCACTAAAAATAAATTAACATTTTAACAATCTGAAAAAAGAATATTCATTCATCATATGAGGTGTTGCTGGTGAGGTCAGCATTTATTGTCCAACGCTAATTGCCCTTAAGAAGGTGGTGTTAAGCTGTCTTCTTGAACTGCTGCAGTTCATGTGGTATAGGTGCACCCACAGTCCAGTTAGGAAGGGAGTTCCAGTTATTTGACCCAGTGACAATGAAGGAACTGTGACATATTTCCAAGTCAGGATGGTGTATGTCTTGGAGGGCAATTTGCAACTGGTGGTGTTCCCAGGCAGTTGCTGCCCTTGTCCTTCTAGGTGATAGTGGTTGCAGGTTTGGAAGGTTCAATTATGTTCAGTTAGTAGCATTCTTGGCTCTGAGTAAGAGTGTTGTGGGTCCAATTACAACTCCAGACTTGAGTACAGAATCTCACTAACATTTCTGTGCTGTACTGAGGTGGTGCTACACTGGGCTGAGGTGCTGTTTCTGACAAGAAGTTAAAGGTGGATGCAAAAGATTCATGGTACTATTTGGAGAACAGCAGGATGATCTACTGGAGTTCTGAGCAGCATTCTTCCCTGCAGCACCTAATCAAAAACAGATTATCTGGTCATCCACTGGCTTCATCTTTGTGAGATCTTGCTATACACAAATTAGTTGCTATTTCTTGCTTCATTCAACAGTGAGTACACTTCAGAAATAATCAATCGGTTGTTAATCACTTTGGGAAATTCTGAGGATGTAAAATACATTATATGAATGCTTGTTTTCTTTCCTTTGAAGATCTCTGAAAGAATTTTATTATAATATATTATAATATTTTTAATTTATCATGGAAGTACTACTAGAGTGGGATTTGAAACCACAATTATCTGCTCAGAGGATTAATAGGATATTTAATATAATCTATCTCACATTCTTTCTCCTTCTCAAACGCACAGCTCGTACTCTCATATTTTGCTGCCAACATAAGGTTAATAAACTATTCCCAAATATCTGGTGTTAATGATTGTTAATGAAGGATCGCTGTGCAATTAAACAGAGTGGAAAGAACTGAATGATCAGTAATGAGGAGGAGTTAAGTTCTATGCAGTTGCTAGAAACTGGTCTATAGTATATACTACATAGAACCAAGAATTGGAGAACTGACCAATACATATGATTACTCAATTGGAGATGCTTAAAATGAACATCCTGGGGAAAGTCCCAGACCTTGATTTTTGATAAGGATTTCCCTAACTTCCATAACTTCAGCTGGAGATGGGTGGAACCCCCAGGAAAAAATAATAAATGAGAATCCCTATGAAATTCCAGGCATCCATATTTAAATGTATAATGCTACAAATTTGAAAATATAAAGCATGGATAATAATTTTTTAATTTGTAATTTGTTTTCTGCAGTTTGGTAGATTGTAGACTTACTTGACAGTTTATATGCCAATACAATTTTATTTTGGATCTGCCAGTATGTTCTCTTCACTTCATTTCTTATTTCGCTTTGTTTATGCAGGATAGATCATTTTTAAAAACTTCATTCATGGGACTTGGGCATCTATGGCTAGGCCTGCATTTAATGTCCGTCTCTAATTGCCCTTGAGAAGGTTTGCTGAGCTGCCTTCTTGAACTGCTACAGTCGATGTGGTGTAGGTGCACCCACAGTACTGTTACGGCAGGAGTTGCAGGATTTTGATGCAGCGACGGTGAAGGAGTGACGATATATTTCCATGTCAGAATGGAGAGTGGTTTGGAGGGGAACTTCCAGGTGATGGTATTTCCATGTTGTCTGCTGCCTTGTCCTTCTAGATTGATGTGTTCGTGGGTTTGGAAGGTTCTTTCTAAGAAGGCTGGGTGAGTTAGACTCATAGAAGTCTACAGCACAGAAAGAGGCCATTCTGTCCATTGTGTCCACAGCGGTCAACAAAGATCTGACTACACTAATCCCATTTTCCAGCGCTTGGCCCATAGCCCTGGGGCTATGGCAATGCAACTGAATATCTACATACTAATTAAATGTTACAAGAGTTTCTGACTCAAACATCTTTCAGGCAGTGAGCTCCAGACTCCCACCATCCTCGGGTGAAAAAATTTCCCCTCAAATCCCCTGTTAGCTTTCTACCTCTTATCTTAAATCTATGCCCCCTGGTTATTGTCCCTTCTACTAATGGAAAAAGTACCTTCCTATCCACTCTATCTATGACCCTCATAATCTTATACATCTCTATCAGGTCCCTCTCAAGCTTTGTTGCTCCAAGGAAAACAACCCCAGCCTATCCAATCTTTCCTCATAGCTCAGACCCTCCAGCCCAGGCAGCATCCTGGTAAATTTCCTTTGCACCCTCTCCAGAGCAATCACATCCTTCCTATAATGTGGTGACCAGAACTGCACGCAGTACTTTTGTTGTGGCCGAACCAGCATTTTATACAGTTCCAGCATAACTCCCTGCTCCTGTATTCTGTGCCTCAGCTAATTAAGGCAAGTATCCCATATGATTTTTTAACCACCTTATCTCCCTGCCCTGCTACCTTCAGGGATCTACAGATATGCACACCAATGTCCCTCTGATCTTCAGTGCTTTCCAGGGTCCTACCATGCGTATTGTAATCCCTTGTCTTGTTAGCCCTCCCCAAGTGCATTATCTCACACTTTTTCGGGTTGAATTTCATTTGGCACTGCTCTGCCCCCCTGACCAGTCCACTGATATCCTCCCGCAGTTTACAGCTATCCTCCTCACTATTGACCACTCTACCAATTTTTGTGTCATCTGCAAATTCCTTGATCATATCCCCTACATTTAATTTCAAATCATTTATGTACACCACAAACAGCAAGAGCCCCAGCACCGAGCCCTGCGGAACCCCACTGGAAACAGACTTCCAGTCACAGGAGTATCCCTCTACCATCACCCTCTGCTTCTTGCCTCTCAGCCAATTTTGCATCCAAAGTGCCACTTTGCCTTGGATCCCATGGGCTCTTACTTTCTTGACCAGTCTGCCATGAGGGACCTTATCAAAAGTCTTGCTAAAGTCCATGTAGACCACATCAAATGCCCTAATCAACACTCCTGGATACCTCTTCAAAAAATTCAATCAAATTTGTCAAACATGACCTTCCCTTAATAAATCCATGCTGACTATCCCTGATTAGTCCATGTCTGTCCAAGTGCAGATATATTCTGTCCCTCAGAATTCTTTCTAGTAACTTCCCCACCATTGAGGTTAGGCTGACTGACCTGTAATTTCCTGGTCTATGCCTTCTTCCCTTTTTTAATAATGGGACAACAATAGTAGTCCTCCAATCCCCTGGCACCTCACCTGTGGCCAGAGAGGATTTGAAAATTACTGCCAGGACACCTGATATCTCTTCCCTTGCCTCCCTCAACAGCCTGGGATACATCTCATCCGGGCCTGTGGATCTATCCACTTTTAAGGCCGCTAAACCCACTAGTACCTCCCCTCTCTTTATGTTAGTTTCTTCTAAAATTTCACAGTCCTCCACCCTGATGTCTATATCTATGTTGTCCTTTTCCATTGTGAAGACTGATGTATTCATTGAGGACTGTACCCATGTCTTCCAGGTCCACATACATTACCTCTATGGTCCCTAATTGGCCCTACTCTTTCCCTAGTTATTATCTTGCTCTTTATATATTTTTTAAAAACCCTTTGGGTTTTCCTTTATTCTACCCACCAATGATTTCTCATGCACTCTCTTAGCTTTCCTAATTTCCTTTTTAAGTTCCCCTCTGCACTTTTTATACTCCTCTGAGGACTCTGCTGCATTGAGCCCTCGGTATCTGCCATAAGCTTCTCTTTTTATCTTAATCCTAAACTTTATGCCCCTTGACATCCAGGGTTCTCCAGATTTGGACCCCACTTTTTCTTTATGGGAACATATTTCCTCCTTGAATGCCTCCTACTGCTCTGACACAGTTTTACTTGCAAGTAGCTGCTCACAGTCCAACTGGGCCAAATCGCATCTCATCTTAATAAAATTGGCCTTTCCCCAGTTAGAACTTTTATTCTCACAGTTCCTGCAGTGCATCTTGTAAATGGTACACACTAATGTCACTGTGGATCAGTGGTGGAAGGATTGAATGTTTGTGGATGCGGTGCCAATCAAGAGGGCTGCTTTGCCCTGGATGGTGTCAAGCTTTTTGAGTGGTGTGGCAGCTGCACTCATCCAGGCAACTGGACATTATTCCATCACACTCCTGACTTGTGCCTTGTAGATGGTGGACAGGCTTTGGGGAGTCAGGAGGGGAGTAACTCACTTCAGGAGTCCTAGCCTCTGTCCTTCTCTTGTAGCCATAGCATTTATATGGCTAATCCAATTCAGTTTCTGGTTAATGGTAACCCCAGGATGTTGATAGAGGGTGATCCAGCAATGGTAATGCCATTGAACATTAGGTGGCGATGGTTAGAATCTCTCTTGTTGAAGATGGTCATTGCCTGGCACTCAAATGGCATGAATGTTACTTGCCACTTGTCAGTCCAAGCCTGGCTATTATCCAGGTCTTGCTGCATTTGGACAGGGATTGCTTCAGTATCTGAGGAGTTGTGAATGGTGCTGAACATTGTGCAATCATCAGCGAACATCCCCACTTCTGACCTTATGATGGAAGGAAGGTCATTGATGAAGCAGCTGAAGATGTTTCTGCTAAGGACACTACCCTGAAGAGCCCCTGCAGTGATGTCCTGGAACTGAGATGATTAACCTCCAACAACCACAACCATTTTACTTTGTGCTTGGTCTGACTCCAATCAGTGGAGATTTTTCCCCCTAATTCCCATTGACTCCAGTTTTGCTAGGGCTCCTTGATACCACACTCAGTCAAATGCTGCCTTGATATCAAGAATAGTCACTCTCCCCTCACCTTTGGAGTGCAGCTCTTTTGTCCATGTTTGAACCAAGCTGTAATGAGTTCAGGAGCTGAGTGACCCTGGCGGATCCCACACTGAGCATCAGTGAGTAGGTTATTGCAAAATCAGTGCTACTTTTTAACACTGTTGATGACCCCTTCCATCCCTTTACTGATAATGGGGTGGTAATTAGCTGGGTTGGATTTGTCCTGCTTTTTGTTTACAGGAAATACCTAGGCAATTTTGCACCTTGCTAGATAGATGCCAGAATGGTGGCTTTACAGGAACAGCTTGGCTAGGGGCGTGGCAAGTTCTGGGGTGCACACCTTCAGTGCTATTGCCAGAATTTTGTCAGGGCCCATAGCCTTTGCACTATCCAGTGCCTTCAGCCGTTTCTTTATATCATGTGTAAAAATTGAGTTGGCTGAAGACTGGCATTTGTGATGCTGGGGACCTCTGGAGGAGGCCGAGGTGGATCATCCACTCAGCACTTCTGGCTGAAGTTTGTTGCAAATGCTTCAGCGTTAACATTTCCACTGAGGTGCTGGGCTCTCCCATCATTGAGGATGGAGATATTTGTGGAGCCTCCTCCTCCAGTGAATTGTTTAATTTTCCACCACCATTCATTACTGGACGTGGCAGGACTGTAGAGCTTCGATCTGATCCATTGGTAGCGGAATTGCTTAGCTTTGTCTACTGCTTGCTGCTTTCACTATTTGGCACACAAGTAATTCTGTGTTGTAGCTTCAGTGGGTTGACACCTGATTTTTAGGTATGTCTGGTACTGCTTCTACCATGTCCTCCTGCACTCTTCATTGAACCAGGGTTGATCCTGTGGCTTGATGGTAATGTTAGAGTGGGGGATATGCAAGGCCATGAGGTTACAGACTGTGGCTGAGTACAATTCCGCTGCTGCTGATGACCCACATCGCTTCATGGTTGCCCAGTCTTGAGTTCTTGATCTGTTTGAAATCTATCCCACTTAGCATGGTGGTAGTGGCACACATCACGATGGGCGGAATTTTCCGTGCCTGCTGGCATTGCGTGTGTTTGGCGGCGTGAGCGGAAAATATAATGGGAGGGCCAAAAATAGGTTTCACGACGTCGTGTAACCAGTTTGCAATTGTTTGCTCTGCCCGTCAATGGCGGGCCGCGTTTCCTGCCTTTGGACGTCAGGAACCTCATTGTAATACATCTTCATAGCATTATAAGGCCAGCTTGCTGGAATCATAACACCCCCAACCCCCGCTGGATCATCCACCCACATCAGTGGGAAAACATGCCGGTGCAGAACACGTGTTGAAATGTGTGACGTGCAGATGTTGGGACTTAACACCAGGGCCTTGCTCACGTCATGGACATCCAAGGAACAGAAGATACTGGACCCCGACAGCACATGCTGGGTGGTTCTCATGAACATAGCTCCGCTGCAAAGCAGCTCGTGGAAGGTGGAAAGTCACTGTTGAGGGTCTGCTCACAATGGATGATCATTGAGGGGATGGAGAGGAAGATTCAGCTGTGTTTGGAAGAGGAAGATGTACTGGGGCGGGGGTGGGAGAGGAAGGCCTAGGATTGACTGGGAGAGGAAGGTGTGTTGGGACCCCTGTGTGGTGAGATTGGGAGAGCTAGTAATGAAGGTGTCCGGGGGTTGAGGTTGGGAGAGGGGAAGCGAAGATGTCAGGGGGGTTCGGTTGGGAGTGAGGAACGAAGGTGATGGTGGGGTGAGATTGGGAGCAGGGGGGAGGGAGTACAAGGAGAATAGGGCAACAGGGAAGAAGATGGCAATTGGGGAGGAAGGAGTTTGGAGGAGGGAAGGAGTCCAGAGAGGGTAAGAATTCCGGGGGTGGAGGAAGGATTCTGGAGAGGGGAAGGAGTAGAGGGGGAGGGAGAAGTTAAGGTGGAGGAAGGAGTCAGGGAGGGGAAGGAACTAAGGGGAGGTGAGTACAGGGGGGGTTGGGGAGTACAGGTGGGGAAGGAGTTCTGGGGGGTGGGGTGGTGGAGAAGTGTTCCAAGAGGGGAAGGTGTTCATGGAGTGGAGGGAGTTCCATGAAAGGAAGGAGTTCCAAGAGGGGAAGGAGGTCCAAGAGGGGAAGGAGCTGGATTTGGGGTGGGATGAGGGGAAATGTCCAGGTGAACGTGCAAGGGAGGGCACTGTTGAGCCTATGACCACCTTCTGGGGAGCAAACTGAGGGTGGGCATGGTAGGAGGGAATGATGAGAGTGACCGAAGGCAAAGTGACCAGTCGGTTGGGAGGGTGAGGGTGCGATGGTATTGGTAGAAGGGATGGCAAGAGTGGCTTGGAGGCAGACAAGGATTCTGGGGATGGGAAGGATGAGGTTGGGGAGGTTAGTATGGATGGGGGTGGGATTTTTGGGAAGAAAGGGAACATACATGTTCACCTGGACATCCCCTAAAGAAAAGAGTTGTAGCTGGTATGTCACGGTGGGGAGATGGAAGGTTATGCCTTGGGGGGTCGACAGTGATGTGGGAAAGGAAATGGGTGATTGGGGGAGGGTGCAGGGTGAAGAAAAATGTAAGAGGCACCGTACTTGCTAAATTGAAAGTCATGGTGGGCGAGCACAGATGCTGCATGGGAGTGTGATCATGCAGGTCATGGAGATGCAGATCAGCTCAGATGGACAACTGAAAGTGAATCCTAGCAGGCAGCATTGAAAATGCTCAGGGCATTGAGATGAGTGTGATGTGAGAAGGATCCACGTGCATGGGAGAGTGCTTGTTTGAGGCTTCAAAAGGCCCTGCCACAGACACTTCTCCCTCCAGAATCACTCAATGGGCCAGCTGCTCTCTCTGCGGTGACAGAGAATGAGGTTGATGCCTCTTCCCCAGCTGTCCTCCGAGTTCCAGGGAGCTCAGCTGAACCTGCCTGCTGTGGACATGCGCCCATGTGGTGACCACCAGATTGTGAACCTGATCTATATCTAGGTCCCACCGAGGTGTGTGCCTCTGTGCTGGTGCAGGGTATGGGTAAGCGCTGTGATGGGTCTTCCAGGCTGCATGTTTCCAGCTCTTCAATGGAGGAGGAATCCTCTTGGCTGGAGGTAAGGACCTGGATGGATCTGAGGGGCTGGCTGGCTGAGGGTGTTTTTCGCTTGCAGAGCTCCCTGTGAACCAAAGTAGAGATAATTAGTGCATGGCAGCAGTGTTAAAAGCTAAAGAGAGAGTACTGACATTTGCGTTGAGAGAGGGATGATGTGATGCAGGATCCTCACATGGATGTTCGCCACCGATCTCACCATTGCTTCAGGCACGGTCCATGTCCTCACCAGTCAGTATGATGGCCCATTCCTCAAAGTGAGAGATGGGCCTAATGTGGGCCACTCCACCCCTGGTCTGGGACCTCTCCCTGCTTTTGTGAGCCAGCTTAACCTGCAGGAAAACAGATGGAAAGCGTGTGAGCAGGAGGTATGGCACTATGTGGAATGTTTGTGTAGTGAAAGGAGACATGGATGGGATGAGGACATAAGCTCAAGAAGATATGAGTCTGATGGAGATGTGAGGGTGTGTGTGAGAGTTAGTGGTGTTGTGCCCTGCGGTGTGAGATCCCTGTGGATGTGTGATGGGTTTGTGAGTGTGACAGTTGAGAGGGAAGAGAAGAGTGACTTACCCTGGCAGAATGGATGAGACCATTCATCCTGTTGCGGCACTGGGTGGCTGTCGTATTTTGCAGGGCATTAGCTCTGATGATTGCTGCCATTGCCTCCCATGCTGAATTGGTGACCTTGCTTGCTGGTCTTCACCTAGAGTGGGGGTAGAGGGCATCATGATGGGCCTGCACTGCACCTATTAAACAAGGGAGCAGTAGTTTTTCGGGGCCATGCCTTCTGTACAGCAGCCCTGGGCTGGAAGCACTGAGGAGTGTTCACACAGCTGCACCTTCAATATGGCGCCCAGTGTGATGAAGTGGCAAGGTGATGGCGTGGTGGGCGAATGAGAGCCTGTTCGCTATCAAAACAGCATGTTTCCCGAAAATGCATTACTAATGACGTGGGGTTGGGATGATACGGTATGAAAAGCCGTTATTGTGGCCAGCAGGTAAAACATCCTTCTTCCCGCCTGCTACTAAACTTAGTGCAAATCTGGGATGATTCTGCCCGAGGCGGGACTTTGTCTCCACAAGGACTGTGTGGTGGTCACTCCTACTGATACTGTCATGGACAGATGCACCTGCAGCAGGCAGGTTGGTGAGGATGAAGTCAAATATATTTTTCCCTTTTCTTGGTCCCCTCTGCTGCAGTTCCAGTCTAGCAGCTATGTCCTTTAGGACTCGACCAGCTCGATCTGTAGTGGTACTACCGATCCACCCTTGGTGATGGACATTGGAGTCCCCCATCCAGAGTACATTCTGCACCTTTGCCACTCTCACTATTCCCTCCAAGTGGTGTTCAACATGGAGGAGCACTGATTCATCAGAGCGGGGCGCAGTATGTGCTAATCAGCAGGAGGTTTTCCTTGCCGACATTTGACCTGATGCATCGAGACCTCTTGGGGTCCGGAGTCGATGTTGAGGACTCCCAGGGCAACTCGCTCCCGACTGTACACCACAGTGCTGCCACCTCTGCTGGGTCTGTCCTGCCAGTGGGACAGGACATACCCAGGGATGGTGATGGTGGTGTCTGGGGCATTACCTGTAAGCTATGATTCCATGAGTATGACTAGGTCACAGGCTGTTGCTTGGCTAGTCTGTGAGACAGCTCTCCCAATTTTGGCACTAGCTCCCAGATGTTAGAAAGGAGGACTTTGCAATGTCAACAGGGCTGAGTTCACCATTTCCATATTGTTCCTTTTAAGCTTTGTAGCTGTTTGATACAATAGAGGGCATTTAAGAGTCAACTACATTGCTGTGGGGGTCTGGAGTCTCATGTAGGCCAGACCAGGTAAGGATGGCAGATTTCCTTGCTTAAAGAGCATTAGTGAACCAGATGGTTTTTTTTAAATGACAGTCAATAATGGTTTCATGGTCATCATTTTACTTCTGATTCCTTGTTTTTATTGAATTCAAATTTCACCATCTGCCAAGGTAGGATTTGATCTAGGGTCCATAGATCACTAGTCAAATGACAATACTATTACACCACAGCCTGTACATTCCTATATGTTATCTCCAGTGCTGTCTCCTTTCCCCAAACTTCATGGACAAATTGTAGCAAGGAGTATGCTCAGGCAACCTGCCTCCAGTTCTTTGCCAACATTGCTCAGTGTTGGCTGCTGGTAATGTGCATGACCCTTCCTGTAATTTAGAATTCCCAACGGCGATGTTTCAAACTCCACTCAGTGCTTCCCACAATGCTGTGACTGGAATTCATTGAGCACTACCTAGGACTCTGTCCTTCCGGGAACATCAGAGGAAAATGGCAGCAAAGGTCAAACCAGAAACAATCTACGAACCAAACTTCTGGATCTACATGGGATGCTACTGCCACAACACTTGGGACCTCAACACTTACCTATCGTATTCTATAGCAGAATATTGTGCATCTGTCTGGCAAAGGTTACACACACACACCTTGCGGACACTCAATTGAACACAACAATGTGCATTATAACTGGAACTCCCTGCTCATCACCCCTCCCCTGGCTTTCTGTCCTTGCAAACATCACTCTGCCACATATCCGCTGACTGACAAAAACCCACAAGCTGGTTGAAACCATCCATGCTGCACCTCACTTACCATTCCATGATGACCTGCACTGCCCGCCTTGCTTCTCAGCACCCCATATGCAGCACCTCCTTGAGCAAGATCCTTTGGATCAAGGAAGGGGAAGCGTGGGAAATCAATAACAAGTTCGTTATGACAAAGTCTATCTGCCGAATGGCAGGCTTTGAAGCGTCGCAATGATGATGGTCCTTGCTAAACAGGTTCAGGGCAGGCCAGGCCCCGGTGCAACCAACCTCCACTGCTGGCACCTCATTACAAGCTTTGTACGCATTTGCGGAGAGACACAAACAATGCTGCACATTACCAAGGAGTGTCACCTCTACAGACTAAATGGTGGAGTTAAAATTAAACTCAGCGAATGTGAGGCTATCGCTTGGCTTTGGAGATTTGCATTCACTAAATAAATTAAAATAAACCGGGCACTTTGGGTTTGGGTTCAGAGGTGGAGATGGCAGAATACAAGACATTACACCAGAAGCCTGACATTTTCACATTACCGCTGAATATTCCCAACAATGGCTGACATGGCAGGAGGACATCCCAAATGAATGCAGCGGAAGGTAATTTAGACAATTAATTGGCCAATTGGCAGTGATTTTACAGGGTTTTTGATGTTATGAAAGGTGCATGGGAGCAGGACTTCGGAGCCTTGCCTGGTAAATGGAAGCATCAAGCAAGTGAGAGATCAATGCTGGCTTTCTCCAGCTGCCATCCAGAGAGCTAGCGTTGCATGCCAGGGAAGGCGGAACTGTGTGGGCATGGGGAAGTGAAGGCATGAAAGGGAGAGAAGGTGTCAGATGTTGCCAAAGTCCCATTATTACTTGAGCAGAAACAGGGGAGGGGGCATTTGCATATGAAGAACTTGGAAACTGAGAGAGGCTACCTGACATGGGTCTCATTCATCCAGGCTTTGAGGCTTCAGTTAGGGAGGAGGAGCAGAAGAGAGGGAGGGAAGAACAGCCACAGGCAGCTGGAGATCAGCAACCTTAGGGCCAACAAGAAGACCTCCTTCGGGATGGGGTTCAGGGGAAGGGTGCAGAGGAGCTCGCAAGCATCCTCCTGCATGCAAAATAGTATTTTCCACCAGACAGTGTTTACTGTCTAAGGCTCAGCTATCCACAAATATCTAAGCGGCAATGCCAGTGAAGACTGCGCCTCCCCAGCAAGGCTGCCTCTGATTTCTATGCCATGCTTCAGGACAAGCTGAGACCAATGGGAGATGGTGGGCAACCAATGTAAGTGGCATTGGAAAATCTATGCCTCCAAATCTTTACAGGGATTCGCTGAAGATATTTCTAGGATTTCGCAGGCCACAGTGCATTGATGAACAATGAGCACTGATGTCCTGTTCAGGAGGAATGTCGAGCACGTGCATTTTCATACCAATCTGGATCAGAATCAAAGATGGATGCATCTCATTGGGATGCAGCCATACTTCAGATAGGGTACGTTGCTCCCTGACCACATTTCTATCAATCGCTTCCTCCTTCTCCACTGAATTGACCCTCTCATGTTGCCACATGCTATGCCCAAAGGGAAAAGAGATATGGAGAACTCACCTTGGCAGGCTGAATAAGGTTATTGACATGCTTGTGGCACTGGATCCAGGATCTGAGGTTCTGGGGAGTGACTCCACAGCTGCTGACCTCTTCTGCGATCTCCATCTAGGCTTGCTTGATGAATCAGGCCGGTTTCCTACTCCTGTCCAAGGGGAAGAAGACTCCTGCCTTGCCCTTGCAGCCTGGAGGTGAATCTGCAGGGAGGCATTGCTGAGTCATGGGGCCTCCTGGGGTCTTCCTTCCATGCCATTCATGTTCCTCTTTCCTTCTTCTCTCAAGGTTTCCAGACAGTCCTCATTGCACTCAATGCTGACAACCCTTTAAATATGGTGCTGGCATCTCTTAAGGCATGATCTGCTGCTGTCTTTGCCATTTGTCTGAGGATCCCTGCTCCGTCTCAGAGGTGGGTGACTGTCCCCTGGTCATATCGCAGCTTGCTGTTCTTCGGCAAGACCTGCATGAGAAAACAGATAGATTAAAGGGTTATGTGTCCTTCCATTTAGCCCTACTGTGGAGCCCCATGTGTCCAGTGGTGGACACATGGACACTTTGTCTTATGTGTGTCAGGGGCTCTGTTGTGCTTCTGCATTTGACTACTCGCTCTGTTGGGTTTGCACTTATGCCTTGCCCTCAGTGATGGAGCAGGCGCTCTGCTGTTCTGCCAGTTCTAATGCCTCCACCACCACTCCATCAGTTGTCTGATCCTGCTCCTCCTGACTTTTAATTGACTGGCTGCTGGAAGATTGCATGTAGCCAGCCAATCCCCAGCCAAGCAGAAGTGGCTCCTGTTTCCAGTCCCGATATCAGGAGCTGTGGCCTTCTGCAAAACACAGCCCTGGGATGGATCACCCCCTCTCTTGCTCAGATTTAAATATATTTCCTGTTCAGTTCATTCCCTATCTAAACTTGTTCCTGAGTCACCTAGGTCCTCAAAATTTAAACCTATCACTTAGTCAAACTGGGTCACAATCTTTTCTTCAAGTCACTTTTTCTTTCTTTCCTTTCCTTTCTTAGACACACTGGTTGCCAATGAATCTTGATTTAATTAAGCTCCTGCTAAACGACTTGACACACGCTAATTTATACAAATTACAGTTTTAATTGTGCACATAAATAACACATTTTGTAGAATTCAGTTCATTTACATTAATTGTTGCTCTCCATTGCACTCTAATCATTGTTTTATGGCTGTTTAAACAGCTGCTTTATCAATGTTTTGCAAAGCAGTATCACTGTTGGATTTGTGCTGAACAATTGTTTCTTTCCCTTTCCTGGCTCAGTCAGGACTGCATCTGGCTTACATGAGGCTGTGAATGTTGATGCACACATAGGACAGGATTTTCCTGGCCTGGTGGAAATGGGGTTGGTCATGGGGGCCTGTTGCAGGGAAAATAGTGGGGAGCCATGTAGGGACAGCCCCCCAACGTGGGTTGGCTGCCTGCTCCAAGGACGAGGGCAGCCAATTAGTCCAATTAAGGCCACACTGAGGAGAGGTTTTGTACCATTGGAGGTATTTCACCAACTGTGGAGTGGCTCCCCACCATGTGCTAGAGCTGCCAGTTCAATCGAGGTTGCCCCGGAGGCAGGCTATTTGGAGCTGGAGGCTCCATGCACATTGACAGGTCCACGGGGATGAAAGACAGCAGAACTCTCAGTGAATAGGCCTGCAGAAACATTTCCCCTCTAATCCAATGTCCCTACCAGCTTTAGGAATCTTCAGTGCAGTCCTTCTGTGTCGGCCAGTAAGGGCACCCCCATGGTGAGGCACCCTCCTGGTTCGCGATCTGCTTCAGCAGTGCTTACCTCACCCAGTGGTGCTGCCAAAGCTCCAGAGCTGCTGGTCCTCTCACTGGGGAGCACCATTGGGAGCCTGCCTGTCACCCTTAACAAGATTGCGAGCTCAGGGTTGGCCGTTTAGGAGACAATCTCCCAGATGATTGTGCCACCGGTCTTGCTGCTAATAAGTGCAGTCTTGGGGCCCCCATTTCATCCCAACGTCATGGTCCTATAGCTAGCAGGAAAATTCAACCTTCGGTGAACACTTGATCCCAGCCAACCACCATATGTGCTATGCTATTTCCCGCTGGAGATTGACTAACTTAGGCATGCCACACTAAGATGGATCCCTTCCAATAGCCAATGGCTACACAGAGTTGGGGTATGAACATTGTTGGCAAGGCCAGCATTTGTCGTCCATCCCTAACTGACCTTGATGGTGGTGGTGAGCCACCTTCTTGAACCATTGCAGTCCATGTGATGTAGGTACACCCAGAGTACTTTTAGGAAGGAAGTTCCAGTATTTTAATCCCACAACACTGAAGGAACGATAATATAGTTCCAAGTCAGGATGGTGTGTGGCTTGGAGGGGAACTTGTAGGTTGTGGTGCTCCCATATGTCTGCTGCCCTTGACCTTCCAGGTGGTAGAGGTCATGGATCTGGAAGGTGCTGTTTAAAGGAGCCTCAGTGAGTTGCTGCAGTGCATCTTGTATTGTTGCCACTGAGTGCTGGTGGTGGAGAGAGTGAATGTTTAAGGTGCTGGATGGGTTTTTTTGTTCAGTGTCAAGCTTGTTGATTGCTGTTGGAACTGCACTCATTCAGGCAAAAAGGGTGGTCAACCTTCCAGGATTGGCTTGGAGCCTTCAGGAATTGAAGATCAATCTCAAGGACACTGTTATGTACAACCCTGGAGAAAATTAATATGGACATTAAAAAAGATTGTGTGTTTTTGTTATTTACTTTGAACATTTTACTTCACCAGATATAAAAATATTGAAAATGGAGGGAAATATATTGTTTGGTTAATTATCATACCTAGCACAAAAGAAAATGGTTGTGGTTGTTGGAGGTCAGTCATCTCAGTTCCAGGACATCACTGCAGGAGTTCCTCAGGGTACTGTCCTCAGCCCAACCATCTTCAGCTGCTTCATCAATGACCTTCCTTCCATCATAAGGTCAGAATTGGGGATGTTCGCTGATGATTGCACAATGTTCAGCACCACTGGCGGCTCCTCAGATACTGAAGCGGTCCATGTCCAAATGCAGCAAGACCTGGACAATATCCAGGCTTGGGCTGACAAGTGGCAAGTAACATTTGTGCCACATAAACGCCACACCATCCTGACTTGGAAATATATCGCTGTTCCTTCACTGTCGCTGGGTCAAAACCCTTCCTAACAGCACTATGGGTGTACCTACACCACATGGATTGCAGTGGTTCAAAAAGGCAGCTCACCACCACCTTCTCAAGGGCAACTAGGGATGGACAATAAGTCTGGACCAGCCAGTGAAGCCAACATCCTGTGAATTAATAAAAAAGAAGTCAAGCATCACCCAATGAGATAATGACTCTTTCTGCTTTCCAATTGATGTAGGAAGGCAGTACGTCACAAGGATGGATGTTTTGGCCGATTAATGGCTGGTTCTGGTGAGCAGGTCATGTGATGAAACCTCCAGGAATACATTTAATCACATTTGGCAACCCTACAGGCAAGTGGAGCGTATTCCATCACACTCCTGAATTGTGCTTGTATATGATGTACAAGCTCTGGGGAATCAGAAGGCAAGTTATTCATGGCAAAATTCAGTGGATCCGTGTAAAATAAAATGTTATAGTGGATGCATGAATACTTTCCTTGCAAGATGAATTCTGGGAGCAAACCTGGGCAGCTGCTGATATGTCTATGCTAAGATACAGAGATGTGAAACTTGAAAATTCTCTGTGGTAACGTAATTATTCAAGAGTGAATCTGTACTGGGTACGCATGGACTGATTTTTGCAATGTTCTGGATCACTGGAGTAACAGTATCTCTGGACATTGTGTGCTGTGATATAAGTTTCTGAAATTTTGTCTTGTTTGCTATTTTCATCTAAATTTTAAATGCCATTTTTTTGTATATCATCAGCAAATGGGTGCAATAATACTCTATGCACTTTAGCCTTGCTAAACTAATTAACCGAGACTGGAATCAAAATTTAGAAAATCCTGGCAGCCCTGGAGCGATTTAGAAACACCAGGAGGAGGGACATTGGAGGCACCCAAAATGTTTGGAAGACGTTAGATCACATTTCTTTTGCCCCTTACTTCCCAAAACTGATAGGGCACAGTGCCTTTTGTTATCATACTCTTAACTGCCTCAAAAGGCCCTTCCACTTCCCAATGCACAATCCCTGCAATCTCCTCCCCACTCCATAAACCTTCCATTCAAATACTTCCATACCTCAAGACCATCCCTCAAAAAATCTTAGGTTCTGCAATAACCTTTCATTATTACTGGAGCCCCTCTAGCATGCTTAGATATGCAAGGACCATGCCCTCTCTCCAGTTCTTTCAGACCAAGTGACCTCTTGCATCACCCCACAACTGTCCTCAATATTCCCACTGCACAGCACCCTCTCCAATCTTCACACACATTGAGGTTTCTCTTATTCCTCTCAGATTTCAGCTCGTACTGGGCTTGCGATCTACCTTCTAATCCGATTACATCCTTGCACCCACTTCTGAGAACTCCCAAAAACTGGGGTTGCTCTCTTAGAACTTCCTCACCCAGCTTTCAGAATGGAATAGCATGATTCTGAAGCTTCTCTGCCCACTCAAGCAACGTAAAAGCATGAAAGTGCCACCAAATGCTCCAGAACTTTTTACCCCTGGGTGCAGGCTGCAAATTAATGTGCATTTTAGAGGGTAGCTGAGCAATTGGATGACTGGGCAAGTTGTAGAATCCCTTTGCAAAAGGTGGTCGCTGGTGGAGGCGCTCACAGCCCCTTGCAATATCTTTATTAATGTTTGGATCAGTATCCTTCATGGTTCAAGCCAACAGTGCAGCCTTGCAGTGCAGGTTAAGGGAATGCCTGAGCTGAGAGTACAGCGTGCAGTCCAGCGGCCAAAGCTGCCGCCAATTGGTTAAGTGGAGTGGGGCGGAGGTGAGTGGGGTTTTGGAAAGCCATGAAGCGCACTACATACTAGCCAACCAAGTGGTGGCCAGTACTATTCTGCATACGTGAAGGGGCCTTCAGACTTAACCAAGATATGTTCTTAGAACACATATGCTAACTGATGTGCCTCTCTCTTTGATCCTATAAGAGAAGGACATCAGGATCATGGAGCATGGTGATTTTGCGATATGTCTCATGGCTTACAGGGAGCAGAGAAGAAAAAGGGGTGGTAGGGCCTGCTGCATACGCAGCTGAAGATCCACAGAGGGAAATCACTCATTGGTGCCTCGCTAGAGGAAGGGTCTATAGATGGTGCCTGTCATTCCTGTCGATGACCTGAGATCTGGGCAAATGCAATTGCTCTTGCATTCTGGCATTCGTGGTCCCAGGTGAAGATGTCGTCCATTACCTCATGGATGCAGTTGTGGGTGGAGGCTTGTGATATCCCACAGTGGTCACCTGTGGAGCACTTATTGGAGCCACTGGCATCAAAATTGAGTGCCGCGGTCACTTTCACAGCCTTGGTCAGTGGATGCCCTCCATGACCCTGTGGTGTCAAATTCTGCAGCAGCTGGCAGATGTGACTGACCAGTTCTCTAGACATGCGCAATCTTTGGCGACACTGGTTCTTGGTCATCTGCAGGAATGAAATGAAATCTGTACACCCTGGGTCTACCTGGGAGCCAACTGTGGCTCTTTGGTAGCATGTGCGGGAGCCCCGACCGCCTGTTCTTCCTGAGGGTGTTGCTCCTTCCTTTGCGCAGCCAGGCGCCTCAGTCACTCTCTTCACTGTCATCTTCGTTCTCTGCGTGCCACAAGGCATACAGCTAGTTCACCAGGCTCCATGCTCCTGATGTACTCCTCCTGCAGGATGAAAGAGAGAGATGTGTGAGTTAGCATGGGTGTACCTCTTCTTATCATGTCCATGGACAGTCTATACATGGCCCAGCCAGAACTGGATATGTTTTTGCACCTTGTTGTTGAATTCAGCAAGATCTGCAACAGTGCAGGGTTCCTCTAGCGTTAGGCATTGCAGGAGATGTTGCATATTCTGTGGCTCAGTTCCACAGTCACAAGTTGTTGGGCTGGTTGTATATCCCCATTTGCTTAGTGACACCTTTGAACAACCTACACCAGATGGGTGTACTAAGAACCTCTCTTAGTTAAATCTGAAGGCCCCTTATCACACCCTGGAGAGTGCTAGCCACCACTTGGATGGCCAGAGTTTAGTGCATTGCATGGCTGCCCAAAATCCCATCCACCTCAGCCCCACTCCACCTGACTGATTGGTGGCCGCTTTGCCCATTGGACTGCATGTTGTGCTCTCAGCTCAGGTGCAGCCATTCTCCTAACCCACACTGCATGGCTGCACTGTTAGCCTGAACTATGGGGGAGACTGGTCCAAACCGGAATGATGACATTGCAAGGGGCTGTGAGTGCCTCCACCTGTGACTGCTCCATGGCCAGCTTTAGCAAGGAGATTGTACAACGTGCCCAGTCGTCCAACTGTTCTGCAGTCCATTGAAACACTCATTACTTTGCAGTCTGTGCCCAAGGGGTGAAAAGCCCCAAAGTACTTAATAGCACTTTCATGCCTCTGTGTTACTTGAGTGGGCAGATAAACTAGAGGCCCGATTCCACGCATGTCAATGTGGCTGCATCTGAACTGTCTCAGCTGCAGAGGAATGGTCCCTTTATACAAGGTTTCCCTAATGTGTGGCCTCTTCCCTCTCCCCCACAACCCGCACATGCTTGTGCACTACTTTCAACAGCGGGGCAGCCCTTGCACCCACCCTCCCAAGTTGCCTCAATCACACAGTAGCCCTTGGCCAGCCCCCTTAAAGTCGCCTCAACCTTGGAGTCCAACAGGCGACCCTCACGAATGCTGCGAAATGTTACTGTGCGCTCACCTCCGAGTCCCCTTAAAGTGCAGCCCACCAAATGCATGTCTTTTACATGCACATTGGCATGGTGGGCGGATGATTCAGTTGGGGCTTGGGAATAATCCTGGTGGGCTGGCCTTATAATGATATGCAGATATATTACGGTGAGGTTCCCGATACTTCGGCAGCAAACGCGGCCCACCATCGACGGGCTGAGCAGATGATTACAAACCGCCAGCGGGCACGGGAAATTCCACCCTATGTTTCTTGCAAACCCATGTTGCAACCCTTCTTGTCCAATTTCCACCCCAGCCACAGCATCAGTGGAGTCCTAATTAAAACCACAAATGACCTTCTTCTTGACTGTAACAAAAACAGAAAATGCTAGAAATAGCAGGTCTGGCAGCACCTGTGGAGAGAGAAACAGCGCTAACATTCAGGTTAGTAACCTTTTAACAGAACTGGAAAAAATTAGACATAAAACAGGTTGTGAGCGAAGATGTGTATGCTTCAGATTTCCAGAATCCACAGTGTTTTGCATTCCATTGTGACCATGCTCGAGGTGCACTACTCCCCTTTGGCGTGATCTAAGTGCAAGCTGTTTTTATTTGCTCAACAGCTGGAAGAGAATTATAGGTTAGCATTGCAATTTAACTGTGTTCAGCCCTAAAACATTAAGCTATCTTTCTCTTTCAGATACTGCTTGATCACTGACATATTTTGTCCTTGTTCTATTTGTATTTTGGCCTCCCAACATTTCTGGACTCATGGGGGATGGATAGCTCCCTGTTTGCAAGTTACAAGGGTAGATTTTAAAACCCATATTATTCTTCTTTTATTACACTGTTTATAACTTTATAGACAGAGCGATAGATTCTTTTGCTGATTTACTGAAACTGAGCATATAATAAATTTACATCAACCTATGCAGAGAAATATATGACCATAATGTTCACATTTCTTTAGTTAAAATACAAGTTATTCACAGGAGACCATGGAAAACACATTCAGGATTTACCTGTTATGAGTTCACTGCAGTCAGCTGGCAAAAACTAAGTCCTCTTTTCATCTTTGGTGTTTACCCGCACTCTCAAAGAGCATCAAACTTTAGACATCAATATAAATTCACTATGAGAGCACATCCATTGACCTGAGTGCAGATCAGACAGCTTAAACCTTGTGTTTATGTTTTTTGTTAGTATCTTGTTTCCCCTATCAGGCTTCCACTGATATAAAAGAATACTACTTGTAAGAAAAGTTTTACATTTTTCTGTGCAAAATATCAGGGCTAAGGATCAATGTTTTACTTATGTACAGGGAAATGATAGGTTGTAAACACATACGGTTAGCTGCAATCAAAAGCTGACAGCTTAAGGGAACAGTAGCATGGTGGTAATGTTGAAAAGGCCCATTAATCCGAGGCCTGCACTAATGATCCAAAGACATGAGTTCAAATTCCACTGTTGCAGCAGGGAATTTAAATTCAATTAATTAAATAAACCTGGAATATAAGGTTAGTGTAAGTAATAATAACCAGGGGCCAGGATTTTTAGGATTGCAGGGTTTCCTTCCTACCATTGAAAGATGTCCAAGCATGCCACCTGCCTGGCAGCCATTTCACACTCCAACAAGCGTTAATTGGCTGGAGGCGGGACTTCTGCCCTTTCGGGCAGCTCTCTAGATCCAGCAACACCAGAAGCTTCAGCAGACAGGACTGGGATTGCAAGCCATCCCCAGGAGTTCAGGACCAGATTATCTTGGGGATCTCAGGGCAGGGTGGGGAGGTGAGCCACACAGGAGTGGGCAGATGGAGGTGGGAGAATTGCTGGAGAGGCCAGGCGGGTGATGGAGGACCTGCAGGGGCCTGTCTTGTTGGTGGGGGGGAGTGGGGGGGAATGGTGCGCCCATTGCTAAAAAGAGGCTCACCCCTTCCTGCCTGAGGTCTGAGCAGGGTTACTTTTCGGGCTTCCTCCCGTTCCTGAAATCCTCCCACCAGCCTGAAAATTAAGGTCGGGCAGAAAACGGCCATTAAGTGGTCAATAATTGGCTACTTAAAGTCCTCTTGCGGCATGGGCAGTCAGGCCGGCCTAGGCCTCACCTGACCCAGCGTAAAATTGCTGAGAGGTCAGAGTGGGTGGGAGCCCAGTGGGAAGGCCATTGTGAAATTTTACGCTCAACCCCCCACCTACAAACATGCTGGCCGGGGAATATAACATTCTGCCCCAGGAAACTACTAGACTTTCATAAAAGTCAAACCAGTTCACTAATGTTTTAGAGTCATTGAGTTATACATCACAGAAACAGGCCCTTCAGCCCATCGTGTCCAATCAGGCCATCAAGCACCTATCTATTCTCATCACATTTTCCAGCACTTGGCCTGTAGCCCAATATGCTTTTCAAGTTCTCCTTTAAGTACTTCTTAAATGTTGTGAGGGTTCCTGCCTCTATCACCCCCTCAGGCAGTGTGTTCCAGATTCCAACCACCCTCTGAGTGAAAATATTTTTCCTCAAATCGGCTCTAAACCTCCTGCCCCTTACCTTAACTCTATGTCCCCTGATTATTGACACCTCTGCTAAGGGGAAATGTTTCTTCATATCCACTCTATCTATACCTCTCATAATTTTGTATACCTCTATCAGTTCCCGCCTCAGCCTTCTCTGCTCTAAGGAAAACAACCCTTGTCTATCCAGTCTCTCTTCATAGCTGAAATGCTCCAGCCCAGGCAACATCCTGGTGAATCTCCTCTGCACCCTCTCCAGATCACATCTTTCATATTGGGGAAGGAAATCTCTCCTTAATAGTTTTTTTTATTCATTCATGGGATGTTGGCGTTGTTGGTTAGGCCAGCATTTGTTGACCATCCCTAATTGGCCTTGAGAAAATGGTGGTGAGCTGCCATCTTGAATTGCTGCAGTACCTGTGGTGTAGGTACACCCACAGTACTGTAAGGGAGGGAGTTCCAGGATTTTGACCCAGCGACAGTGATGGAATAGCGATATATTTCCAAGTTAGGATGGTGAGTGGCTTGGAGGGGAATTTGCAGGTGGTGGTGTTCCCATATGTCTGCTGCCCTTGTCCTTCTAGATGATAGTGGTGGTGGGTTTGGAAGGTGCTGTCGAAGCAGGCTTGGTGAGTTCTTGCAGTGCTTCTTGTAGATGGTACACACTGCTGCCACTGTACGTTGGTGGTGGAGGGAGTGAATATTTGTAGATAGGGTACCAATCAAGTGGGCTGCTTTGTCCTGGATGGTGTGAAGTTTCTTGAATGTTGTTGAAGCTGCACTCATCCAGGCATATGGGGAGTATTCCATCACATTCCTGACTAGTGCCTTGTAGATGATGGACAGGCTTTGGAGAGTCAGGACGTGAACTACTAGCCACAGGATTCCTAGCATCTGACATGCTCTTGTAGCCACAGTATCTATATGGCTAGTCCAGTTCAGTTTCTGATCAATGGTAACCCCCAGGATGTTGATAGTGGGGGATTCAGTGATGTAATGCCATTGAATGTCAAGAGGCGATGGTTAGATTCTCTCATGGTGGAGATGGTCATTGCCATCTTCACTTGTGTGACATAAATGTTACTTGCCACTTTTCAGTCCAAGCCTGGATATTGTCTAGGTCTTGTTGCATTTGGACCTGGACCGCTTCAGTATCTGAGGAGTTGTGAATGATGCTGAACATTGTGCAATCATCAGTGAACTTGTGACCTTATGATGGAAAGAACGTCTTTGATGAAGCAGCTGAAGATGATTGGGCCTAGGACACTACTCTGAGGAACTCCAGCAGTGATGTCCTGGAATTGAGATGATTGACCTCCAATAGCCACAACATTCTTCCATTGTGCTAGGTATGACTATTAATCAACCAGCGGAGAGTTTTCCCCCTTGATTCCCATTGGTTCCAGTTTTGCTAGGGCTCCTTGATGTCACGCTTGGTCAAATGCTGCCTTGATGTCAAGGGCAGTCACTCTCACCTCATCTCGGGAGTTCAGCCCTTTTGTCCGTGTTTGAAGGTTGAAATTATGTCAGGAGTTGAATGAGCAGGCTATTGCTAAGTAAGTGCTGCTTGATAACACTGTTGATAACCTCTTCCAACTCTTTACTGATGACGGTGAGTTGAATAATGGGGTGGTAATTGGCTGGTTTGGATTTGTCCTGCTCTTTGTGCACAGGACATACCTGGGCCACTTTCCACAATGCCAGTGTTATAACTGTACTGGAGCAGCTGGGCTAGGGGGCGCAGAAAATTCTGGAGTACATATCTTCAGTACTATTGCTGAAATATTGTCAGGGCCCATAATCTTTGCAGTGCCTTCAGCCCTTTCTTGATATCACATGGAGTGAATCGAATTGGCTTAAGACTGGCATCTGTGATGTTGGGAGCTCTGGAGGAGGCTGAGATTGATCATCCATTCGGCATTTCTGGATGAAGGCTGTTGCAAATACTTCAGCCTTATGTTTTGCACTAATGTGCTGGGCTCCCCCATCATTGATTTGTAAAGCCTGCTCCTCTCATGAATTGTTTAACAGTCCACCACCATTCACGACGGAAGTGACAGGTCTGTTGAGCTTGGATCTGATCCGTTGGTTATGGGATTTCTTAGTTCACTTGCTGCTTATGCTGTTTGGCATGCATGTATTCCTGTGTTGTAGCTTCACCAGGTGACACCTCATTTTTATGACACCTCATACCTGGCCATATGTCACTCGACATTCACAGAAAGATGGTTGGCTTGTAACTCCCCTCTGAAAAAGCCTAGTTGTAGCAAGCAAACCATTATGAAAGCATTTAATAAGAATAAAACTGGACAGATTATCTGACATCTACCTAGGCACCCAACACAACAAAGGCACACCCTGAAGTAAGCATGCACAAAGACAGCAGCTCGTTACTGAGTGCAATTTGTCAGAGTGTAAACTTGGGTATTTGGTGAGTGAGGGAATTTTAAGGATTAATTTTCAGGGTTGATCTCTTTCTAAACTCTAGACTAGTGTGCATTTAGGATTTAACTACAATTTACTGTTAAAGTTGTTTCTTTCTGTCTTCATCAGGGATAAGCAAGTTCCCTACAGGAGAGATAGCTGCAGTTACTTGATTAGGTAGCTAGCTTGGACTAGACTCTTTAGCCAGTAGTGCTGAATCATCTGTGTAGAATTTCAGCTAGGATAAAAAGAAGTGGTCTTGCTAAGTGCCTCAAGTAAGCAAGCACAAAGACAGCAGCTGGTCACTGACTGCAGCTAGTCACAGAGAGTAAGCTTGGGATTATGGTGAGTGGGGCAATTTGGTGCATTGAGGGAGGAGGTGCTGTTCATTTAAGTGTCTACCTTAACTGAGAGTTTAAAAGATCATGGAGAGTGGAGGACCAGGTTAAAAGAGCTAGGGGACTCAGTCTGTGGACCAGCTGCATTGTGAGAAAAATTCAAAGTGTGATATCAGAACTGTTAAGTGATTGGTCGGTGAGTATTTTGCTCATTTATCTTTCAAAACTCTGGTAATTTAGTAGTACTTGTAAGCTTTTATTAGTGGTAATAAAGTTTACCAGCAGTAGCAAAGCTTATTAGGAACAGTAGGGTCTTGGTTTCTAGTCTCCAGGTTAATAACGAAAAATCTTTAAAGTAAAGTTAAGCCATGGCAAGGCAGCTTGGCAACATGGAATGTCCATACTGTAATATGTGGAAAGTCTTGGATGCTTCCTGCGGCCTAGATGACTACATGTGCAGGAAGTGTCACTAGCTGCAGGAACATGAGCTCTGGGTTTCAGAATTGAGTGACAGCTGGAGTCACTGTGACACATCCATGAGACTGATAACCATGTGGATAGCATGTTTAGGGACCACAAGTTAAGAGAGTAAAGGCAGAGAGGGAATGGGTAACTGCCAGATGGCCTAGGAGGACCAGCCAGGGAGTGTAGGAGATCTCTGAGTCCATCTTGCTCTAACCTGTTTTGAATACTGGTGAGAGTGATCTTCAGAGAAGTGCAGCCAGAACCAAGTCCATGGCATCATGGGTGGCTCAGCTCCACAAGAGAGGAGAAAGGTGAATGGGAGAGCAATAGTGGTAGGGGATTCAATAGTTAGTGGAACAGACAGGCGTCCCTGCGGCCATAGACATGACACCAGTATGATATGTTGCCTCCCTGGTGCCAGAGTTAAGGATGTCTCTGAGCAGCTGCAGGACATTCTTATGGGGGAGGATAAACAGCCAGAGGCTATGGTCCACATCAGCATCAACAGCATAGGTAGAAAGAGGGATGATGTTGTGAAAACAGAGATCAAGGAAAAAAAGTAATAAGCAGGACTTCAAAGGCAGCTTGGCAACATGGAATGTCCATACTGGACATCTCAGGATTACTTCTAATGCCACGTGTTAGTGAGTACAGAAATAGGAAGATAGAGCAAATGAACGCATGGCTGGAGAAAAGGTATAAGAGGAAGAACTTTGGATTTCTGAGACACTGGGCAGACAGGTTACACCTTTTCTTTTATTCATTGGATGTGGGCATCACTGGCTTGGCCAACATTTATTGTCCATCCCTAATTGCTTTTGCTCAGAGGGCGTTTAAGAGTCAACCACATGGCTGTGGGTCTGAAGTCACATGTAGGCCAGATCAGGTAAAGGCAGCAGATTTCCTTCCCTAAAGGGCATTAATAAACCAGATGGATTTTTACAACAATCGATAATGGTTTCATTATCATCATTAGACTTTTAATTCCAGATTTTTATTGAATTCAAATTCCACCATCTGCCATGGTGGGATTCAAACCCAGGTTCCCAGAGCATTACCCTGGGTCTCTGGATTACGAGTCCAGTGACAATACCACCTCGCCACCGCCTCCCTGTAACCTTGGAATACTGGGACTAACATCCTTGCCAGGAAATTTGTTAGTACTGTTGTGGAGGGCTTAAACTAGCTTGGCAGGGGGATGGGAACCTGAGAGGGAATTCAGATAGGAGAGAAACAAAGCTGGTAATAGTAGGAAGAAAAAGTCAGAAGTGAAATGGGAAGGCAGTGGAAACAAAGGCCAGCATCAAATAGGTCCTAAGTACGGAAAAATGTTAAAAAGGCAAAATTAAAGGTACTCTACCCGAATATATACAGCATTTGCAACAAGGTAGGTAAATTGACAACACAAATAGAAGTAAATGAGTATGATCTAATTGCCATTACAGAGACATGGCTGCAGGGTGTCCAAGGCTGGGAACTAAATGTTCAAGAGTATTCAATGTTTAGGAAGGATAGGCAAAAAGGAAAAGAAGGTGGGTTAGTGCTGTTAATAAAGGATGAGATCAGTACATTAGTGAAAGAGGATCTTAGATCAAGATGTAGAATCAGTTTGAGTGGAGCTAAGAAATAGCAAGGGACACCGAACATTGGTGAGAGCTTGTCGAGGAATCAACATGGGATTGGGCATTTCAGATCTAGTATTGTGCAGTGAGAATGGGTAATTTAACAATCTCCTAGCAAACAAGCCTTTAGGGAAGAATGACCATAATATGATAGAAGTTTACATTAAGTTTGAAAGTGATATGGTTCAGTCCGAAACTAGGGTGTTAAATCTAAAAAAAGGGAACTACAAAGGTATGAGGGGCCAGTTGGCTGAGTTAAATTGAGAAACTACTTTAAAAGGTATGACGGTAGATATGCAATGGCTAGCATTTAAAGAATTAATAAATGATTTACAACAAAATATATTTTGCTTGAGGTACAAAATCCCAACAGGATAAGTGATCCAACTTTGGCTAACAAGAGAAGTTAATGATTGCATTCGATCAAAGGAAGAGGCTTATAAAGTTGCCAAAAAAGTAGCAAGTTTGAGAATTGGGAACACTTTAGAATTCAGCAAAGGAGAACCAAGAAACTGGTTAAGGGAGAGAAAATAGAATTTGATAGCAAACTAGCAAGAAACATAAAAATAGACTGTACAAGCTTCTATAGTTATGTAAAAAGGAAACGATTAGCAAAGACAAATGTGGGCCCATTATGGGAAGAGGATGGAGTATTTAGAATGGGGAATAAGGAAATGGCAGATAAACTAAACAAACACTTTTGCCTGGATTTTCCAATCCTACCAGTGGCGGGTATTGCCGAGGGCAGGAAGGGAAAATTTGGAGAGCGGCCCCAAATTTTCCTGTCTCACCTATGTTGATGCCAACTGCTGGTGGGGCCAGAAAATCCCACTCTGTATGTCTGTCTTCACATTGGAAGATACAAAAAACCTTCGGAAATACTAGCAAACCAAGGGACTAGTGAACAAGGGCAACTAGGGAACGCAAAAAATGTTGGCCAAACCAGTGACGCCCACATCCCATGAATGAATAAAAGAAAAGGTGAAACCCATCTGCCTTGTACAGGTCCCAACTGTCCCAAAACCAGCCCCAGTGTCTCAGAAATCTAAAGTTCTTCCTCCTATACCTTCTCTCCAGTCACGCATTCATTTGCTCTATCTTCCTATTTCTGTACTCACTAGCACGTGGTATTAGAAGTAATCCTGAGATTATTGTTTTTGAAGTCCTGCTTTGAAGTCCTAAGAAATTAATATTAGTAGAAAAGTAGTATTGGAGAAATTAATGGGTCTGAAAGTTGGTAAATCCCTTGGACCTGTTGATCTACATCCAAGAGTATTGAAAGAGGTGGCTGCAGAGATAGTAATGTGTTGGTGATTATCTTCCAAAATTGTATAGATTCTGGAATGTGCAGATTGGAAGGTAGCAAATGAAACCCCACTGTTTAAGAAAGGAGGGAAGAGAGAAAACGGGGAACTACAGATCTGTTAGCCTGACATCAGTAGTAGGGAAAATGCTAGAATCTATTATTAAGGACGTGATCACTGAACACTTAGAAAATAATGGTAGGATTGGGCAGAGTCAACATGGATTTTTGAAGGGGAAACCATGTTTGACAAATCTGTTAGTGTTTTTTTGAGGATGTAACTAGCAGAATAGATAAGGTAGAACCAGTGGATATGGTCTGTTTGAATTTTCATAAGGCTTTCAATAAAGTCTCACACAATAGGATCGTAAACACTTTAGAGTGCGGGGGTTGGGGATAATATACAGGCATGGATTGAGAATTGGTTAAAGGACAGAAAACAGAGAGTACAAATAAACGGGCCATTCTCAGGTTGGCAGGCTGTGACTTGTGAAATACTGTAAGGGTCAGTGCTTGGGCCCCAGCTATTCACAATCTATATCAATGATTTGAATGTGGGGAACCAAATGTAATATTTCCAAGTTTGCTGATGACAAAAAACTAGGTGGGAATGTGAGTTTTGAGGAGGATGTTGAAAGGCTTCAAAGAGAATTTAGACAGGCTAAGTGAATGGCCAAGAACATGGCAAATGGAATATAATGTGGAGAAATGTGAAGCTATCCACTTTGTTAGGAAATGCAGAGTATTTTTTTAAATGGTGAGAGTTTGGGAAGTGTTGATGTCCAAAGGGATCTGGGTGTCCTTGTTCATGAGTCACTGCTAGCATATAGGTGCAGCAAGCAATTAGGAAGGCAAATGGTATGTTGACCTTTATTGCAAGAGGATTTTAGCACAGGAGTAAAGAAGTCTTGCTGAAATTGTGTAGAGCCTTTGTGAGACTGTACTTGGAGTATTGTGTACAGTTTTGGTCTCCTTAGCTGAGGCACACTGGGGGAAGGCAAGGCCTGTTGGTTGAGGCTACTTGAGGGGGAAGGGGTGCCCTGCGGTTGAGGTGAGTTGGGGAGGGGTCAAGGTTGCCCTGCAGTTGAAGGTGGTGCACAAGCACATACAGGGTCAGGTGGGTTGGGTCGGGGAAATGACCACACTTTAGGAAAACCTGTATAACTTGATATAAAGGGAATGCAACCAAAGTTCACCAAACTGATCCCTGGGAGGGCAGGATTGTCCTATGAGGAGAGATTGAGGAGACTGGGCCTGTATTCTCTAGGGTTTAGAAGAATGAGAGGTGATCTCATTGAAACTTACAAAATTCTTACAGAGCTCGACAGGGTAGATGCAGGAAGGATGTTTCCCCTGGCTTCGGGGTCTAGAACAAGGAGACAGTCTCAGAATAAGAGGTAGGCCATTTAGGACTGAGATAAGGATCTTCACTCAGAGGGTGGTAAATCTTTGGAATTCTCTACCCCAAATGGCTGTGGAGGCTCAGTCATTGAGTATGTTCAAGACAGAGATCGATAGATTTCTAGATAATAAAGACATCAGGGGATATGGGGATAGTGCGGGAAAATGGCCTTGAGGTAGAAGGTCAGCCATGATCTAGTTGAATGGTGGAGCAGGCTTGAGGAGCCAAATAGCCTTATTCTGTTCCTGTTTGCTATGTTCTTATGTTCATGCCCAATCAACCATGAAAAGTTTTACTCACCAATTGGACTTGAGCCAAAATTGAGAGAGCTGTCCCACAGACCAGTTCTGACATAGCAATACTTACTGAATCATATCTAACAGCCAATACCCTAGACTATTCCATCACCATTCCTGGATATGTCCTGTTCCACTGGCAAGACAGATCCACCAGAGATGGCTGCACAGTGGTATACCGGCAGGAGGGAGTTGTCCTGGGAGTCCTCAACATCGACTCTGGGATCGCATGAAGTCTCACAGCATCAGGTCAAACATGGGCAAGGAAATCTCCTGCTGATTGCTACTTAACACCCTCCCTCAGCTGATGAATCAGTGCTCCTCCATGTTGTGATCCAATTGGAAGAAACAATGAGGGTAGGTAGCCAGGTGATAGAATGGACTCTGCGTGGGAGACTTAAATGTCCATCACAAAAGTGTCTCTGTAGCAACACTACCTACTGAGCTGGCTGAGTCCAGAAGGACATATCTGCCAGAGTGGGACAGTGACAGTTGGTGAGAGAACCAACATGAAGGAAAAAATTACGGGATCTCTTTGTCACCAATGTATCCGTTGCAGATGCCTCTATGCATTACAGTGGTGGTTGGAATGACCACCCTACAGTCCTGTCTTTACTCTAAGGCCAGCCTATATCATGTCATCTGGCACGGCCACGATGCTAAATGGGCTAGATTCAGAACTGATCTAGCAGCTCAAAATTGGGCATTCATGAGGTGCTGTGAGCAATCAACAGCTGGGCAATTGAATTCCACCACATACTGTAACCCCATGGCCTGTCATACCTCTTAGTCTACCATTACCATCAAGCCAGGGGACTAAATCTGGTTCAGTGAGGAGTGTAGAAGGAGCAACACCAGGCATACGTAAAAATGATGCGCCTACCTGGTGAAGCTACAACACAGAACTACATGCATGATAAACATCAGCAGCAGCAACTATAGGCAGAGCTAGGCAATCTCAATACCAACAGATCAGATCAAGCTCTGCAGCCTAACCATATTCAGTCTGGGCAAGGGCTGCACTGTGGCTGAGGCACACTGGGGGAAGGCAAGGCCTGTTGGTTGAGGCTACTTGAGGGGGAAGGCGTGCCCTACGGTTGAGGTGAGGTCAAGGTTGCCCTGCAGTTGAAGATGGTGCACAAGCACATACGGGGTCAGGTGGGGTGGGTCAGGGAAATGACCACACTTTAGGGAAACCTGTACAAAGTGACCATTCCTCTGCAGGTGAGACAGTTCAGGCACACCCACATTGATATGATTGGAGTCAGGCCTTGAGCTTCTCTGCCCAGTCAAACAACACAGAGGCATCAAAGTGCCACCAAGTGCTCCAGAGCTTTTCACCCCTTGGGCACAGACTGCAAACTAATGAGAGTTTTAGTGGACTGCAGAACAGTTGGACAATTGGGCACGTTATACAATCGTCTTGCTAAATCTGGCTGTGGAGGAGTCAATAATGGAGGCCCTCACAGCCCTTTACAATGTCATCATCCTGGTTTGGACAAGTCTCCCCCAAGGTTTAAGCTAACAGGGCAGCCTTGCAGTGTGGGTTAGGAGAATACCTGCGCCTGAGCTGAGAGCACAGCATACAGCCTAATGGGCAAAGCTGCCACCAATCGGTCAGGTGGAGTGGGGCAGAGGTAGGTGGGTTTTGGGCATCCACGCAGCATACTAAACTCTGGCCATCCAAGTGGTGGCCAGCACTTTCTGGGATGTGTTAAGGGGCCTTCAGACCTAACCAAGAGAGGTTCTTAGAATACCCAAGCTAACACACGCATCTCTTTCTTTCATCCCTCAGGAAGAGTATATCAAGATCATGGAGCCTGGTGATCTAACTGTATGCCTCGTGGTGTACAGAGAGCAAAGATGACTGAGAAGAGAGCAACTGAGGCACCTGGCTGGGAGAGGGAGGAGCTGCAGTCTCTGGAAGAAGCGGCAGCTGGGGCTCCCTCACACGCTGCTGAAGAGCCACAGTGAGCCATTGCTGGTCAGTGCCTAGCTAGACCCAGGGTCCATAGATGCCGCCTTTCATTCCTGCAGATGACCGAGAACCAGTGTTGCCGAAGACTGCGCATGTCTAGGGAACTGGTTGGTCAAATCTGCCAGCTGCTGCAGGATTTGATGCCAGGGGGACATGGAGGGCATCCACTGCCAGTGGCCATGAAAGTGACAGCGGTGCTCAATTTCTATGTCAGTGGGTCCATTCAGGTGACCTCTATGGGATCTCACAAGCCTCCACCCACAAATGCACACCTGAGGTCACGAATGCCACCTTCGGGCACACAACTTTGTGCATTTCATCTGGGACCAGGACAGTTAGGATGCAAGAGCGATTGGATTTCCGCAGATCTCAGGTTTCACACAGGTGCAGGGCTGCACTCACTTGGTGCTCAGATCTCCGTCCAACACTCGATCAATTATGTCAACTGCAAGGGATTCCATTCGCTGAATGTGCAGCTGATGTGCCACCACAAACATATCTGCAAGGCTGTGCACGGTTTCCAGGGTGTGTGCACGACTCCAACATTCTCAGTCAGTCACAGACCCATGAAGCCATCCAGGGTCCACAGAAGCTGCAGGCTGGCTCCTTGGAGACAAGGGCTACCTGCAGAGGCCATGGCTGATGACACCCGTGTGGGGGCCTCAGTCTGCAGCGGAGCGATGCTATAATAAGCCTCATGCAGCAACTCGCAACTTGGTGGAGCAGACCATCAGGATGCTGAGAATGAGGTTTCGGTGCCTGGACCGGTCTGGTGGAGTCCTGCAATACAGTCCACAGAGGGTGTCACGCATTGTCATCATCTGCTGCGCCCTTTACAACCTGGCGCGTCACGGGGAGACAAGCTGGCTGAGGAGATGGAGGAAATGTAGGTCTCCTCTTATGAGGATATCGCAGATGGGGATGAGGGTGAGGAGGTCCTCAAAGACAACGATGATGTGGATGAGGTTCTCACACTGGCCAGATGAGGCAGGCGCGCTTGGCAGGCCCTCATATTGCTAGATTTGTGGAGGATGATGACAACATGCAGTGAGGTGACACCATAAGATCCTCAAATTGCATCTATGAATGTTTGACTCCAGTATGGCTTATGGCAGCGCACATACCCTCTGTGATGATGCTTCTGTCAAGGAGATGGAGCGGAAGCTCTAACGGTCACTCGATTACAGGAGGATGATGATGACATGCAGTGAGACACTCCATAGATCTTCGCATAGCTTCTGAGAATGTCTGACTCCTGTCTGACCGAGGGCAGCTCGCTTACGCTCTGTGATCAGGGTCATATCATAGAGACGCAGCCATGAAACTTTAAAAGCATCTGACCCTTTGTCCGCCTTCAGCACCTGAGCTCTTCAGGAGCACTAGTCACAGATGTTGAAGAGATGGGAGCCAGCTCCACCTTAAAAGTGCTGAGAGCACAAAGAGAGAATGACAGAACTCTGTGACACTTGCCCACAGCAATCTGGCAGCAATAACTAGCACCGCCAAGGTGCAGGCATCAGTAATGAGTCCACGGAGTGTAAAGCCGGACCATCACTTTGGTCTGAAGGCTGCACAAAGCACAGGGAAGAGGCCCTGGACTGAGACACCTGCTTTTATCTTGTGCAGAAAGGTTTCACATCTGAGTCACATGAACACTGCTCATCAGAACAAGGAGCCATAGGCAGGGAGACATTCTTGGGAGTTTATTGACAAAAGTGAAAATACGTACAAGTGATTAGCACCATGCCCAGGCTGTGCAACTACATCTTCTTAACCTTCCTAACCCTGCCGCTACATCTTGGTACTCCCCGGACATCCACAGCGGAGGTGGAGGCAGCCTGATGATTTTGGCGGCCACCCCGTGGAAGGCTGAGACCTGGGGCCCCAGCCTGCTTTCAGGTGCCTGTGTGGCAGTGGCGCCCTCCTTGGCCTGTGGAGCTAGAACTGCTGATGCCACAGGAAGAGGTGATTCGGATGGGCCGGACATTCCCGGAGTCATCTGGATGAATGGCCTGGGTGAGGATGAGGGTAGGTACACCTGCTGATCCTTCACCCTATGGGTACCCAAGGACCCCTAGCTGACTCTTTGAGGAGAAGGGGTTGTTGGAGTGAGATCAAACTGTCCTGCACCCCTCTCATGTACTATTGGAGGCCACTGTAGCGTCAATGATGGCTGGACCAAGGTCTGCATGGCATCCGCCATCATACCAGTGTGAAACCTGTTGCGTTGGTATGCCGACAGTATCACCTCAGGCTAAAGGCGGATATGCTGCTCCATCATGCCTTGCAATTTTTGGAGTGCAGTGGAAATCCTTTCCTGATGTTCCTTAGCTTGGCTTTACAGCTTCAGCAATTGTGACATGACCAAGTCCAGAGGCTCATCATCTGACTCGGACACAGCAAATTTCTGGCCTCCAGCAGTCCTCCAGGTGTCGGGCACCTGGGAAGTCCCTGCCGCCGCCTGCTGCGGATCAGACAGTGCAATATGCTCACTGTAATGACTGATGCAGTTGGTAAAGCTGAGTTATTTAAAAATCCCAGAGGGAAACTTTAAACAACTGTCATAACCTAATATTTTAAGTGTTATGTTTGAGATGTGGCTCTAAATTCAGGAATCAGACAACCAGTTCTTGAGGTTTTACATTAAACTAAATGAAACATTTTATTAATTTACACAGGTTAAAATATATACACACATGACTAAAAATTACTACTATCATAACTTTTAACAAGTTCCCAAACTAATCTCCCTTAAGGCAACAGCAACCCATATTTTCAACTTATGAATTCAAAATGAAGTTCTTTTCACTTTGATTTCTGTAGCGACTGTTGGAGGCTTCCAGCTGTCTTTTGATCTCACATTGCCTCTGCCCTGCACACACAACACTGCTGAAGTTTTACCTAGCACAACCCATTGAATGTAAATTCTCATTGTATTGCCAACCTCTGAACTAAACCTCTCTAATAATAAAACCCCTTTCATAGTATCAATTTTGTTAGTAATATAAATATATTGCTTGGTAACTGCTAGATAGGTGTCAGTTTTCACTGCGCTTCTTGAATGGTCTATTCAAAAAAAGAAATGCATGCTATCCCTCTTACATATCAAAACTAGTACATATCAAAGCACCCAAACTAGCTGGCTTTAATCCAGTTAAGACACACCAATAGGTAAACCTCTATTTTATTGGAAAAAATATTATATACGTTAATGGCTTCATGACGTCCCCCTCCTTATCGGAAAATGAACTGTCATAATTCTAAAAGACGGCTTCATTTTTATAGCCTTTCTCACACTATCTACTATACTTATTAGACTATTACATTACCAGATGCATGCATTAACATAACAATATATATACACAAATCCTTGGTATCAACAGAAATCACTCCAGCTCAGTGTCCAGATTTTTAAAAAAAATGTCCCATTTTCCTTTAAATTCAAACTCTTGATAACGTTTCTGCCAACAGATTTTCTCTTCCAGCAAAATGCATAATACATAGATAAAATGGTTGTAATAATAGACTTCATCTGAAAAGCCTTGCACTTTTGTCATAAAATTTGTCCAAAAACTTCAAAGGATTATGGTCTGTAGAAATAATTGTTTCTGAAGAATTGTTTGCGACATAAATTTCAAAATGCTGCAATGTTAACATCAAACTCAAAGTCTCTTTTTTGATTGTTGAATATCTTTTCTGCTGTACGTTCAGCTTCTGTGAAAAATACCCTATCGGTTTTTCAATTCCAGGGTCATCTTCTTGTAACAGTACAGCCCCAATGCCTATATCGCTTGTTTCAATGGCCAACTTGAATTGCTTGGCATAATTGGGTACTGCCAACACTGGTGCCGTAGTTAATGCAGTTTTCAAACTATCAAATGACTTCTAATACTCCAGTGTCCATTGAAGCCGCTTATTCTTTTATAGCAGTTCAGTTAGTGGAGCAACTGCTTGGCTAAAATTTGGTACAAATTTCTGGTAAAACCCACTCATGCCTGGAAATCTCAAAACTTTTTGTTTTGTTGTAGGCACTGGGAAATCCACAATTGTCTTGACTTTCGCATCTTTTGGAGCCACCTTACCATGTCCAATGGTATGCCATAGATACGTAACTTGCGCTTTTGCAAATTCACTTTTAGCCAAGTTCATCACCAAATTAGCTTCTTGTAGTCAAGTAAGTAATCCTTCTAGATGCTGTAAATGCTCCTCCCATGTCTGATTGAAAACAGTTAGGTCATCAATATAAAATGCACAATTGCTCAGACCTGCAGTTACTTTGTTTGTCAGTCTTTGAAATGTTGCAGGTGTAATCTTCATACCAAAAGGTTTGACTTTAAACTGATATAGAGCATTTGGCATTGCGAAAGCTGATATATGCTTTATTTTCTCTAACAATGGTACCTGCCAATATCTTTTTAGCAAGTCAATCTTTGTGATAAATTTCGATTGTCCCACTTTCTCAATGCAATCCTCCAACCGTCGTATGGGAAATGAATCAGCTTTTGACACCACATTCACCTTTCTATAGCCCACACACAGCTTTTGTGTTTCATTCGTTTTCGGTACAAGTACAATGGGTGAACTCCAGTTACTGCAACTAGACTCAATGATATCATTTTGAAGCATGAAATCAATTTCTTTTTGTACTTGTAATAACTTTGCTGGATTTAATCTATAAAGTTGTTGCCTTATTGAAGATAACATTTCAATATATACATCATGTAAAGCTAAAGGTGTCTTTCCCAATTTATTTCCACAAATAGATTTGTGTGAATACAATAACTTTTCCAAATCATATTGACGCTTGCTTGGAAGGTATCTCAATATTTCATTTAAATTTTCTAGCACCCCCTCATTATCCAATTTGATTAGAAGAAAATCAGTTTCAGAGTCCTGTACTTCTACCTCATTCTCATCATCCACCATTACTAATACGTCTTTTTGTTCCTCTCCCCGTCAAAGTACTTTTAAAGCATATTTACATGACACACTCTCTGCATTATTCTTCTATTTGGAGTATTTATTAAATAATTTACTTCACTCAATTTCTTTTCAATTTCCTGTAAGGCCCACTAAATCTTGCATTTCATGACATGACCACTTTCTCATTAGAATACCTGCCCAAAGATAATAACATACTGGAATATATTTTGTTTTGGTTTCTGAATAAGCTTTCTGATATAACTGTTTTAATTGCAAATCATTTTTCTTTAACTCCACTAACATCTTTGAGTTAAACATTTCAACTGAACTGTCCTGCATTCCTTCCCCCTGAACAATGTTAGTTAGTGCCAGCTAATTGGATTCAACACTTTCTTCTTGCCTTTGAACAGTCTGCTTTTCTTGTTTTACCTTGTTCTTCCCTATAAGCCTTTAATCTCATTATAACATTATCAGGAAATAATCCAGGATGTTCCTTCTGTAACACCTCTGTTGAAAACACTTCTATAGGCTGTTCAACTACCACAGGCATCACCCACATTTGCAATCCAGCTATATCATTACCCAGGATTAATTGAACCACTGCAATGAGCAATTTTTCCGCCACTCCAGCTATAACTTCATCTGCCTTCCACTTTCTCTTTAAATCTACCTTCACAATGGAATAGATTTAGCATCTCCATGAACCCCACTTATTGTTATCTTCTCCTGCACACTCCCTTTGAACAACAAATAACATTATCTCACAATATTAAGGATTGACTAGCCCCTGTGTCTGTTAAGATTTTACCATCTTTATATACTCAACCCTGTACACATGGAAAGACTTTCCCTTCACATACAAAGTCTTTAAACATTTCTGCAACCTGCTCCCCAGAATTCTTTTGAGTAAACTGTGAACACATTCCCACTTCTTTAACTTTCACTGTTCCTCCTGTTTCACCTGTACACAAACCACTGGTTTCTCCTGTGCCTGAATCTTAGAACTTACAGTACCTTTACTTCCAGAGCTTTTCTGTACCCCAATAATTCCTGCAGATTTTTCCTGCAACCTCCAACACACTGACTTCATGTGCCCCACTTTATTACAATGAAAACATCTCAATTTTCAAATGTGACTTCTACCTTTAGCAGCTTCCTTCTTATTCTGAGAAAAAGCTTCCCGGGAATTTCCAGCTACTCCTTCTCTTCTCGGACTACCTACCTTCCTTTCACTTTCCCACTTTTTATCTTTTCCAATTTAAAAGGGTGACTGGAAAAAGCTCTATGAACTAACTCATAATCATCAGCTGCCTCTGCTGCTTGTTTTATAGAATCAGCCCTCTGTTCCTCCACATGAGTTCTCACTACTGAAGGGATTGAAACTTTAAATTCTTCCAAAATAATTACTTCCCTAAGAGCTGCATAAGTTGTCACTATTGTTAACGCCTGTATCCGCTGGTCAAAATTACTTTGTTTAACTCTTTCAAGCTCATATATAAGTTTGCCCAGGCTGTATTCTCATATTCCTAAATTTCTGCCTGTGTGTTTCAGGAACCAACTCATATGCACTCAAATAGCCTTTTTCACCACATCATAATTCACCGACATTTCTTCGGAAAGCAAAGCATATACCTCAAGTGCCCTACCTAACAACTTAGACTATAATAACATCCAGTTTTCCTGTGGCCATTTCATCTGTTTAGCTAGCTTCTCAAATGAAATAAAGAATGCTTTAATATCTTCTTTCCCTCAAACTTTGGGAGGGCTTGTACAAATTTAAACATCTCCCCACTGGGTTCTACTCTGGAGATAAATCCTTCCTGACCCACTGGCCTCTCTTTTCTATCTGCCAACATTTTCAGTTGCAATTATCTCTTCCTCTCTATTTCTCTTTCCTCCTTCTCCATCTTCACAATTTCTAATTCCATTGCTTGTAATTCAAGCTTCTTCATTTGCAACTGAAGTCTCATTATCTTTAGCTATGACTCACTAGTGTCAGGTTTCACTTCCAATTGTAGAGGCTGTGCTATATTTTTAACTATATATGATTTCCTTGCCCCTGCAGGTAACACCAATTGTAATTTATCTGCCAACTCTGTTAATTTACTTTTTGGTTATTTTCTGCAACCCAATCAGAGTTATCTCTCCTACTCTCAGACAAGTCTTAGCAATTGCCAAAGCCATCTTGCAGACTCACCACTTCTAAAGTACCTTACCAACTCCTGAATTCAAAATTGCCTCTTATACTCGAAAGCTTAAGATTCACCAATTCCAAACCAATCAAGGAATTAGAAATATAATTTATCCTGGCAAGAGCCCCCAATTGTTATGACTGATGCAGTTGGTAAAGCGGAGTTATTTAAATATCCCAGAGGTAAACTTTAAACAACTGTCATAACCTATACTTTTAAGTGTTATGTTTGAGATGCGACACTAAATTCAGGAATCAGACCACCGTTCTTGATGTTTTACATTAAGCTAAAAGGACATTTTATTAATTTACACAGGTTAAAATATATGTACACATGGCTACACGTTACTACTATCATAAATTTTAACATATTCCTGAACTAATCTCCCTTATAGCAACAACAACCCATAGACTTAACCAGACACCCGGCAAAGCACTTTCACCTTACAAATTCAAAACAAGGGTCTTTTCACTTTGATTCCTGTGGAGACTGTTGGAAGCTTCCAGCTGTCTTTTGATCTCACATTGCCTCTGCCCTGCATATACAACACTGCTGAAGTTTTACCTAGCACAACCCATTGAATGTAAATTCTCATTGTATCACCAATCACTGAACTAAATCTCTCTAACAATAAAACCCTTTTCATTGTACCAATTTTATTAGTAATATAAACATATTGCTTGGTCTCTGCTAGATAGGTGTCAGTTTTCACCCCACTTCTTGAATGCTCTATTCAAAGAATGCAACTGCACGCTATCTCTCTTACATATCAAAACTAGTATACATCAAAGCACCCAGACTAGCTGTCTTTAATCCAATTAAGCCACACCCACAGACTAAACATCTATTTTGTTGGAAAAATATTTTCCAATAATATTATATACATTAGTATCTTCATGACACTCACCAGATTGTGATCCCAAGGCTACTGTAAAGCTAGGTCCCTCCAAGGTGTGTGTCTCTGAGCTGGTGGAGTGTATGGGGAATGCTGTTACGGGGCTTCAGGGAGGGTGTCTCCTGATTCCTCTTCAGAGGTTTCTTTGGGACTTGATTGGAGGGGTTGGGTCGTGGACTCTGTCGGCTGTTTCCCAGATGTGCCTGCGGAAGCAAAGGGAAGTAATTAATGCATGGAAGTGGCCTGTGAAACATGGTTATCTGATGGATGTTGCACTGCTGGATCCTCACTTGGTAGAGCAGCGCCGACATCACCATCAGCACAGGACCGGTCCAGATCATCGCCAGCCAGCTGGACAGCTCTGTTTTCAAAGTCCGTGAGGTCCGCAAATTTAGACATTGCCCCACCGATCCGTAACCCCTCCCTCTTGTTGTGAGCCAGCATGTTCTGCATGAATAGAGATGGAGAGAGTGTAAACAGGATGCCTGCCAGTCCAGGTGATAAGTCTGGTTTGTGTCAGTGATGAGTGTTCCCATGGATGGAATGAGGACAATGAAGGTGTGTGTGAGAAAGTGGATGGTGGTGTCCCTTGAAACGGCAGTGAGTGAGGGTCCTGTGGATGTGTGATGGGTTTGTGAGTGTTTGAGTTGAGAGTGATGAGAAGAGTGATTTACCCTGGCAGAGCAGAGGAGATCATTCATCCTCCTGCGGCACTGGGTAGCTGTCCTGTTTTGAAAGAACTTTGGCGCTGGCCACTGCTGCCGCCACCTCTCAAGCCTGGTTGGTCATTCCACTGCCCATCCCGTGGCCAGAACAGGGTTAGGGGACATTGTGTTGGGCTTCCGCAGAGTCCAAAAGTCATTCCAGTGTCACATCAATAAACCTGGGGCTGCGGTCTTTTTGCCTTTCGTGGACATCTTCTCTGCTGTAGTGCTGGGTTGGAAACACTGAGAGGAACACTGATTCTGTATGTGCATATCTGGGTTTTAAATATGGTGTCTGGCGTGATGAAGTGGTGAGGTGATGGTGTGCTGGGCGAATGAGAACCTGCCCACCATGGAAATGGCGTGTTCCCAGGAATGCATAATTAATGTGGCAGATTTGGGATAATATGGTGTGAAAACCCGTCATTGTGGCCACACTTAGTGCAAATCTGAGATGATTCCACCCAATGGGTCTGATAACATCCTGGCTTGATCCAGAACTAACCATGCCCCTAGCCAAGCTGTTCCAGTGGAATTACAACACTGGCTTCTACTCGACAATGTGGAAAATGGTCCTAAGATCATAAGCCAAAGCAAGATATGCCATGGCATGTCCTAGGACCCTAAGACAATGTCCTAAGACCATAGGCCATTCAGCCGATCATGTTTGCTCTGCCATTCAATGTGATCATGGCTGATCTGATAATATTCAACACCACTTTCCTGCCTTTTCCCCATAACCCCTGATTCCCTTACCGAATAAAAATCTGTCTAACTCATCCTTGAATATACTTAATGACCCAGCTTCCACAGCCCTCTGTGGTAAAGAATTCCACAGATTCACTACCCTCTGGGAGAAGAAATTCCTCCTTATCTCTGTCTTAAATGGGTGACCCCTTACTCTGAGATTAAGTCCTCTGGTCCTAGACTCTCCCATAAGTGGAAACAACCTCTCAACATCCAACCTTCAAGCCCCCTAAGAATCTTAAAAAAAAACAAAAAAACTGCGGATGCTGGAAATCCAAAACAAAAACAGAATTACCTGGAAAAACTCAGCAGGTCTGGCAGCATCGGCGGAGAAGAAAAGAGTTGACGTTTCGAGTCCTCATGACCCTTCGACAGAACTTCTGTCGAAGGGTCATGAGGACTCGAAACGTCAACTCTTTTCTTCTCCGCCGATGCTGCCAGACCTGCTGAGTTTTTCCAGGTAATTCTGTTTTTGTTCCCTAAGAATCTTATATGTTTCAATAAGGTCGCCTATCATCCTTCTAAACTCTAATGAGTACAGGCCCAACCGACTCAACCCCTCCTCATAAGAAAATCCCTTCATCCTCAGGATCAAGCTAGTGAACCTTTTCTGGACTGCCCCCAATGCCAGTATATATTTCCTCAGATAAGGGGACCAATACTGTTCACAGCATTTTAGGTGTGTCCTAACGAATGCCTTGTACAGTTTTAGCAAGACTTCCCTATTTTTATACTCTATTCTCTTTGAAGTAAAAGCTAACATTCCATTTACATGCTTAACTTGTATGTTAGCTTTTGGTGATTCATGCACGAGGACTCCCAAATCCCTCTGTGCTGCAGCTTTCTGCAGTCTTTCTCCATGTAAATAATATTCATCTCCTTTATTCTTCCTGCCAAAATGCATAAGCTCACACTTTCTCACATTATATTCCATCTGCTAAGTTTTTGCCCACTCACTTAACCTGTGTATATCCCTCTGTAGACTGTTTTTGTCAAGTTCACCACTTGCCTTCCTGCCTATTTTTGTGTCATCCGCAAACTTGGTGATAAAAAAAGCAGGAGAAATCCAACCCAGCCAATTACTGCCTCATCAATCTGCTCTCAATCATCAGCAAGGTGATGGAAGGTATTGTCAATAGTGCTATCAAGTGGCACTTACTCACTAATAACCTGCTCAACGGTGCTGAGTTTGGATTCCACGAGGATCACTCAGTTCCTGACCTCAATACAGCCTTGGTTCAAACATATACAAAAGAGCTGAATTCAAGGGGTGAGGTCAGAGTGACTGCCCTTGACATCAAGGTAGCATTTGACCAAGTGTGTTATCAAGAAGCGCTAGTAAAATTGAAGCCAGTGAGAATCAGGGGGAAAACTCTCCACTAGCTAGAGTTAAGCCCAACACAAAGGAAGATGGTTGTCATTATTGGAGGCTAGTCATCTCAGCTCCAGGATGTCGCTGCAGGAGTTCCTCAGATTAGTGTCCTAGGCCCAAATGTCTTAAATTGCTTCATCAATGACTTTCCCTCCATTATAATGTTAGAAGTGGGGATGTTTGATGATGATTTCACAGTGGTCATTTGAATTTGCAACATCTCCTATATTGATAAAGTCCCTGCCTGCATGCAGTAAGACCTGAACAACATTCAAGCTGGATCTGATAATCGGCATGTAACATCCACGCCATACAAATGCTAGACAATGATCGTTTCTAACAAGGGAAAATCAAATCCTCTCCCCTGAACAGTCAATGGGATTACCATTACTGAATTACACTGCACCACATCTACTGCCCCCAACACCGCCCCCCCCCCCCCCCCCCCCCCCCCCCCCCCACAATCCCACCATCCACCCCAATCATCAAAATCCTGGTGATGAATGTTGACCAGAAACTGAACTGGACCAGCCACATAAATATGGTGGCTACAAGAGCAGGCCAGAGGCTGGGAATTCTGTAGTGGGTAACTTACCTCATGACATCCCAGAGCCTGTCCATGTCTACAAGGCACAAGTCAGGAGTGTGATGGAATACCCTGCATTTGCCTGGATGAGTGCAGCTCCAACAACACTCAAGAAGCTCGACACCATCCAGGCCAAAGCAGCCCACTTGAGCAGCACCCCATCTTAAGCATCATCTTAAACAACTTAAACATTCACTCCCTGCACGATGCAGTCAGGCATGCAGGCACACATACACACCACCCACACACACACACCCACTGTCATGAAGATATTAATGTATATAATGTTATTGGAAATTATTTTAAATTGGACTTGTAGTTGGGCCTGTGTCTGTGGGTGTGAGTGTGTGTATCTTAATTGACTTAAAGCCAGCTAGTCTGGGTGCTTTAGTGTATAGTAGTTTTGTGATGTTAAACAGTAAGGTAGTTAATGTAAAGAGTACATTTGCATTCTGTTGAATAAACCATTCAAAGACTGGGGGTGAAATCTTGCACCTAACTAGGAGACACCAAGCAATATGTTTAAATTACTAATAAAACTGGTACTATGAAAAGGGTTTTCTTGCTAGCAGAGGTGGAGTTCAAAGGGCCTGGTGATACAATGAGAATTTGCATTCGAAGGGAAGGCTAGGTACGTACTGAAAAGAGTTTTGTGTGTGGGTTAGAGGCATGCTGACTGTAAGCCTAGTGGTTATGGTACTGTGTTTGTAACCCCAAGATCAAGAGTTCAAATCTCACAATGGCAAACTATGAAACAATGTAACTTCATCTGAATAGGAACAGATGGAAATGTGTTTGTACTCGAAAGAGTTACAACTGTGCAAAGGAAACAAATTGAAAGGACCCTCATTTTGAATTCTTAAGATAAAATGTGATTTGCTTGGTGTCAGTTTAAACCGATGGGTTATTGTTGCCTTGGGGAAGATTACCTGGGAGTGATTAATTTGGGGATTTGTTTAAAAGTTACCATAGTAGTAATTTGTAGACATGTATGTGTTTAATTTTGTTGTTGAATTAATATATTTTTTATTTAATTTATATAAAAACTTCTTGAGGCTTGGTGGGTTTTATTTCTGAATTCAGAGCTACACCTCAAACATACCAATTGAAAATATAGGTCATGATAGTTGCTTAATGTTTTCCTCTGGGATTTTAAATAACTTGGCCTTTACCAACTGCTGTGTCATAACACCACACCCATGCATACACCTCCACCACAGCCACCCCCCGTCCCCCCCACCACACACACACACAAACACACGCACAGTGGCTGTAATGTTTACCCTTCAAAAGATGCACTGTAGAAACTTGCCAAGTTCTCGTTGACAGCACCTCCAAGCCTGCAATCCCTACCACCTAGAAGATCAGGGCAGCAGGCACATGGGAGCATCACTACTTGCAAGTTCCCCACCAAACCACTTACCATCCTAAATAAGAAATCTATTGTTGTTCCTTCTTGGTTACTGCTACTCCCTATCTAACAGCACTGTTGGTTTACCTACACTGTATGGACTCCAGTGGTTCAGGAGGCCATCATTTTCTCAAGGGTGATGAGGAATGGGCAGTAAGTGCTGCCCTTGCCAGTTATGCCCACGTCCCTTGTTTTATGGGGAGGGTTGTGCGATAATTTCCCCTTTATCATATCTCTCAGCTGAGTACAACAAGATGTATTTTAGAGAAGGAGTGTTTTAACCTCTTGAGTTTTGTGGCTTTAAAAAATAGACTTAAACAGGCTTTCTTGTAGGTTAAAACAAAGGAAAGAATAAGTATTGTTCATAGCATCCAAAATGTACACGCAACAAACACCCGCTCCTTATTCATACAAGACACATACACACATACGCACAGACAGAGAAAGATGAGTTCTAAAGATGTAGAATGCACTTAGTTATCTTAGAGTCAAAACAAAGTTTACTTCTGATCAGCCTTCAAGATGGTAGCTGAAATGTTGTAGGCTTGAAGGATTTTCACTTGATGCACTGTAGAAAAATGAAGGCTGGAGGTTTCTGGTGATGAGTTCACACTGGTTCACCCCAAACAACTACAAGCTCCTGCTTTCCAGCTGAGGCTGGTCGAGCCCCTGAAGTGAAGAACTATAACCTTGCAGGTAAAATCTATAAACCCCAATTCTCTGCCTAAGGTGACTTTTGAGGCAAGGTCCTCCTTCATGCTAGCTGCGAGATGGCTTTCCTCTTGTCTTTGTAATCCAGAATGAGCTTTTGGTGCTATTCTCAAGCCAGTTTTGATCGTGTAACCAAGAATTAATATTTCCATTGTCCACATAAATGATTCAATGTTATAAGACATTGTCACACCAATAGGAATAATGGCGGCCGCTCATCTCTGTTTGTGATAAAATGGTTCCTTCACCCTCCCACTTTGTTAGATTTCCAGTTTGTAGACACCGAGTCTAGGGTGACCACTATATTTGAGTTTCTGTAAATATCTAGCCAACAGTATCTGTAAATTCCACAAGTGATCTTGTTGCATCCTGATTCTTTTCAATTGAAGGTCCTCCACAAGTACATATACATTTTAATGACTTAAAAGAGGCATGTTCAGACATGAGTTAATCCTTGTCAGTAAAGACACCACAAAATAAGTCATCTGACTCTGTGTAGTCCATTTTGTTAAGGTAAATTGCCCAGTTCATTATGCTTTTCTGAAAAAAAAGGAAAAGTATCCATCTTCCTAATAAGTCTAACATGATTGTGACACATGAATGAATAATAATAAAAACAGAATGTAAATTTGCAATTCAAGGCTTGATTTAAATACCTGTAATTCTAATTTTCAGTGCTAGTCATGTTACTTTTCCCCTTTCTTACTGCATGCTACCTAGCTGCTATTATGCCCTAGACCCAACATTGAGGTAAACGTTGCTAAGAAACATGACATGTAGTATCTATTAAAGACAAGTTTAAAATCGGAGTACATTGGAAGATGAAAACATAACATTTATCGGGCCTATGGGATTCAGTATGTTGTCAGTGATTGGTCTGCACTGCAGTTTTGTTTGAAGGTTATTTGAAGCTTTTGTCATAAAAAGTCAGCAATGCTGACATGCAATATCCTCAGTGGGTTTAGACTGAACGCCAAAGATAAGCACAAAGGCAAGATCTATGAGGTATTGAGTTCAGTTCCTTTGCTTCTTGACTATTGTATGTTCAGACTTGTAATCCAGTTCCTAAACTTACTATTCTTTCTGTTTGTTCCAGGTTGTATGTTAACACAGCCATTCATAGAACATGTTCTTACAAACTTTGGATTAAGAGAATAAATTTGCAATTCTGTTCTTTAAAACACTGGAGATTATTGCCGCTATAATGGGAGAAACATGGGAAGATGTTGCAATTTGCGATTACCCCAAATAGGAATGCCTGACTGTGCTTCTGTTTATTAAATTTATTTCTTTGTATGTAGTAGAGATAATAAATACAAGTAGGTTGGAATTCTATGGCCAGGATTTTCCATTTGGGGAGGGGGGGAGGAATTGGGAGTGGGCCCGGCTGGGCGTGGATCCAATCGCCGCCCGCGATAGGGTCCGCTCCACCATTTTATGCAGGCGGGCCAATTAAAGCCTGCCCAGTGTATTTGCGGACTCCTGTGGATAGCGGGATTGTGCGGGCGGCGGTGGGCTTGCACAGACCGCCGGGTCCAATGGCAACCCGGCAGTCTGTTTAAAAGAAGGCCTGGCAGCCTTTTGTAGGCTGTTCACAATGACCAGTTCCAGGCAGCAGCAGAGGGGGTCGGGTGAGCAGGCCAAGCTGGAGGATAGGCCAGGTGATCAGGGCAGGCTGCAGGGTAGGGCAGAGGAACAGGGCAGGCTGCAGGGTAGGGCAGAGGAACAGGGCAGGTTGCAGGGTATGGCAGCAGGGTGCCAATGTGCCCCTCATTTTTCTGATGACTGCCTTGCCGCCTTCCTCAAAGAGGTGGCAGCACAGTGGGAGGTGTTTGTACCCCCCCACAACCCCGGATGGGAGGAGGAGGACTCCCCACATGACCAAACATTCGCTAGAGGAGCTGGCAGAGACAGAGAGTGCCCATGTTGCCAGCAGTCGGAAGGGTGAGCTCCCGCGACATGATGAGGCGCACCTGGATCCAATCGCAAGCACTTCAACAATTTGTTGCACTCTGGCAGGGCGAGAACCATGTTGGCATTGGGTATTTAACCCAGCAGGCAGCCTTATCCTCTGAGAGTGCCCCCCCCCACTCCCACCTCCCACCCCCCCACAAGCCTTACTAGGTGGCTGCATTGAATCATTCAGGGCAATTTTCCTTTCTTGGGTGGGTAAGCAGATAGTGCCCATGCTGAGGTCAGCCTGAGTGGGTCATGAGATGAGTTCTCCTCCACATCATGTGCTGATCTTAGTCCCACATGACTGGTTTGAGGGCAACCTGGAGGATCTGCACCTAGATGCACGCCCAGAACTCCAGGACATGTCCTATTCAGGGTGATGAGATGGTGGAAGGGGAGACTGAAGGTGGCGTGGCAACGAACCATCTGCTGCCGTCTATGCTGCACGTACTTTCGCCTCCTTGTTATGGGAGGAAATACCCTGTGGTTCCTAATATGATGTAGGCAGCATATGTTGGGGGAGCAGGCTTAGCATCTTTGTCTGAGTGATCAGCAGCAGTGGGGTGAGGAGGCACTGGAGGCCTGATATGTCCCACTCTGGTTGGGGTATGCTGCACGCGAGCAGAGTCCATGTGAAATTTGCCCTAATCAATGGTCTTCTCTCTTTTTCAGGAGAAGAATGCTCATAACGCGGCCAAGCATGTGAGGACTGGAGGGGGCCAGGCACAGCTTTCCATACGAATCCGCTTTGAGCAGGAGGTCCTTGATCTGGAGAGGTGCCATGCACCCAGGTCTACTGGTGTCGGTGAGGCTGGGGTGGCACGGCCAGGTATTCAAGGCCAACAGTGAGATCTGCAATATCCTCCCAACAGCCATAGCACTGATGATTGTTAAATTATTTATTGCTGCAACATTGCTGGGCCATTGGTTATGGAAGGTTGAGCGCATAATGATCCAGGGGTCAGGGATGATGTTTGTCAGTGTGTGCACGCTAACTGATCCAATGTCCTTGTTCTTCCTTTCAGCATCATTAGAGTATGGCCAGGAGGAGGAGCAGCAGATGCCCCTAAAGTCTCACCAGCATCACACCATTTCTGGAAGGCAGGCACCACACAGATACTAGCACCTCGGTGGGAATTAGAACAATGGCTAGTGTCCCAGGACACAGCAGTGGGAACACTTCACATTCGCTAGAGGAGCTGGCAGAGACAGAGAGTGTCCATGTCGCCAGCAGTTGGAGGACTTCAGGGGACCAGGCACATGCTCAGTTGGTGCCTGATGATGTGCCTCTGGAGTCATCCATGACACAGCAGGTGCAGGAAATGCGGCCGGGTGTGCGGGAGCATCTGGGGGAGATACATGAGGCTATGCCTGGCTTGGTCTCCGTGGTGGAGGAGCCTATGTGGACAACTGCCGAAGCAATGAGCCACATGTCCGAGCGCCATGCGTCCTCCATGGAGAGACTGGCGACTCTTGTGGAAAGGCTAAACCAGGAGACCCGCCAGGGCTTCCTGGGGATGTGCTCTGACCAGCAAGCCCTCACATCAGCATTGGCCACAGCTGGTCAGTGCCAGTGTGGGAGATGGTGTGGGCACCAAGCTTCCCAGCTCATTGCACATCTATCCATGGTGAGCAGGAAGTCTGAAGCAACCTCACGTTGGTGCAGCAGCTGCCTATCATCTCTGCGGGCTCCTCTCACGGCGCTCCGGATGAGGGCACTAGCTCCTCCGCCCTTCTCCAAGTGACCGTATCATCCAGTGAGGCTGCGATGACTGGGGAGATGCCAGCTGTGGAACAGGCATCTTCCTCCCAGATGGGGCCAGCACAGGCTGTACAGGCCAAAGGACGGCCGTCAAGGTCATCGAGGGCAACAGGACAGCAGAGTCAGCAGGCTGGCTCAGATGCCACTCCCAGTAAGGGGGCAGCACCAAGACATAGCAGCCGAAAATGTAAACATAAGGCACCTTAGGCACACCATGGGTTTCTCACTAGTGCTTTTGTGTTGGCCCGGGATTAGGTCCCTATGATTTATTTTTGATTGTTTACACTATTGTTAAATATTTGTGATAACTTCCTTTTGACACATTAAATGCCAGATGTGTGACCATGACTGAGGGTGCCTCATTTCTTCTGCATGTGTATGTTTAAGAGAAGTGTCATGAGTGTTTTTTTGTATATTCAGCTTTATGTACAAGGCCCTTAGTTAGTGCTGATGACCTGGCGGACTTTGCACTTAGGTGCCGAGTATCGAGGCGGAATCCCAGGCTTGTTCTGGTGATTCATATGTGGTGTACTGGCTGAAGGTTCTTTGGATTAAAGCCTCCCTGATGTCCCTGCCTCCCTGGAGTATGCCCGGGTCAGCGTCTACCCCCTTAGCATTTCCCTGTGCATAGTCATCCTCGGATTCACTGCTGGACTCATCGTGTGCAGCCGCAGACACTGCATCGACATCTTCTTCGCCCACTGCATCTCCCCTTTCCAGTGCAAGATTGTGCAGGGTGCAGCATGCAACCACTATCAGTGACACACCATCTAGGGGGTACTGGAGCGTGCCCCCATGAGCGGTCCAGGCATCGGAAGCGCATCTTGAGAAGACCGATGGCTGTCTCCACCGCAGCCCTTGTGGAGGCGTGGCTCCTATTGTACCGCTGCTTAGCTTCTGTTCTTGAATGGCAGAGAGGTGTCATGAGCCACCTTCAGAGGGGATAGCCCTTGTCACCCAGCAGCCATCCATCCAGCCGGGCTGGAGCACTCCTGGCACCTGGGAGTGTCTGAGGATGTAGGTGTCATGGGAGCTGCCTGGGTACCTTCCACAGACTTGTAGAATCTGCATCCTGTGATCACACACTATCTGCACGTTTTGCGGAGTGGAAGCACTTCCTGTTGACAAAGGCATCGGGCTCACCTGCTGGCGCCTTGATGTCCACATGTGTGCAGTCTATTGCACCCTGGACGCAGGGCAATGGCCACGAAGCCTCTGGCTTCATGTGCGTGGCTTGCCTAGTCCCAATGGAAGTGGATGAAGGTCACTGCCTGTCTGAACAGAACATCTGTAACGTGCTTGATACAAGTGAGACAGCTGATTGCGAGACACCGCAAAGATCATCCACTGAGCCCTGGAAGAAGCCAAAGGCATAGAAGTTGGGGGCAGCTGTGACCTTATTAGCTGCTGGTAGCTGCTTCTTCACCTGTATACCTTGGCAGCAGGATAGTGGCATCTTCTGTGGCCCCTTCTGCCTTGGACTACCTCGTGGCCCTGCGCCTCTTGTGCCTGCGCCTGTACTCCTAAAGGTGGTTCCCCTGGATGCTGAATGTGTACTCCTATCCTCCTCCTCCTTCTGGCCCTCCCTTCCTCCTCAGGGGAGCTGCCTCCAGTGGAAAGATCAGCTCCCATTCCCAGTCTAAGGCAAGGCTTCCTGAAACCTCCAGGCCCAAGAAAGATTCCTCACTGCAGAGCGCTGACCTGAAGGTTAAGAGTCCAAAAAAAGCAGCTGGTATGTGTTCTGCAGATCTGCAGTACTGCAGATCACACAGGCAAATTTTAGAAACTATGTCCAATAAATACTTCACAGAGCAGATTCACGACCCCACTGAGCCCTCTTATCCCGCCCATGGATGAGGTGCCTGCCTGTCTATGCACCCGTGCGCCAACTCGATGATTACACGGACGCCGAAAAATCGGCGTCGATTGAAGACTAAAGTGTCTTAAGTGGCCCATTAATTAATGGTGGGTGCGTGTCGGACTTCATTATGCGCCCGCCCAATGAAATATCGCGATGGTGCGCGGTGACATCGGGACGCTCGCCCAACGTCACCGCTCGTCACTTTATGTGCAGACGTGCGGGCCCCGCACCCTGCACGTCAAACAAAAAATTCTGTCCTATGTGAACAGGCGGGAGTTGTGGATGTGGAATCAGAAGCTGATGGTGAAAGCCCTCCTACTTCGACCTCCGCTTGTGGAGTAATCCTGTACTGGCAGGTTAATTAAAGGCCATAGAGGGAGTCACTGACAACTCTGTACCTGGAAGTGGGACTTGAGGCGGCTGACATGGAAGGAAGCGCTGGTGGCATGTTTAAAGGGCCGCTAACACCGGAGCCTTGACTCAAACTGTAAACAGTACCAAGCCTGCAGTGTGAATCCAGCTCCTTTCAGCCTGAGACCAACCCACTTTAGCCTGACATCACACCCCTTCAGCCTGAGACCAGCCTCCTTCAGTCAGATATCATACCCCTTCAGCTGGAAACCAGCCCACTTCAGCCTGAGACCAGCCCTCTTCAGCCTGAGACCAGCCCACTTCAGCCTGAGGCTAGCTCCCTTCAGCCTCAGACCAGCCCTCTTCAGCCAGAGACCAGCCCTCTTCAGCCTGAAACCAGCCCTCTTCAGCCAGAGACAAGCCCACTTCAGCCTGAGACTAGCCCTCTTCAGCCGGACACCAGCCCAATTCAGCCGGAGACCAGCCCACTTGAGCCTGAGACCAGTCCTCTTCAGCTTGAGACCAGCCCATTTCAGCCTGAGATCACACCCCTTCAACTTGAGATCACACCCCTTCGAGCTGGGATCAGCTCCCTCCAGCCTGAGACAGAAGCACAGAATTATTACAGTACAGAAGGAGGCCTGTCCTGCCTGCACCAGCTCTTCAAATGAGCAATTCACCTAGTGCCATTTTCCCGCCTTTTCCCTGCAATCCACACATACTTCCTTTTCAGATATTGGTCTGATTCTCTTCTGAATGCCTCGATTGAACCTGCGTCCACCACACACTCAGTGCATTCCAGACCCTAAACACTTGTGTGAAAAAGATTTTCACTTTTGCTTCTTTTGCCAATTACTTTAAATCTGTGTCCTCTCACCCTCGATCCTGTCAAGATTGGGACAGTTTCTCCCTATCTACTCTGTCTAGACCCCTCATGATTTTGAACACCTCTATCAGATCTCCTCCCAGTCTTCTCTTCTCCAAGGCAAACAGTTCCGACTTCTATAATCTATCTTTATAACTGGAATTTCTTATCCTTGGAATCATTCTTGTGGATCTTTTCTGACTCTCTCCAATGCCTTCACACCTTTCCTAAAGTGCGGCACTCAGAACTGGTTGCAGTACACCAGCTGAGGCAAAGCTATTGTCTGATACAAATTCAATATAACTTTCTTGCCCTTGTACTCTATGCCCCTAGTAATAAAGCCTAGGATATTGTATGCTTTATTAATTGTCCTCTTAACCTTTCCTGCCACCTTCAATGGCTTGTGCACATATACATCTAGATCCCTCTGCTACTGCATCCCCTTCAGAGTTGTATCCTTTGCTTCATATTGTCTTCCCATGTTCTTGCTACCAGAATAAATCACTTCACATTTCTCTGCATTGAACTTCATCTGCCACTTGTCTGCCCTTTTCACTAACTTCTCTGTCCTTTTGAAGTTCTACACGATCCTTCTCATAGTTCACAATGCTTCCAAGTTTTGTATTGTCAGCAAATTTTGAAATTGTGCCCTGTACACCAAGATCTAGGTCATTCACATATATCAGGAAGAGCGAGAGTCCCAACATTGACCTCTGGGAACTCCACTATCAAACTCAATCCAGCCTGAAAATTATCCATTAACCACAGCTCTTTGTTTCCTATCACTCAGCCAATTCCATATGCATGTTGCCACTTTCTCTTTTATTCCAGAAGCTATAACTTTTCTCACAACTCTGTTGTGCGGCACTATATTAAATGCTGCTTGAATGTCCATGCACAGCACATCAACAGCATCAATCTCATCAACTCTCTGTTGCCACTTGAAAAAACTCCAGCAAGTTAGTTAAAAAATATTTTCCCTTAACAATTTCCTTTCCTTAATTAGCCAGCATTTGTCCATGTAACTATTAATTTTATCTTAAATTATTGTTTCCGGAGGTTTCCCTACCACTGAAGTTAAACTGACTGGCCTGTAGTTGCTAGGCTTATATTTATATCCTTTGTGAACAAGGGTGTAACATTTGCAATTCTCCAGTCTTCTGGAACCACCTCTGAGTCTAATGAAGATTGGAATATTATGGCCTGCGCCTCCACTATTCCCACCCTCACTCCCCTCAGGGTCCTTGGATACATCTTATTTGGTTCTGGTGTCTTATCAACTTTAAGTAGAGATAGCCAATCCAATACCTCCTCTTTATCAATTTTAAATCCTTCAAATGTCTGAATTACCTTCTTTTTCTCCATGGCCTGAGGAACATCTTCTTCCTTGGCAAAGATAGATGCAAAGTGTTCATTTAATACCTTAGCTATTCTCACTGCTTCCATGCATAAATTCCCTTTTGGGTCCCTAATCGGCCTTACTCCTCCTTTTACCACTCTTTTACTATTTATATGCCTAAAGAAGACTTTGGGTTCCCTTTTATGTTAGCTGTCAGTCTCTTTTCATACTCTCTGCTTCTCTTATTTGCTTTTCCACTTCCCCTCTGACCCTCCTATATTCAACCTGGTTCTTCATTGTATTATCCATCTGATATCTATCATAAGTGCACTTTTTCTCCTTCATCTTAATCTCTTTCTTTTTTGTCAATCAGAGAGCTCTGGATTTGTTTTCCCTAACTATCCCTTTCAAGGGAATATACCCTCACTGTGCCCAAACTATCTCTTCTTCGATTCCGTTGTTCAGATATTGTTTTTCCTGCCAATCTTTGATTCCAATTTATTCAGCCTAGATTTATTCTTAAACATTTAAGTTGATTTCCCTCCAGTTAATTTTTCTTACTCTGTATTGTTCTTTGTCCTTTTCTATAGCCAAACAAAACCTAGTGATACAATGATCACTGTTCCCTAAATGTTCTCCTACTGATATTTTGTCCATATGATCCATCTCATTCCCACTAACCAGGGAAAGCATTTCCTCCCCTCTTGGACTGGACACATACTGCTGTAGAAAATTCTCATAAACACACTAGGAAGTCTTGCCCCTCTCTGCCCTCTCTGCACTTTATTACCAAGTCTATATTCAGATTTTTAAATCCCCTCCATTATAACTGCTGTATAATTCTTGCATCTCTGTAATTTCCTTGCAAATTTGTTCTCCTGCATCCTTTTCACTTGTTGATGGTCTATGGTCTACACTGAACAATGTAATTGCACCTTTTTTGTTCCTTAGCTCTAGCCAAATAGATTCTGTCCTTGACCCCTCTGGGATATCCTCTTTCTCCAGCACTAGCAGTGACCTCCTGAGATCATTGCTGTCCGTGATCAAAACTGCTACCCTCCTCCTTGCCTTCCTTTCTTATCTTTCCTGAACACCTTGTACCCAAGAATATTTAACATCCAATCTTGTCCTTCTTCGGGCCAGGTCTCTGTTATGGCCACAACATCATGTTTCCACATGACACTCTGTGCCTGTAACTCACCAATCTTATTTACCACACTCTGTGCATTCACATACATGCACAGTAATCCAGATTTAGATTTTATTACATCCTCCTTTACTCTGACCCAGCTAATAACTTACTATTCCCTACTCTAGCTATCTACCTCTCCCAGTATTCTGTGCATTTCGATATTCCTCTCTGATAATTCCTCCTGGTTTCCACACCCCTGCCAAATAGTTTGAACCCTCTCTAGTAGCACTAGCAAATTTTCCCACAAGGAAATCGGTCCTGGTTCTATTTAGGTGCAACACATCTGGCCGGTACAGGTTTCATCTCCCCCAGAGCAGCACCCAACATATCCTATAAAAGAATACAAAAAACATTGATGATCAAGTTAGAAACTGTAACATTTGGGCTTGATGCAAGAACTTTGTCGGTTATTAGAAAGATGATTCTTGAATTATTGAGAAGCTGTCGATGAAAGCAACTTGCTAACAATTATATGGAATTACAACTTAGAAATGGGCTAATTGGAACAATTGGGTAGCGTTGTGTTTATCCCACACACAAACAGTGGCCTTAATCCCATGGGTTTGCCCAATTTCCACATTGCTTTATTTACCTTGTCTTCAACCACCTAGCAAACCTACTCTTAACAGTTGACAAGAGCCAAATCTTCCTCTGGGCTGAGGAAAACTTGACCTGTGCGCTTTCACATCTTGCAAACATCCAATTCACATGCGACTTCAAATGCCATTTTTGTCTTTTCGCAATGGGGCTGGGCGCGCAGTGCACTTTGCGAGTTGTGCTGCAGTGTGTGAGGAGTGTGGATATGGAGGCAGGTCAGATCGAAGGCCCCCCTTCATTCTCAAACACAGCATCCCATCTCCTAACAGTGTTTAAAGTCCCCCTGAACCTCTCCACTCATCTCCCTGACTCCCAACAAACGTGTCCTTGCTGGCCTCTAAGCACTCAGATCGCCTATGTGGGGCATCTTAATACCCAGGGATGGTAAGAGGAGGTCACCGCACCTCATCAAGGAGGCATGAGCAGAGGTGGCAGCCCATATCAGTGGCCATGATGTTGTGCGGCATACATGGGTGCAGTGCTGCAAAAGGTTCAACGATCTGTTGCACTTAGCAAGGGTGAGTACCAAATTGGCATGGATCTGTGTGGAGGAGTGTTAACGGCTGGCTGTCCCCTTGTTGTGATCAGGGGTGTAAGAGCCTGAGTGCCAACTGTCACTGACATCGGCGCCGGCCAAGGCAGTGAGCTCTGGCTGCTCAGCCTGATTACTTCGGGGGTTGAGGGCCATGACACAGGTGTGCCCTGCAAGGTGCTCCTCAGGTGAGGCTGACCAGGTTGCAATGGCGCTGCAAGTAAAGAGTGGACTAATCAATGCTCCTATGTCTTTTCAGGAGAGGGGCCAAAGACAGGCAGAGGACCCCAAACATCATGATTCTGACGAGGCACGAGATGGATGCCCTGGATATGGAGGGCTGATGCCCAGCTTGGTCCACTGGTCGTGGAGGGGCACGGGTTTCTGACGAAGGTAAAAGTACGGTGCACAGATGCGAGAGTGTCAGAGTGTGTAAACATTGTTGTGTTGTCTCATTTGAAAAGGAAACCTCAAACCTTTAGCCCCATTGTTCATTGAAAGATGATGGCACCAGGATGCAGATCTCCATTGTCTTATTAGCCAGCCTAGCATACACAATGACAGTGTGATGACTAATCCAGATGACATGTTGCTTTTCTCCGCTAGGATCACCGTCCAGCCAATGTGCAGGACCCCAATGAGCCACCCTTGATGCCGGAGGACCAGAGCCCGTCAGATGCACCTGCATCCCACCCCCTCTCTGCACCAGGCACCAGTGCAGATAACAGCACCTCGGTGCTCATTAGATCGACAATGTCAGTGCACAGTGGGGAGGGCACGGCACACTCACATAAGGAGCTGGTGGAGGCAGAGAGTGCCCAGGGCACTGACAGTCAGAGGACTGCTGGAGACCAGGACCGTGCTGAGTCTGAGGCAGATGACAAGCCTCTGCTCTCATCCATTAGGTGGCAGATGCAGGATGTCCAATGGGTTGCATGGGAGAATCTGACAGAGATTCCTGAGGTTTTTCCTGCCATGGTCTGTGTCATGGAGGAGTCCATGTGGAGCATGAGTACTGCGTTGACCCTGAGCACCGAGCGCATTGCTTCCTCCATTGAGAGAGTGATGATTCTCATGGAGAGACAGTTCCAGGAACAGAGCCAGGGGTCTCTGGGGTTGTGCTCACCTGCAAGCCCTCACCTAGGCAATGACCATCAATGGTGAGCAGGGAGGTCCAGACCAACATCATGTTGGCAGATGAGCTTTGCGTCATCTCTGCAGGCTCCTCTCACTCAGGGTGCTCTGGATAGCGGCTGCAGCTCCTCCGCCCCTCTGCCAGTGACTGTGCCATTTGAAGAGCCGCAACGACTGAGGAATGCCAAGCTATGGCGCTGGATGCACCCTCACAGGCTGAGCTGCGCAGGCTTTGCTGGCCAGAGGACAATTCCAAGGTCATCAAAGCTGACACAACATCTGAGTCAGCATCCTGCCTCCAAAGCCGCTGCCAGCAAGGGAGGGAGGCGGTGCGGGCACCAAGACGCAGCACTAGCAAACACTTGTTTAAATCACTGTGAGAACAAAAGGGACTTTTCATGGGTGATCTTCCATTCTGCCTTTATTTGTTAAGTTGTTTACTGGTGTTAGAGGGAAATTAAAAATGCTAAAAGAGAATACAGTAAGAATTTACTGAAAAGCCCCTAAAATCTCCAGGCAGACATGGCTGCTAAACACATTAAGAGTTGAAGATTACCAGATGAACATTGCACAGCCTTGAGTCAGACTGGAGACAAAAGTATGACATAAATTAGATTAAGTGTACTCCTCTCTCAGATAGGGAAGGGGCAGATGATTTTAGCTTAGATATGGGAAGATGAACAATGGACAAAGAGGGGGCTTTGATGAAACACAAACAGTCTCGAGTTGTAAGGTCTTTGCGTACATGTTTTAATTCTGATTGGATAATATAATTATGTATACATCCTTTAGAATAATTGGTTAGCAAAATCACATGTTTATGTACTCAATACGATTAAGTTAGTATGGAACTGGTGTGTCGGTTACCGATTGGATGTATTCAAATGCACTCAAATGCGTTATGATAAGAAAAGGTACAGAAGTAGTGAAGTGTAATCAGTCAGGGAGCTGGGTCTTCATTCTTAGGATTGATTGTGGCTCTCTTGCATATGCCTGAATAAAGCCGGTTTAAAGGAAGCCTGTGTCTCTGTGGTCGTTGTGGGATCGGAGAGTGTAACATCTCCTCTTCACTGGTATTGCTGTTAACACCTTATAATGTTATGTTCATTGTCTGTAAGTGCCAAGAACTTATACATTTTGAATTTCTGTTAATGACCTGAGTATGCATCACTTGTTTTATAGGTGCAGGGCATGGCAGTATCGCATGAGGGGCTCTAAACGTTATTGCACTGGTACTGAGTGGATTTTGGGTTCAATAGAATGGGTCATTGCAAACATTTGTTAAGGAGGCGCCACCCCCGGCTTGAGGTGAAAGCAGTGCCTTGGCAGCCTAGCTGAAGGAACATTGAATCAACGCCTCCCTGGTGTCCCTGCCTCCCTGAAGGTTCCAGAGGTCTGCCTTCATGTCCTCGCCATGTTCTTCCCCAGGCTCCTCTTCTGATCCACCACTGGAGTCATCATCTGTGGCCTGTGGAGCTGCCAGAGCCAGATTGTGGAGAGTGCAGCATGCAACGACTCTCAGAGACACACGCTCTGGAGGGTATTGTAGTGCTCCCCATGAACAGTCCAGGCATCTGAATCTCATCTTCAGCAGACCAATGGCCCTCTCTATCACTGCACTTGTAGTGGCATGTCTCCCATTGTACCTCTGCTCTGGTTCTGTTCTTGGGTCTCAGAGAGGCATCATAAGCCACCTTTTCAGTAGATAGTCTTTGTTACCCAGCAGCCATCCATCCAGCCGAGCTGGAGGGATGAACAGCCTTGGCACCAGTGAGTGTTGAAGGATGGATGCATCATGGGAACTATCTTGCACAGACTTGCAGAATCTGCGCCTTGTGGTCACAAACTATCTGGAAGCTCATGGAGTGGAATCCCTTCCTGCTTCCGAAGGCACCTGGCTCACCCGTTGGCGCCTTGATGACTACATGAGTGTAGTCGATTGCACCATGGATGTGGTGGAACCCAGCAATCGCTGTGAAGCCTCTGGTTTGTTCAGCATGGCTGGCCTTGTCTGTCCGATAATGAATAAATGTCATGACCTGCCTGAACAGAGCTTCAGTCACCAGCTTGATGCAACTGTGGACAACTGACTGGGACATTCCACATAGATTCCCCACTGACCCCTGGAAAGAGCCTGAGGCATAGGAGTTGAGGGCCACTGTGACCTTCAGAGTCACTGGCATGGGTGTCCGCCCACACAGTTGGAGGTGATCTCAGGCCCAATCATCTGACAGATGGAGGTCATAGTCTCCCTGAAGAGGGGGAGCCTCTTTCAGCACTGCAACTCGGACATATTAAGGTAGCTGCATTGCTGCCTGTACATTCTGGCAGCAGGATAGTGGCACCTTCTGTGGCCCCTTCCTCCTTGGATTCCCTGCAGGCCCTGCGTCACTGTGCCTGCACCTCTCCTCCCACAAATCGCTCCCTTGGACACTGCATGTGGATAACTGGCATACTCTCCTTTCTGCCCCTCTTTTCCTCCTCAGAGGAGGTCCCATCAATGGAGTAGACAACCCCTATTACCAGAGAAACAGAAGGCCGTCTGGTGACCGGAAGGATCCACACAGTATAAACCCTCCATGGGTCTTGGAGACATCAATGAGCCCTGAAATGCAGGCCAGCAATGCAAAGGCTGAAGCTAAGAACAAATGATGCTGTCAAGTTTCACTAAGTAATCAGCAGCAAACTATCTCCTAAACTCCTCACTACTCACAATGGCAATGCTCTGGACCCTTTTTATCCTGCCCTTTGATAACAATTTGATAAAAACATGTCGCCCGCCTTCCCGTTTTGCCCATACGATGGGTGCGAAGTCATGGGGACAATGTAAGATCTCGGTCAAGAGGCTTTTTAATGGCCTTAGTTGGTCCTTTAATTGACGGCAGGTGCGGTTCCGACTCGTGCATGCACCCACTGACCTCAAGATTGCACCCGTGCGCAATGATGTCGGGGGGCACACCCAATGTAATTTCATGCAATTTTACGTGCATTCGGGGTGGGCATGATGCTGACCTTGGAGCATAAAACTCAGACCCCCCCCCAATTTTTTTGGCAATCAAGGATCATGATTTTGCATTTACTTGGTATATGAGTCAATCCCCTTTTTCAGCCATGACATTCTATACTCGTATTAGCAGCCAGCCTCAATCTTTAACCCCACAAATGGATGTTTTACTTACCGGTACCTTATAACTGGATGCAAGGGATCAAGCAGATGATATGGGCTGTGTTGCGAAGATGCACAGTAGTTTAAGACACTTGCACACAGGACTGATCCCGTGTGGCAAACTACCACCACCCCACATTGGCAGTTCACTTTTTTACTCAGTGTATAAGCCAATCACTGCTTTTGTAAGGATTTTTTGAGTCTTCAAAGGTTGACCATAAGCTGACACCTATGGCATGTACAGTCCACAGGTTCTATGCAATATCAATGGAAAATCTTTTACATTCCTTGGGGAACAAAAATAAGCCTCTCACCATTTAATAAAAGCCTCCAAATCATTGATACTAGTAAAAATGCATTCTGAAATGTGAAAAAATGCCTTGGTAACATTTGTAATCCTATTAGCTTGTGTCAACAAACCAGAAACCTCATCAAAAGGACAAGCTGTCATTCTAAATTCTTGAAACTGCAATTCATTCTCAGATGAATGGAACACCTACTGTGCTGAAACCAATTAGCCCTCAGAACTCAGCTAAGCATCAAAATGGCCATGGCGATCCAAACAATAGACTACTGCCTAGGAAGAAGAGAATATAGGGTACTCATTTCAATCTCAAGGCAAAGTGCCTGTCAATCAATGTAAGGGAGCAGGTGATTAGACTTTTTTCAAATGTCAAAACCAGGGCCAGAATGTTTTGCTGAGCAGCGGGTATGTGCCCAATCCGCTTGAGCGTAAAATAGAGTGTGATGACGTTGGGTAAGCATCCTGACACCATCGCACACTCGCACGATAGTTTGGTCGGCGGGCGTGCTTCTGAGTTGAACAACTATTAAGCCCATTGATGGCGCAATTAACTGGGATTTTTCACTGCCCATCCAATGTTACGGTTGGTGAATGGGCGAATCGACCAGGCAGCCTTTGCATTTTTCAGGAAACCTCATCCAACGGCGGGATGAGGTTTCCGTTATTAAATAAAAAAAAAAAAAAATTTATGCATGACATTTTTATAATGTCGATGCAAGTTGACTGCTTGTGTTGTGTGGGCATTTTTTGCCAATTTAAAAATTTTCATTTGATATTTTTGAAGTCTTCAGCTCTCTGAGGCAGCTCTCTGCCTTCAAGGAACTTTCTGCGAGTGCTTCCCCCATACCTGTGTTGACTTCAGTGCACACCCTCCTCCCACCCCCAACCTAGGCAGCGCTGATCGTTTCGGCGTGCACTTCACTCTGGCTGACCGTTAATTGGCCAGCCAGTGTGAAATTGCGGTCGGGGACCAATTGCAGTGGGCGGACCGCACCCCAGCCGCTCCTGGGCCTGCCGATTGTGCCTGCACGCTGATCTAGAAATCCTGCCCAGGTTTTTTAAAATCAGCCTAAGGCATTCAGATCACAGCAGAAAAGATGACAACACAGGTTGACAGGGCATTTTTCAATATTTTTCGCTGCATTGGAAAATCATCGTAAAAGAAATGCATTTCTCCATTGGAGAAGCACTGTAAAGCATGTGAACAAATACCCAAGGCTGGTCAATATAAGGGTCAACTTACCTTTAAAGGACAGGATCTCTATCTTGAATAAAAGCAAAATACTCCAAATGCTGAAAATCTGAAATAAAATCAGAGTTTACTGGAAACACATGAAATGTTAAATCTTTCTCTCTCTCCACAGAGGATGCTCCACAAATATCCCCATCCTCAATGATGAAGGAGCCCAGCACATCAGTGCAAAAGTTAAGGCTAAAGTGTTTGCTACAATCTTCAGCCAGAAGTGCCAAGTGGATGATTCATCTGAGCCTCCTCCAGAGGTCCCCAGCAACACAGGTGCCATTCTTCAGCCAATTCAATTCACTCCATTTGATATCAAGAAACGGCTAAAGGCACTGCATACTGCAAAGGTTATGGGCCCTGACAATATTCTGGCAAAAGTACTGAAGACTTGTGCTCCAGAACTTGCTGCACTCCTACTCAAGCTGTTCCAGTACAGCAACAATGCTGGCATTTGCCAGGCAATGTGGAAAATTGCCCAGATCTGTCCTGTACACAAAAAGAGAGAGAAATCCAAAAAATTACCACCCCATCAGTCCACTCTCGATCATCAGTAAATTAATGGAAGGGGCCATCAGCAGTGTTATCAAGCAGCCATTGCTCAGAAATAATCTGCTCACTGATGCTCAGTTTGGGTTCTGCCAGGATCACTCAGCTCCTGACCTCATTACAGCCTTGATTCAAACATGGACAAAAGAACTGAACTCCCGAGGTGAAGTGAGAGTAACTGCCCTTGACATCAAGGCACCATTTGACCAAGTGTGGCATCAAGGAGCCTTAGCAAAACTGAAGCCAATGGGAAACAGGGAAAACTCTCCACTGGTTGGAGTCATACTTAGCACAAAGGAAGATGGTTGTGTTTGTTAGAGGTCAATCATCTCAGTTCCAGGACATCACTGAAGGAGTTCCTCAGGATAGTGTCGTAGGCCCAACCATCTTCAGCTGCTTCATCAGTAACCTTCCTTCCATCATAAATTCAGAAGTGGGGATGTTCACTGATAATTGCGCAATGTTCAGCATCATTTGCAGCTTCTCAGATACTGAAGCAGTCCATGTCCAAATGCAGCAAGACCTGGACAATATCCAGGTTTGGGCTGACAAGTGGCAAGTAACATTTGTGCCACACAAATGCCAGGCAATGACCATCTCCAACAAGAGAGAATCTAACCATCATCCCTTGATAATCAATGGCATTACCATCGCAATCCCCCACTATCAACATCATGGGGGTTACCATTGACCAGAAACTGAACTGGACTAGCCATATAAATATTTGTGGCTAGAAGGACAGGTCAGAGATAAGGAATCCTGCAGTGAGTAACTCATCTCCTGACTCCCCAAAACCTATCCACCATCTACAAGGCACAAGTCAGGAGTGATGGAATATTCCCCACTTGCCTGGATGAGCACAGCTCCAACAACACTCAAGAAGCTCAACACCACTCAAGACAAAGCAATCCGTTTCATTGTTTATATCCACAAGCATTGACACCGTCCACCATCGACACAGTGTGTACCATCTACAAGATGCACTGCAGGAACTCACCAAGACTCCTTAGGCAGCACCTTCCAAACCCACGACCGCTATCATCTGGGAGGACAAGGGCAGTAGATAGATGGGAACACTGTCACCTGGAAGTTCCACTCCAAGCCACACAGCATTCTGACTTGGAACTATATTGCTGTTCCTTCACTGCCGCCGAGTCAAATTCCTGGAATTCCCTCCCTAACAGCACTGTGGGTGTACCTATACCACATGGACTGCAGCGGTTCAATATGGGCAATAAATAGTGGCCTCGCCAATGATGCCCACACCCCATGAATGAATAAAAAAATGCTGACAGACTTCTTGAGTATTTCAAGCATTTTCTGTTTATGTCCTATGATGAAACACTTCATTAATGTGCATTACAGTACCGCACCTCATCGTGATATTTGAAAGTGTGAAAACACTTTACACTTACCTTTCAGAATGTTCCAAACTCCTCTGTAAGTTTTCTTTACGAACTCTCAAACCTGATGAGCTTTTAATGGGCTTCCAGATCCCTGCACCGCTCGATGAAAATTGTTTGTGGGAGAACATCCGATTTTAGGCCTGCGTTTCAAATGGGGGACCCAATCTCAGCAGTGTGGGTGCGTATCTTCTACATTAGGCATTTGTGACCCAAAGAAATGCCAGAGGAAAATGGCGTAGGTTGGGAAAGTGGAGGAAAATCAGATTTCCTCCAATAAAATCAAAATATGCCCATTCACTCACCAAAACAGGACTCGGTACTAAGGCAAAATTTCAGCCCTTAGTTTCTGCTTCAACCATTAATACCAATAATGCATTCACTTTACAATCTCACAACCCTTTCTAAAATAGGCATCTCTTTCTCTTTGTCCTACACAATGTTCTATCAATGTCCTTTGTACTGGACCCCTCAAACACTGAAATTTCTCTGTTTCTATGTAGTTTGCTCCAATTCTTCATAATTGTAAGCAATTTTATCAAATCGCCTCTTATCTCTTCTTTTGAATGAAAGTAGCCCTACTTTTTAAACCTTCATATTTGTATTTCCTTCTACCAAATAGTGTCCTAGTGAACTTGCGCTGCACCCTTTCTATTGCCGCAGCATTCTCCCAATAGCCTGGAACCCAAAAACTGCGCTTAATATTCCAACTGCGGTCTTATAAAAGTTTTATATGGAGTCAGCATTACAGCTCCATTTTTATATTCTATACCACTTACTGTAAAACTGAGTATTTTACTAACATTTTTAAATAGCCTAATACCCTTGAGGTGAATATCTTGTCAATCCGAATTGCCAAGTCTCTCTGCTTAACCCACACCAAAATTTGACCTCATATTAACTGATATTGAATTACATTTGTCATTTTTTTTCCTAATCCACTATATTTTCATTTTTCCCTTGCTTTTATTATCCAGCTCCCTTAATCCTTTGGTTCTCAGAATTACTGACTATGGTTTGTATCATCTGCAAAATTGGACACTACATCCAAATCATTCAGGTGGAAGTGAACGGTCATGATCTAAGAACAGAACTCTTTGGGACACCATCACGAACTTCCAACAATTCTGGGAAACTATCCTTAACTCCTACTTTTTGTTTCTTCCCTTCTAACCCATTTTTAATCCAAATTGCTGCCCTTCTAATTACACACTCCTAATCTTTTCCTGTAGTCTTTGCGGTACCTTGTTAAAAGCATGCTGAAAGTCCATGTGCACCACATCCTCTGCATCTCCCCATCCACTCTATGCATCACCTCTTTGGAGAACTCAGGTTTATCCATCATGCTCCTTTCCCATTTAGAATTCACGTTGGCTGCATCTAATTATTTTGTATTCATCTAGGTATTTAATAAATCTGTCTTTAATTAAATATTTAAAACATCCACCATCACAACTGTAAAGAATATACAAAATAGGAGCAGAAGGAGGTCATATGGCCCCTCCAGCCTATTCTGTCATTCAATCAGACCATGGCTGGTCTTTCTCAGCTATGCCATTTCACACCACCCCATATCCCATAATTCTTTTAGTATCTTATAATCTGCCCATCTCTAAATTAAATATATGCAATGACTGGGCATCCACAGCGTTCTGCATTAGATAATTCCTAAGGTTCACTACCCTTTGAGTGAAGAAATTCCTCTTCATTTCAGTTTTAGTGGCCCGTTCCTTATGTTGAGACCATGTCCCCTAGACCTAGACTCCCTGGCTAGGGGAAACATCCTCCCAGCAACTACCCTGAGAAACTCTTAAGAATTTTGTTTTGTTTCAATGAGATGACCTGTCATCCTTCTAAATTCTATGGAAGGTAGGCCTAGTCTACTCAATCTTTACCCACAGGAAAATTTCCTCATCCTAAGAAACAGTCTAATGAACTTTTATTTTCACTCCCTCTAAGGCAAGTATATCCTTCCTTAGGTAAAGAGAACATAGCTGTACACAGTACTCTGCATGTGGCCTTACAAAAGCCCTGTACAATTGTAGTAAGTCTTCCTTAGTTTTATATTTCAATTCCTGTGTAATACAGGACAACAAGCCATTTGCTTTTTTAATTGCTTGCTGTACCTGCATTTTAACCATCTGTGATTTGTCTACACGGCCAACCTGGCCCCTCTGAATACCAACATTTCTCAGTCTCTCACAAATTCTGCCTTTTTATTTTCCCCATCAAAGTGAAGACTTCACATTTCTCCACGTTATTTTCCATCTGCCTCATTTTTGCTGACTCACTTAACCTGTCTGCATTTTTGTAGCCTTTTTGCATGTGCTTCACAGCTTGTTCTTCTCATCACCAATCATAAATATATTATACTCAACCCCTTCATTTAAGTCATAGATATAAATAGCTGAGGCCCAAGCACTGATCCTTGTGATATCCCACTAGTTACAACCTACCAACCCAAAAATGTCATGTCCATTCTTCCTTTCTGTTTTCTGTCCATTGAGCAATACTCAATTCTTGCTACAATATTATCTTGAATCCCATGCCCTTAATAATAGCTCTAGCAATTTTCCTATTACTGATGTCAGGTTAGCTGGCTGATAGTTCCATTTTCCCTCACCTGCTTTTCTTGACTAATGGGCTAACATTTGTTAATCTAATCTACAGAGACTGTTCTAGGATCTAGGAAATTCTGGAAGATCAAACTCATGCGCCTACTGTCTCTGTAGCCATCTCTTTTAAAATCCTAGGGTGCAGACTATCAGGTCCAGGGGATTTGTTGGCTTTATGTCCCATTTATTTTTCCAGTACTATTACTTTACTCATACTAATATGATTAAGTCTTTCATTTTTATCTGATCCTTGGTTCCCCATTACTCCCAAAATATTTTTTGTGTTGTCTACAAAGTGTTAATTTAATGTCTCTGTTATTTCCTCTATCTCTAAGGGATTCATGTTTGCCTTTTTTCTTTATTCTTTCATGGGGTATGGGCATCACTGGCAATGCCAGCATTTTATGCCAATCCCAAAGTGCCCTTGAATGGCTCACTAGGCCATTTCAGAGGGCAGTTAAGAGTCAGCCACGTTGCTGTGGGTCTGGAATCACATGTAGATCAGGCTAGCTTGGAAGACCAGATTTCCTTCCCTAAAGGACATTAGTGAACCAGATGGGTTTTTATGATAACTGATGACAGTTTCATGGCCACCATGAAAAGCTTTATATTCCGGATTGATTAACTGAGCATTAGCCTGGGTCTCTGGATTACTAGTCCAACAACATTATCACTATGCCGCCATCACCCCTGCTGCTCTTACTAATACAACAGCAAAATATCATGGATGCTGGAAATCTGAAATGAAAACAGAAAATGCTGAAAATACTCAGCTGGTGAGGCAGCATTTGTGGTGAGAGAAACAGGTCTCAGTTCAATTACCTTTAATCAGTTCTAGATTCTAGTTTTAGACTTAAAGCATTTTCAAACTCAATATGAAATCAATCCTATTAAGGTAACTCTTCCCCAACAGCTCTTTTCATAGATTCATAGTTAGCAGCACAGGCAGAAACCATTCAGCCCACTGTGTCTGTGCCGACTCTCTGCAAGAGCAACTCAGCCACTCCCACTCCCTCAATTTTCCTCGAATAGACCATGGGCCAAGTCTAAAGAATACACATTTTTGTAATTCCCTCACCCCTTGGAAGTACTTCAAATTAGCACCGTTATTAGTTTGGGCACAACTTATCACAAAAATCAATGATCCTATCTTCAAAAAGTGAGCATTTTGTACAAAATATTGTTATAAAATATGCAGAAACCCACACGAAGACCCAGGGTGATTGGCTACCTCCCAGTCATCGATGCCTGAATGAGGTTGTGACTCTTAGTTTGAGACTCCCCATCCCAACTGTGCTCAGTACAGTGAGTAAAATCTTATAATGAAGTATTGATATTGCAGACGAACTCAGACTAAGATTGTCACAATAATGGACCAGGTAATTTACAAGAAGGCCTAGGAGATTCGTTAGAGGAATGTCCTCTTCATGTAGAGACTTATTCTTTGCATGGAAGAGTTTCACACTGCAACGGCATTTATGACTTGCATCAGGAAAATATTTGTAATGCCAGCCTTTACAAAATCATCATTGAATTCAAATAAAAACAAAAAATCCTGGAAAACCTCAGCAGGCCTGGCAGCATCCGTGGAGAGAGAAACTGTTGATGTTTCGAGTCCACATGGCTCTTCCTCAGAGCTAAAGTAGAAATATGATGAATTTTATACTGTTTAAGAGGGGTTTGAATAGGTGGAGCAAAATAGAAGGTCAGGGATTGGTGGGAGCTAAGGAGAAGTTTGACAAAGATGTAATGGACACAGGACAAAGGGAGTGTTAATGGTAGTGATAAAGACTAAAGAAGGTGCTGATAATGGCATAAAGGTAAGATATCATTGAATTCAAACTAGATGTGGCAGGTTCTACCAATGTGGTTGTAAGTGGCCGCCATTACAACAGGAGTGTTAGAACTTACAAGATTATGTGTGGATCTCTACCGAGTTTGAGATGGCAGGTTTACATCAATACTCTACCAGATGATGAGCAAGATCTGACTTACAATCTAGCTGTTGAACTTCAGACTGTCTTCCCCAATGATGATTTTGATGACATTCTCAACTCCAGGAGATTCCAAGCACTTGTTAGCTGCTACAGCAACTTTGTCAATAGTAGCAAAAAGAGTCTGACTTTTCAGCTCTTGAGCAGCTCCATCAGTATGATAGAAGAATTGCTGCTATTTATCAGAGCAACCAGGGAAGCCAGCTGTTCTCTTTACGTTTCAAGTGTTCGCTCCACGCTGCCATGTTTCTTCATTATGACCGAGTCAACTATGCCAGGTACCTTTCAGCATTTTGGCTTGAGATGTGCAGCTTGAAAGAAATTCACCCTGATATCAACGTAGAGTTATAAGCAGACAATTAGTTGCTCAGAAGCAAGAAGAGTACGGCTTCTCTCAGACTGCATGTGATCAAGATATTGAACAGACTCCAAGACAAAGGGAGATTTGACAGGATTTACTCAATATGGGAGATGTACAAAGATGGACCTTGTCACAGCATGACAGGGCTACTATAAGCAGAAACCATCAGTGGATAAAAAGCAAAAAAAGCTGGAAAAACTCAGCAGGTCTGACATCAGTGGAGATAAAGACAGAGTTAATGTTTCAAGTCCATATGGCTCTTCTCCAGAGCTAAGAGAAGTAAAAATGTTATACTGTTTAAGAGAGGTGGAGCAAGTGAGGCTGGATAGGCCAGAGGGAGGGGTCCAAGTGGAGGGAGAATACTGGAATACTTGAGTTCAACAAATTCAGATCATGAACTCTCTCCTCCATCTTCAATCCTTTTTTAACCCCTTTTTTCAATATTTTTTTTTTCCCACTCATTTTTATTATTATTATTTGCCTCCAACGATAGGTGGAGGCAAAGGAGAAGATTGCCGAAGATGTTATAAGCAAAAGGTCAAAGGGATGTTGATGGTGGTGGTACTGGATAAAAGAGGTGCTACTGGTGATATTAAGGACATGAAACAGAGTGTGATAATGGCTAGATCAGGGTAAGGACTCTGGAAGAGCAACGTGAGCACAGATGGTCCTAGTGGGGGTGGGGAGAAGGGAGAAGACGGTGATGGGAAAAAGATTAAAAATAGGCTAAAAGGCAGGGATAAAACAATGAATAAAAATGAAAATAAATTAAAAAAAAATAATAATAATAAAAATGAGTGGGAAAAAAAAAATATTGAAAAAAGGGGTTAAAAAAGGATTGAAGATGGAGGAGAGAGTTCATGATCTGAATTTGTTGAACTCAAGTATTCCAGTATTCTCCCTCCACTTGGACCCCTCCCTCTGGCCTCTTCCCTGCCCTTGATCTTTTCATTGAGTGTTGACATGACATTGGCCATCTCAATTTCTCTGCTCCTCTCACTCACTCTAACATGTCCCCTTCTGAACTTGCTGCACTCCATTCTCTTAAGTCTAACCCTGAGCCTGTTACCAAACCTGCCGACAAGGGTGGTGCTGTTGTTGTCTGGCGTACTGACCTCTACCTTGCAGAGGCTGAGTGCCAACTCGCAGACACTTCCTCCTACCTCCCCCTGGACCATGACCCCTCCACCAAACATCAAGCCACTGTTTCCAGGGCTGTCACTGACCTCATCTCCCTTGGAGATCTTCCCTCCACAGCTTCCAAACTCATAGTCTCCCAAACTCGGACAGCCCGTTTCTACTACCTCTCCAAAATCCACAATCAGGACTGTCCTGGTAGACTGATCATGTCAGCCTGTTCCTGCCCCACAGAACTAATTTCTTCCTATCTTGACTCCGGTCTCTCTCCCCTTGTCCCAGTCCCTTCTTGCCTACTTCCTCGATTCTTCTGATGCCCTACATCATATCAACAATTTCCAGTTCCCTGGTCCTAACTGCCTCCTTTTCACCATGGACGTCCAGTCCCTCTACACCTCCACTCCCCACCAGGATGGTCTGAGGGCTCTCCACTTCTTCCTTGAACAGAGGCCTGAGCAATCCCCATCCGCCACCATTGTCTTCCGCCTGACTGAACTTGTTCTCTTACTGAGCAATTTTTCCTTAAAATTGTCTCACTTCCTCCAAATAAAAGGTGTGGCTATGGGTACCCACGTGGGTCCCAATTATGCCTGTTTCTTTATGCGATATGTGGAACATTCCTTGTTCCAGTCCTACTCAGGCTCCCTCCCACAACTCTTATTTCAGTACATCGGTGAATGTTTTGGTGCTGCTTCATGCTCTCGTCTGGACCTGGAAAAATTGATCAATTTTGCTTCCAAATTCCACCCCTCCATCACTTTCACATGGTCCATCTCTGACACTTCCCTTCCCTTCCTTAACATCTCTGTCTCAATTTCTGGTGATAGACTGTCCACCAATATTCATTACAAGCCCACCGACTCCCACAACTACCTCGACTACAGCTCCTCACACCCTGCTTTCTGTAAGAACTCCATCCCACTCTCTCAGTTCCTTTGCCTCCGTCGCATCTGTTCTGATGATACCACTTTCAAACACAGTTCCTCTGACATGTTTTCCTTCTTCATTAAGCGAGGTTCCCCACCCACGGTGGTTGACAGGGTCCTCAACCATGTCCGCCCCATCTACTGCGCCTCTGCCCTCACACCTTCCTCTCCCTCCCAGAACAATGATCGGGCCCCCTTGTCCTCACTTTGTACCCCACAAGCCTTCGCATTCAAAGGATCAATCTCCGCCATTTCCGCCAACTCCAGCATGATGCCACCACCAAACAAATCTTCCTCCCACCCTCCCCCCGTCAACATTCTTTAGGAATTGTTCCGTCTGGGATACCCTGGTCCACTCCTCCATCAACCCAACTCCTCAACCCCCTCCCACGGCACTTTCCCATTAAATCGCAGAAGGTGCAAAACCTGCCCCTTTACCTCCCCCCTCCACAGTGTCCAAGGGTCCAAATACTCCTTTCAAGTGAAGCAGTGTTTCACTTGCACTTCCCTTAATTCAGCCTACTGCATTTGCTGCTCCCAATGCGGTCTCCTCTACATTGGAGAGACCAAACACAGACTGGGTGACTGCTTTGTGGAACACCTTCGGTCTGTCCACAAGCATGACCCAGACCTCCCTGTCGCTTGCCATTTCAACACTCCACCCTGCTCTCATGCCCACATGTCCGTCCTTGGCCTGCTGCATTGTTCCAGTGAAACTCAACGCAAACTGAAGGAACAGCACCTCATCTTCCGACTAGGCACTTTGCAGCCTTCTGGACTTAACATTGAGTTCAACAATTTCAGACCATGAATTTTCTCCTCCATCCTTACCCCTTTTTTAATCCCCTTTTCTCAATATTGATTTTTATTTTTTAATTTTTATTTTTCCACTTATTATTATTATTATTTTTAAAATTTATTTTAATTTTTATTCATTGTTTTACCTCACCTTTTAGTTTATTTTCGATCTTTTTTGCCACCACTGTCCCCTCCCCCACCCCAACCCCACAAGGGCCATATGTCACTTGCCCATGTTGCTCTTTCCAGAGTGCTTATCCTTGTCCAGCTGTTATCACATTCTGCTTTCTATCCTTAATGTCACCATTAGCACTTCCTTTAGCCAGTACCACCACCATCAACACCCCTTTGATCTTTTGTTCATGACATCTTTGGCAATCTCTCCTTTGCCTCCACCTATCGCTGGCCTTCTATCCAACTTCACCTGCTCTACATCTCTTAAACAGTATAAATTTCACCACATTTTTACTTCTTTTAGCTCTGAAGAAGAGTCATATGGACTTGAAACATTAACTCTGTCTTTCTCTCCACAGATGCTGTCAGACATGCGGAGATTTTCCATCATTTTTGTTTCTCTTTCAGATTTCCAGCATCCGCAGTAGTTTGCCTTTAACAATCAAGGGATGGCTGGTCATAGAACATCAATGAGATCTCACATTGACTTGGACAAGACAAGATGGGAGTGTGATGAGAAGGATAGGAGGACTGTTATGAACACCATTCAAAATATGGTTAATCCCTTTGATCCTTTCTTGGAATGGATCAGTTAAATCACATCACATCAGTCCAAGTTACACAGCACCTGTAGTCTTACAAAGGCCAAAGAATAGGGAGAGGAAGCATTGGTGCCTTTTTGTTCTAAGTGATTACAACACCAAGGTGTCAGCTTTTATGGTTCTGTCAAGAAGATGAAGCTGAAGACTTACAAGGACACAGAAAAATATATGGTAACCAAAGTAAAGGGTAGGAAGATGGCTCTGAAAGCAGATTGAAACCTATTGTCAGAATATTAGTTGTTGGAGCAGTGAGAAAACTGGATATTGGAGAGATGCGGGTTTGTACATTGGGAATGTTATCCTTGCCTCTAGATGAATCCCTCATCAAGACAAACAAAGCAAAGCTCTTACACTTTCTTGAAGGGTCAGGTCAACCCCACCCCCACTCCCCACCTTCCACTGATGTGATCCCAAGTGGGACAACATAGGCATGGCATTGATTCAAGTCATGAAACCACAATTGACATCTGAATAGTTTGTTGATTAATTACCGACAGTTCTTGCGAGACAAGTAAACGTGGATAAGTCAAGATTGACTGACTTTGTTCCAGACAGATTCAAGACCAACAGCATCAAGATTGGTGAAAGGGACAGAGATCATTTGAAGGAATGCAGTGTGCCAAAGTTTTCTCTGCTGACCAGAAAATCCCAAAGCAGTGGACAAAATTTCTGTCTTGCAGTGACAAGGAAAATCAACTCCAGCTTCTCAAAGAAAGATGGTGCAAGTCTGCAAGAGAGACCATTGATGCCAAAATGCTCTTTTCTGGACTTGCAAGTGATTGCAATGCTCTTTATCAGAATGATAGCAAAACAGACCTGGCAGTACCAATGCCAACACTGTTCTCCAAACAAAATGAAGCTGACACATGACTACTTCTTCACGGTGCATTTGCAGCCAATTCCAGTGAGCAGGTCATCATGAACAGTCCTGACACTGATGTTTTTCAACTATGCTTGCCATTCTGCAAGGAGATGATGCTAAGTTCTACTTTCACATTGAAGGGTGAAACACATGTACAATTGATGTTCATCACATCTTTGATCACTTTGGAAGAGATGTGTGTGCTGCTCTCATTGGGTTTCACTGTTTTTCAGGATGCGATTACAGTGAATACTTTGAATGGAATAGGCGAAGGTGAAATCAGTGAAAGGCCGATTGCCAGCAAAGAGCACTGTGCAACATTTGAGAAGTTAGGGACATTATTTGCTGTTTCACAATCTGTGAAGAACTAGAGGCACACACTTGTGAACTCAATGGGCAGGTTGGATGTAGAGATGTGAACTAGGCCAGATGTCAAATGTTCAGGACTGGGTGTTATGCCATCAAAGATTCATTGTACAAGCATATACAGCGTGCCAATTACCAGTCTGTAATACACAAGTAACGTCTTTAGAAGATGCCGGAAAACTCATCTCCAAAGAACCATGGGTGGAAACAAGAAAATGATATTTTTGAAAATGATGGCTGGATGACTCTTCCACCAGCACCAGCAAACCCCCATCAACATCCCGGGGGTTACCATTGATCAGGAACTGAACTGGACTAGCCATACAAATACTGTGGCTACAAGAGCAGGTCAGAGGCTAAGAATGCTGCAGGGAGTGATTCACCTCCTGATTCCCCAAAGTCTATCCACCATCTACAAGGCACAAGTCAGGAATATGATAGAATGCTCCCCACTTGTTTGGACGAGTGCAGTTCTAACAACACTCAAGAAATTCGACACTATCCAGGAAGATTGGCACCCCATCCACCGTCTTCCATATTCATTCCCTTCACCACAGAGTGGCAGCATTGTGTAAATCTTCAAGATATATTGCAGCAACTCTCCAAGGCTCCTTAGACAGCATCTTCCAAACCCATGAGCTCTATCACCAAGAAGGACAAGGGCAGCAGATTCATGGGAACACCACCACCTGCAAGTTCCACTACAAGCCCCTCACCATCCTGAATTGGAAATATATCATTCCTTCATTGTCACTGGGTCAAAATCCTGGAACTCCATTCCTAACAGCACTGTGGGTGTACCTACATCACATGGAATACAGCGGTTCAAGAAGGCAGCTCACCACCACCTTCTCAAGGGCAATTAGCCAGTGACACCCACATCCCATGAAAGAATATATTAAAAAAATGAAATAGAGCTTGCACATTGTTCATGCAAAAAGATACAGTTTGCACAAGGATGATGCTCTTTCTTAGCAAACTATCTTGTACTTACATCTGCTCGTGTAGAGGTCATCTTTGCCTGAGACCTCTAGGGCTCAGGAATAGACAGTCTTGATTTGGATGATGATAATTCATAGATATACAAATGTTAAGCAAAATAAGTCAATAAGTATTAATTACCGAGAAAAAGCTTGGGGAAAGGTATCACCCTGGTCACTAATCTCTACCTCTCTCCCCTTTATTACCTAAGGACTATTTACAGCTAAGTGGGCAAGTATGGGTATGTTGGATGATAAATCAGCACAAGTGCCCCTCTGAAGTTTAACAAATCTTGCATAAAATAAATTGTTGCTATATTAGATTTCTTCCTTAGCAACTGATATGAAAAATAACTTGATTTATATGGAAGTGCACCGTAAGATAATTTCAAATTTCAGATGTACTCAGTGGTACTTCTTTTGGCCATCTCTTACGCTACTCATGTTCATGATTCAACAGTAGTGGCGATATGTCACCATTGCTAGAGAAAAGGAAGTCCATAGATTTTCATGTTTTTCACTGTTTTTGGCAATTTCTCAGTACAGTCCATTTTCAGATTTGGGAACATGAAGTCTTTTAAATGTATTTACACTCCTAGATACTTTTCAGTTTGGAACAATGGAACTCAAAATCTAGCTAAGAAAAAAGGCTTTGGCCCACTGTCTTTGAGGTTTTGCAATTTTTTTTTCTTCAGGCCATTATTCAGCTTCCTAATTTTGAAAGCCACGATTAAATTTGCATCTACCACACTCCTAGGCTGTGCATTCCAGATACTAATCACACACTGTGTAAAATGTTTTGATACAAGGTGATTAACTCCGTCTCATTATACAAAACTTGATTTAATTGTTTCATAGTTGGTTCCTTGACATACTGGGGAAAATTATCCCCATGTCGGGCGGGCCGTGCGGGAGCGGGCACAGGTGGGTGCGGACTTGAATGCCACCCCCGATCGGGTCTGCGCTGCCATTTTACACCAATTAAGGCCGGCCCAGCATAATTCATGACTAGTGATAGGGCTAAGCGATCCCGTAACCAACGGTTCAGATCTAAGCTCTGCAGTCCTGCCACATTCAGTCGTGAATGCTGGTGGACAATTAAACAAGTATTTCCATCCTCAATGATAATCTTTTAAATGAAAACCAAATCAACAAAATTGGGATAAATCAGGCACAGCCCCTAATTCAGGTCAGCTGTAAAACCAAGGACAAAAATTTAAAGGAACCTTACAAACTTTAAATCAAAATGTGATTAAAGGGTTAACAAAACACCCCAGTCCCCGCGGTGCCCACCGAGCACGGAAGGCCTCGAGAGTGCCACCAGACATCGCGAAAATTTCAATCTGATCATTTGGAAATGAAAGAAGCAATGTAACTCTTTTGAGTACAAACATATTTCCATCTGTTCCTATTCAGATGAAATTACATTGTTTCATAGTTTGCCACTGTGAGATTTGAACTCTTGACCTTGGGGTTACAAGCCCAGTACCATAACCACTTGGCTATTTAGGTGGAGGAGCCCAGCACATCAGTGCAAAAGAAAAGGCTGAAGCATTTGCTACAATCTTCAGCCAGAAGTGCTGAGTGGATGATCCATCTTGACCTCCTCCGGAGTGGTCCCCAGCAACACAGATGACAATCTTCAGCCAATTCGATTCACTCCACCTGATATCAAGAAATGGCTGAAACCACTGGTTACTGCAAAGTTTATGTGCCTTGACAACACTCCGGCAATAGTACTGAAGACTTGTGCTCCAGAACTTGCTGCGCCACTAGCCAAGCTGTTCCAGTACATCTACAACACTGGCATTTACCTGGCTATGTGGAAAATTATCCAGATATGTTGTTTACACAAAAACCAGGATGAATCCAACCCGGCCAATTACTGCCCCATCAGTCTACTCTCGATCATCAATAAAGTGATGGAAGGGATCATCAACAGTGCTATCAAGCAGCACTTGTTTAGCAATAACCTGCTCACTGATGCCCAGTTCTGCCAGACCCACTTAGCTCCTGACCTCATTACAGCCTTGGTTCAAACATGGACAAAAGAGCTGAACTCCCAAGGTGAGGTGAGAGTGACTGACCTTGTCATCAAGGCAGCATTTGACTGAGTGTGACATCAAGGAGCCCTAGCAAATCTGGAGTCAATGGGAATCGGGGGTGGGGGGGAGATCTCCGCTGGTTGGAGTCATACCTAGCACAAAGGAAGATGGTTGTAGTTGTTGGAGGTCAGTCATCTCAGCTCCAGGACATCACTGCAGGAGTTCCTCAGGGTACTGTCATCACCTAACCATCTTCAGCTGCTTCATCAATGACTTTCCTTCCATCATAAGGTCAGCAGCGGGGATGTGTGCTGATGATTGCACAATGTTCAGCACCATTTGCGACTCCTCAGGGTACTTAAGCAGTCCATGTCCAAATGCTGCAAGACCTGGACAATATCCTGGCTTGGGCTGACAAATCGCAAGTAACATTCGCGCCTCACAAGTGCCAGGCAATGACTATCTCCAACTAGATGGAATCCAACTATCGCCCCTTGATGTTCAATGGCATTACCACCACTGAATCCCCCCACTGTGGCTACAAGAGCAGAGTCTAGGAATGGTGAAGCGAGTAACTCACCTCCTGACTCCCTAAAGCCTGTACACCATCTACAAGGCACAATTCAGGAGCGTGATGGAATTCTCCTCACTTGCCTGGATGAGTACAGCTCCCACATACTCAAAATCTGACATTAAAATCCGCCATTAAAAAACTTTCTATTAACACCTTTATCTAATAACACATCCAATAATGCAAAATAAATCAATCATTTCCTCTTGTGCCTGTCTTGAGGTTGCCCTTGTCTGGCATAGTCCTCCTATACCATGCTACCCAGAGACTATAGTTGGTGGAAGGCTGCTGATTTTTACTTACAGAGCCTGCAGATGGCCTTGCAGGGCACGCTCGAGCTGCTCTGGGCTGAGAAGAACTGACTTCAGACTGTACTACCTTGGCTGAAAGACACTGACGATATGGCAATAGTTGGGGCACAAATGCTAACTCTTCGTGTCAATGACTTTTCATAGTGAGTCAACTGTTTTGTTTAATTACTTCTTGTATTGATAATCTAATGGTGTTACCCACTTTGATGCCAGATGGAAGAGTGGAGGTTATAGAGGAAAAGTCACGCTCATTATTGAGAGAGGACAGCAGATTCATGCTCCATGGACCCACTGCCGCTCCCCCTGGGCAGTACATCACCACCCCTAGTAATCTGTTGGTGGAAAGATTGCTGGACTGCTGCAACAGCTTAGGTATCCCTTTGAGCACTGAGATCTGCAGTGAAGATGGCAACAGTTGGAACCTACATGGCAGCAAGTATGGATCCCATGACTGGATGACTTCCACCTGTGCTGCAGTGAAAGCTGAGACAATGGTCACCAGTTGCTGCATCATGGCGGGGTCTGTAAGTGCTTCCATAGTGTTGACCCCTACTCCCAATGGATTCCAGGCTCTGCCCAGACTCCTCCATACTCCTTAACAATGGCAGGAAGCTGTCTGGTTGCCCTGCCAATGCACCAAACATCTCAGTGTGTGTGTTTATCAGCTTTCTTCCTATATGTCACTCCATCATAGTCCTCATCTGAGCTTCCTGTAGCAAACTTTTCTTCAACCTCACTGTCTGGTGAGCTGGTACATGAGCCATCTTTTCCCCTGACCTGGCTGCAGCTCACTCATGTCCAATGACTCACTATGTGCTGACCCTGACTCTATTCTAGCCTCTAACCTAAGTGTCATGACAGTATTGATACTGGTGGCTGGTAGTGCCAGCTCAAGTGATGACACTTGTTCATCAGTGCAGTGGTGTTGTTCTCTCTCCTCCTCCTGGGGCTGTTGTGCCTGGGCTGCTTCTAGTTCTTCTGTATGCTGATTCTTCTCAGTGGTGCTGGATGCTATGGGCTCTGTTGGGGCCAGGTCAATGATGCACAGCACTGTAGGGTTCAGGGATCAAGGTGTGCCAGTACCCACAAAGCCAGTTCGGCTTTGCTCCCTTATATCGTGCCCGGCATGAGAAAAAGAGGAGAATATCAGTGCTTGTGTTGCAATGTGTTTGGCTGATGTGCTTACTGTAGCTGAAGATATGTTGAAGCAGAGAGAGGTGAGTGTGGAACAAAAATACTGGAAAAACTCAGCAAGTCTAACAGCATCTGTGGAGAGAAAGACAGAGTTAATGTATCGAGTCTGTACGAACTCTAAATGTTAACTCTGTCTTTCTCTCCACAGATGCTGTCAGACCAGCTGAGTTTTTCCAGCATATTTTGCTTTTGTTTCAGATTTCCAGCATCCACAGACTTGAGTGTGGGACTGGCATCACTGGAGGGTGTGTGAGAGTCAGGTGAGTGCCAGGGTCTGCTGATGGGTGAGTGATGGGGTTGTAGTGCATTGAACATTGTTAGAGGTTGTTGGAGCAGTTGGTAGGAAATGTCATATGAAAATGCATTTATAGGCCATGGCCACCTATGGGAAGCCATTTAACTTCTTTTACAACTTTTTACAATTTACATCAATGACTTAAATGAGGGGAGTGAAGGCATGGTAGCTAAGTTTGCAGATGACACAAAGATAGATCAGAAAGTATGTTGTGAAGAAGACATAAGGAGTTTGCAAAGGTTAATGTGAAGTTGTTCACTTTGGCAGGATGAATAAAAAAGCAGAAAACGACTGCAGAATTCTGAGATGCAGAGGGATTTAGATGTTCTCATGCATGAGTCACAAAAAGTTAGTATGCAGGTACAGCAAGTAATTAAGAAGGCTAATGAAATGCTACCCTTTACTATGAAAGGAATTAAACATGAAGGTATGGATGTTATGCTTCAGTTATACAGGGCATTGTTAAGATTGCACCTTGAGTACTGTGTGCAGTTTAGGCCTCTTTATTTAAGGAAAGATGTAAATGCATTGGAGGCGGTTCAAAGGAGGTTTATTAGATTGATACCTGGAATAATTGGGTTGTCTTATGAGGAAAGGTTGGACAGGCTGGGCTTATTTCCGCTGGAGTTTAGAAGAGTGAGTGGTGACTTGATTGAAGTATACAAGATCCTGAACGGCCTTGACAAGGTGGATGTTGAAAGAATGTTTCTTCTTGTGGGTGAGTCCAGAACTAGGGGCCACGGTTTTAAAATTAGGTTACAACATTTTAGGAAAGTGATGAGGAGGATTTTTTTTCTCTCAGAGGGTTATAGGACTTTGGAGTTCTCTGCCGCAGAAGGCTGTGGAGACAGGGCCACTGAATATTTTTAAGGCAGGGGTAGATAGATTCTTGTTAGGCAAGGGAAGCAAAAGTTATTGAGGGTGGTTGGGAATGTGGAACTTGAAACAGAAACAGATAAGCCATGATCTTTTTGAATTGTGGAGTGGGATCGAGGGGCTGAATGGCCTACTTCTGCTCCTATTTTGTATGTACGTACATATGTTCTTCTGCAACTTCTGCCAGGTCCTTGGGGTTAGACTTTGGAAGTTGACCACCTGCGCCCATTGCCTTCACAGGCCGTTCCTTGTGGGACTCCTGGCCCCTTGCAGAAACATGGCCACCCTCCTGTTCATCTTCATGACTATAAGACATCCATTGCTGCATCTGTGAACTGTGAGGCACTCTCCAATCTCTGACCTGGCGTTCCATTTCTCTTCTTTCCAATTGCAGCACTGGCAGTCAGCAGCAGTCTCCTTTCATTCAGTCCAACTTACATTTAAGAGGTACAGACTTCCTTAAAGAGCTGGAGACTAGCTGGAACATGTGAAGGCCTTGCATGCTGTCAGCCACCCTGTTGAGGTTGCAGCCACAAACAACTAGGGTCATGCTGGGCTGCCTGCTGAAATAATTCAAATGAGGAGGCAGCTTGAAGTTTCCATGCTACCTGCCTCAAAGGGAATGGACTGACCATGAATTGTGAGTGTGCCTATAAATGGGTGTGAACAAATTTCTAGTTGTTCATTTTTAGCTAGCTCAGGATTTATCTCCTCCCCAGTCCTTTCATATAGTCTGAATTGAAGTACTTGTTAAGGATCTCTGCCAATTTTCATTTTTCCTGACCTAATTCACTAACCTCGCTTTTCAAGAACTCATCTCACATTTCATAATTCTCTTTTTATTGATTCATTTGTAGAACACTTTGCTATCTTTAAAAATATCTTTTGGGATTTTCTCTTCATGTTCACGTCTCGCTTTACTTACTCCTCTCGAAAGCTCTTTCCTTATTTAATTCATATTCTCTCATTTTTAAATCATTTCCATCATATCTATAAACACAATAAGATCTCCAATTTTAGTATTTTTCTGATTTCATGTTTTAACCATAGCTTCCCAAAACTTGATTTAGTTGTTTTAATGCAATGAGTTTATTCTACAAGTTTTAGGGAGTGTTCCTGGAGGTTCACCAGACTAATTCCTGGGATGGCAGAATTGTTTTATGAGGAGAGATTGAGGAAACTGTGCCTGTATTCTCTAGAGCTTCGAAGAATGAGAGGCGACTTCACTGAAACTTACAAAATTCTTACAGGGCATGACAGGGTAGATGTGGATAGGATATTTTCCCTGGTTGGTGAGTCTGGAACCAGGGGATACAATCTCAGAATAAGAGGCAAGCTACTTAACACTGAGATGAGGAGGAATTCTTCACTCAGAGGGGGATGAATCTTTGGAATTCTGCACCCCAGAGGGCTGCAGAAGCTCAATCATTGAACATTTTCAAACAGAAATTGATAGATTTCTGAATACTAATGACATCAATATATGTGGGGATAGTGGAGAAATGGCATAAGAGGTAGATGATCAACCATGATCTGTTTGAATGGTGGAGCTGGCCTGATGAGCTGAATGGCCTACTCCTGCTCCTATTTTGTGGTAAAGTGGAGTGCTATGCACCTTTAAGGGAGTGTGGTTAATTGACCATGTGACTGTATTGACCAATTGCTACACAGCGCAAGCTACTTGGGTAACTGTAAGTCTAGAGCTGGAGGTGATTGAAGAAGCACACATGGTGTTGGTGCTCTGTTCCTAGTTCCAATAAACCACCAGTGTTTGTTCAGTTAATCGGTCTCTCTGCCTATATTGTTTCAAGCATCAACTAATGAGTTAATGTCAAGCGTGCAGCTAGCACTTGCTGGACAAAGTGAACCTGATAATCAAAAACATAAAATATTTCCCTTGTTCCTATGTTTGCAATCTTCCTTTTCAAATCATTCCATTGTTGGTCTATGTGCCAATTTCTCTCCCCAGCTCCTCTAGCTCACTTCTCATCTTTCTAAAGTCTTCTATATTTTAACCTGGAATAATATGTAATGGAAGATATAAGAGGAGCTGAGACTTATGGGGTTTCATTACCTATGTGGCAGGGCAAAGGAGGGTAAAATTTTGTAGAACATCAGGAGATTAAGTGGGTAGAGACTGAATTGTGCATGTTATGCATTTTTTAAGCGTTGTTTGGGTTGAATGGACTTCACATATTGCATATAACTGGAGTGAGTGTTCTGGGGGTTGGAGAGTTGGTTGCTGAAGTGCTGCCTGTGTGCCATGACCTTTTGACATTACATTGAAGTTATGTGTCAGCTGAACAGAAATCAAAATGGATCAATAATGCTGATCTAGTTTGTCTGATGGTTATTTTTTTCCTCACACATTATCCCTTGCCGTAGTACACTTCCTGTCCTCACTGTCCACAAAATCCACACAACAGGAGCTGCTGTGGGGTAAGTGGACAATATTTCTGTGGTAATCTGAGGTGCCATACACCTTTAAGAGAACGTGAGTAGATTGACCATGTGGCTGTATGACCCAGTTGCTGTGTAGCGTGGGCTACAATGTTAAGGGTAGTTTAGAGTAGGGTCTGGTTGTAGAAGCACACATCATGTTAGTGCTCTGTTATCTGTGTAACAGCATGTCCTTTATCTTATTTTGGTCTCTGCGTCTGTAGTACACTGTTGCCAACTCACCAGCCATTAGATCGGCTTGCAACTGAGTTCGCGAGCAAAGCGACCCAACTGTAGAACATAACAATTTCTCTTCTCTAATCCAGGTACCCAGGACAATTGTAATGTTTTTATCACAGTTCTGGCTGACATCAACTAATTCAATGGATCAAATATGGCTCAATTACTTACTGACTTAACCTGTTGAGCCATCTACAGAAATTGTAAAGCCATATATTCTTGAAGTGAAATGCATATGTTTTTCCTATGGTATGCAAGAACATATATTATCTTTCATTAAGATAGAAGCAAAACACGGCAGATGCTGGAAATCGGAAACAAAAACAAAAACTGCTGGAAAAACTCAGCAGGTCTGACAGCATCTGTGGAGAGGAAGACTTGTAGAATAAACTCATAGCATTAAAACAACTAAATCAAATTTTGGGATGCTATGGTTATAATTGGCGAACTGGGCAAGTTGTAGAATCCCCTTGTGAAAAGTGACCATGGCACAGTTACTGGTGGGGTTGATCACAGCCCCTTGCAGTGTCTCTATTAAGGTTTTGACCAGTATCTATTATGGTTCAAGCTAACAATGCAGCTTGAAATGCGGGTTAGGAGAATGCCTATGCCTGGGCTGAGAGCACAGCATGCAGTCTAGTGGCCGAAGCTGCCGCCAATTGGTCAAGTGGAGTGGGGCTGAGGTGGGTGGAGTTTTGGACAACCAATGAGCACACTGGACACTGGCCATCCAAGTGGTGGTCAGCACTCTCCTGCATGCATGAAGGGGCCTTCAGACTTAACCAAGAGAGATTCTTAGGACACTCATGCTCACCCATGCATCTCTCTCTTTGATACTGCAGGAGGAGAACATTTGGATCATGGAGCCTGGTGATTTAATGGTATGTCTCATGGCTTACAGGGAGCAGAGAAAAAGAAGGGAATGGCGGAGGTGCCTGGCTCAGCAAAGTGAGGACCTCCCTCGGGATGAAGGGGTGGCAGGGCCTGCTGCTCATGCAGTTGAAGATCCACAGAGAGCTGTCACTCAGAGGCACCTCGCTAGACCCAAGGTCTATAAACGGCACCTGACATCCCTGCAGATGACTGAGAACCAGTGTCGTCAAAGACTGCCCGTGTGCAGGGAACAGGTCGACCATATATGCCACCTGCTGCAGGATTTGGCGCCACAGGGTCATGGAAGGCATTAACTGCAAGCTGCCATGAAATTTACAGCACTGCTCAATTCTTATGCCAGAGGCTCTTCCTGGGCTCCACAGGTGACCTGTGTGTGATCTTGCAAGCGTCCATGCGCAAGTGTATTCAGGAGGTCATGGACACCATCTTTGGGAATGCACACAACCTTCTGCAATTCGCCCAGGATCAGGAAAGCCGGCAATAAGGCCATTGCAGTGGCCAGATGAGGCAGGCGCTCAGGAGGCCCTAATAGCTGCAAGACTCATGGAGGATGATGACGAGATGTAGTGAGGACACTCAGAATCACAGAATCACACAGTGCAGAAGAGGCCCTTCGGCCCATTGAGTCTGCACCGGCACATGAGAAATGTCTGACCTACCTACCTAATCACACTTACCAGCACTTGGTCCATAGCTGTGAATGTTATGACGTGCCAAGTGCTCATCCAGGTACTTTTTAAAGGATGTGTGGCAACCCGCCTCCACCACCCTCCCAGGCAGTGCATTCCAGACCGTCACCACCCTCTGGGTAAAAAGGTTTTTCCTCACATCCCCCCTAAACCTCCTGGCCCTCATCTTGAACTTATGATCCCTTGTGACTGACCTTTCAACTAAGAGGAACAGCTGCTCCCTATCCATGCCCCTCATAATCTTGTACTCTTCAATCAGGTCGCCCCTCAGTCTTCTCTGTTCCAACGAAAACAACGCAAGTCTATCCAACCTCTCTTCACAATATAAATGTTTCATCCCAGGCAACATCCTGGTGAATCTCTTCTGCACCCCCTCCAGTGCAATCACATCCTTCCTATAATGTGGTGACCAGAACAGCACGCAGTACTCCAGCTGTGGCCTCACTAAGGTTCTATTCAACTCCAACATGACGTCCCTACTTTTGTAATCTATGCGTCAATTGATAAAGGCAAGTGTCCCATATGTCTTTTTCACCATCCCACTTACGTGCCCCTCTGCCTTCAGAGATCTATGGACACATATGCCAAGGCCGCTTTGTTCCTCAAAACTTCCTCGTATCTTGCCATTCATTGAATACTTCCTTGTCAAATTCCTCCTTCCAAAGTGTATCACCTCACACTTTTCAGGGTTAAATTCCATCTGCCACTTATTTGCCCATTTGACCATCCCATCTACATTTTCCTGTAGCCTAAGACTCTCAACCTCACTGGTAACCACCAGGCCAATCTTTGTGTCATCCGCAAACTTACTAATCCTATCCCCACATAGTCATCTATGTCGTTTATATAAATGACAAATAATAGGGGACCCAGCACAGATCCCTGTGGTACGCCACTGGGCACTGGCTTCCAGTCACTAAAGCATTCTTCTGTCATCACCCTCTATCTCCTATAACTAATCCAATTTTGAATCCACCTTATCCAATTACCCTGTATCCCACGTGCATTTGCCTTCTTTATAAGTCTCCCATGTGGGACCTTGCATTTGTGAATGTTTGACTCCTGTGTGGCTGATGACAGTGCACATACCCTCAGTGCTCAGGGTCATATCATGGAGACGTAGTAGAGGTACTAATAGTCACTAGATTCCAGGAGGATGATGACGACGTACAGTGAGGACACTCCATACTTCTTCACATTGCCTCTGTGAATGTCTGGCTGAGGGCAGCTTGTTTGCACTCTGTGATCAATGTCATATCATGGAGACATAGCTGTGAAACTTTAAATGCACCTGATCACTTGTCAGCCTTCAGCACTTGCCCCCTTCAGGAGCACACCGTCACTGGACACAGATGCTGAAGAGATGGGGGCAGCCCCACTATAGAGGTGCTGAGAGCACACAGAGAGAATGACAGAACTCTGTGACACATGCCCATGATATTCTGGCAGCAATGGCAAGCATCATCTTGGTGCAGGCATCAGTAATGTGTCCAGTGAGTGTGAAGCTGGACCATCACTTTGGTCTGAAGATTACACACTGCACAGGGAGGAGGCCCTGGACTGAGATACTTGCCTTTATCTTGTGCAGGAACAAAGGTTTCACATCTGAGTGACACAAACACTGCCCATCATAACAAGGAGCCATTGGCAAGGAGACATTCTTCGGAGTTTATTTACAATAGTCAGCATTGAGCCCAGATTATTAACACCCATGACTAGGCTACATCTGCATCTTCTTAACCTTCCTAAACATAAGAACATAAGAACTAGGATCAGGAGTAGGCAATTCAGCCCCTCGAGCCTGCCCCACCATTAATTATGATCATGGCTGATTTCATTTTGGAGCCAACTCCAATTTCCCGCCCTCTCCCATCTTTCAACCCATTACTAATTAAAAATCTGTCTATCTCCTCCTTAAATTTATTCAGTATCCCGGCATCTACCGCACTCTGAGGTAGTGAATTCCACAGATTCACGACACTTTGAGAAAACTAATTCCTCCTCATCTCTGATTTAAATCTACCACCCCTTAGCCTAAAATTATGGCCTCTCGTTCTAGAATGTCCCACAAGGGGAAACATCCACTTCACGTCTACTTTGTCCATCCCCATTAGCATCTTATATACCTCAATTAGATCTCCTCTCATCGTTCTAAACTCTAGTGAATATAGGCCTAAACTGCTCAATCTCTCCTCATAAGACAAGCCCCATTCCTTTGGAATCAATCTAGTGAACCTCCTCTGAACAGCCTCTAGTGCAACAACATCCTTCCTCAAGTAAGGGGACCAAAACTGTGCACAGTACTCCAGGTACGGTCTCACCAATGCCTTGTACAGTTGCAACAACACTTCCCTATTTTATACTCTTCCTTTAGCAATAAATGCCAAAATTCCATTTGCCTTCCTTGTTACCTGCTGTACCTGCATGCTAGCTTTCAGCGATTCATGCACGAGGACACCCAGATCCCTCTGCACTGAAGCATTCTGAAGTTTCTCTCTATTTAAATAATAAGTCGCCTTTTTATTCTTCCGACCAAAATGGATAATCTCACACTTATCCATGTTAAACTCCATCTGCCAAATTTTGGCCCATTCACCTAAGCTGTCCATATCCATTTGCAAATTTCTTATTTCTTCATTGTAACTTACTTTCCCATCTATTCTGGTGTCATCTGCAAATTTAGCTATAGTACCTTCTATCTCTGAATCCAAGTCATTAATATTTGCAAATAGTTGGGGCCCAAGGACCGAACCCTGTGGCACCCCACTAGTTACAGCTTGCCATCCAGAAAAAGACCCATTTATTCTGACCCTCTGCTTTCTGTTGGTTAGTCATTCCTCTTTCCAAGCTAATAAATTACTCCTAACTCCATGTGATATTATCTTGTATATTAGTCTTTTGTGTGGCACCTTATCGAAGGCCTTCTGGAAGTGCAGATATACTACATCTACAGGATCCCCATTATCCATTTTGTTTGTGACATCTTCAAAGAACTCTAGCAAATTAGCCAAACACGATTTACTCTTCATAAAACCATGTTGACTCTGATGGATTGCATCTTGACTTTCCAAATGCCCCATTACTACTTCCTTAATAATGGATTCCAACAATTTCCCAATGACAGATGTTTAACTAACTGGTCTATAGTTTCCTACTTTCTGCCTCCCCCTTTTTGAATAAGGGTGTTATATAAGCATTTTTCCAATCCACTGGAACTTTTCCAGAATCCAGGCAATTTTGGAATATTATAGCCAATGCATCCACTACCTCCACTGCCACTTCCTTTAGGACCCTGGGATGTAGGCCATCAGGTCCTGGGGACTTGTCACCCTTTAATCCCAATAGTCTGCTGCTACATCTTGATGCTCCCCTGGCATCCACAGCGGAGCTGGAGGCAGCCTGTTGACTGCTACGCCCTGTGATGTCCTTGGCAGATGTCATCTGGAGAGCTGAGACCTGGAGGGTACCAGTCTGCTTTTGGGGTCCTGCTGTGTGGCAGTGGCACCCTCCTTGGCCTGTGGAACGAGCTGCTGTGGTCACAGGAAATGAAAGTTGCCATAGTCCCATAGGCTGCTCTGACATCAGAGAGAAATGACTGGTGGTGAGTTTAACCTGAGGGTCACCACACCTCAGGTGAGGGGTGAGGTTGAGAAAGCAAGGCCTTCATGGATGATCTCAGCTGGTACTGGAACTGAACCAATGCGGTTGGCATCACTCTGCATCACAAACTAGCTGTCCAGCCAACTAAGCTAACCGACCCTCTCAGGAGTGGGGGGGGTGGGGGTCATAGGAAGAAGGGATTCCGATGGGCTGGACATTCCTGGAGTCACCTGGTGGATGGCTCCGGGGAGTGCATCTTCTGATACTCCTCCCTATAGATCCCCAAGGACCCCTCATTGACTTCTTGAGCAGAAGGGGAAGCTGGAGTGAGATCAAGCTGTCTTGCACCCTATGGCGTTGACACTGTCAGAGGCCAACAATAGCATCAGCAATGGAGCTCAGTCCATGTAGCAGTGCAAGACTGATGTCCTGGACCACGGTCTCCATGATGGCTGCTTTTCTACTAGCGTTGACCTTGGTGCGTTGGCATTCTGGCACTATCACCCCAGCCTGAAAGTGGACGGTTCTTCCATTGTGCCTTGCAACCTGAGGAGTGCAGCGGACATCCCTTCCTGATGTTCCCGAGCTTGCCTTTGCAGCTCCAGCAACTGACGTATGACCGAGCCCAGAGGCTCATCATCTGATTCAGACTCAGCAGATTTCTGGCCTCCAGCAGCCTTTGAGTGCCGGAAGCCTGGGAAGTCCCTGCCATTGCCTGCTGTGGATTAGACAGTGTGATGTGCTCACCAGATTGCGACCCCGAGACTATTCTAAAGCTAGGTCCCATCGAAGTGTGTGTCTCTGTGCGGGTGGATGGTGTGGGTGAGTGCTGCGATGGGTCTTCAATTAAGGTGTCATCAGATTCTTCTTCTGAAGTGTCTTTGGGGCTTGAATCAAGACCTGGCTCGTGGACCCTATTGGCTGCTCCCCAGATGTGCTTGGGAAAATTAAGAGAGATAATTAGTACATGGTGGGGCATTGCAGAACAGGGGAACTGACTTCACAGCATGGTTGTCTGATGGATGTTGCACTGCTGGATCCTCACTTGGTTGAGCACCGCTGACCTCACCATCAGCACAGGACTGGTCCAGATGTTCGCTGGCCAGCTGTATGACCCTCTTTTCAAAGTCTGTGAGGATATTGATGTCAGGCATTCCTCCATCAGTCTGCGGCCTCTCACTTTTGTTGTCTGCTAGCTTACCTTACATGAAGACAGATGGACAGAGTGTAAGCAGGATGCCTGCCAGGCCAGATGAGATGGATGCCTGGCATGTGTGGGTGGTGCGTGGTGCCATGGACTGGATGAGGACAGGATATTCAGGGCAGATGAAAGCGTGTGTGAGAGAGTGAATGGCAATGTTCCTTGATTTGGCAGCGTGTGAGATCCCTGTGGGTGTGTGATGGGTTTGTGATTGTGTGAGTTGAGAGTGATGAGAAGATTGACTTTCCCTGGTGGAACGGAGGAGATCATTCATCCTCTTTTGACACTGGGTGGCTGTCCCCTTTTGCAGGGCATTGGTGCTCCACCTCTGCCACCGTCTCCGAAGCGGGATTGGTGACCTTGATTGCTGGTCTTTGCTGAGAACGGGGGTAGAACTTGGGCCTCCACTGCATCCAGTACGTGCCTAAGGGAGGCTTTGTTAAATTTGGGGGCAGCGTGTTTCCTCTCTTTGGCAATCATGACTTTGCAGCAGCTTCTGACCCCGTAGAGTGTGCCAGCTTTGTGCAGGGGTACCTTTCAAATTTGTGCTCAGATTACTCAAGGCCTGAGGTGACGGTGGGCTGGGCAAATCAGAGGCCAGTGTGTTTCCCAGGAATGCATTATTATTGAGGTGGGTCACACCGGGAATGGGATGATACAGCACCAAAACCCGCCATTGCTGCCGGCGGGTAAAACGTCCTTTTTCCTAACCGTTACTGTACTTTGTGCAAATCTGGAACGATTCCACCCGACTGTAACTCGGAGTCAGAGACATGCGCGGAGGCCTTGGGGAGCAGGGGAATTGCCCGATGCAAGTTCACACTTCCAGGGCAATTCCCATGGAGGTCAGCACGACAGGACTTCCATAGGATCGTGACATATATCTTGGGTCACATGTCCGGTCTCCATCCAGCGACCGAAAGAATGGGGCCATTAATTCTTGCCAAAATACTTTTATTATCTGACTGATAATAATTGAATCACTCAACTAATCAGGGAGAAAGAAAACTAATTAACAGTTTGAAAATATAATGGCCACAATGGAGGCAGCAAACACAAGAAGTTTTATGCAAAGATATGAAGCAATAAGCAACAGAATAAGCCTAGAACTTGACTGGAATAACGAGTGGCAAAGGATTTGAGGTTAAGGCACCATAGGAGGAGTTACTGAAAATAAAGTAGAAATGTGCAGGATTCAGTTTAAATACTAAATTTTAGTCATGTTTTTGTTGCTGAGATTATGCTCCAGGAATATTCAGGGATTGGTAAGCAGAGGCCCTCCTTTCAATCCTGCTTGAATTGAAATATGTTTCTAAAGCCTTTGCAAATTAATAAGTTATTCTGACAAATGACTTGAACAGAATAACAATCTCATGCATAAGAGAAAAAGTTTAGATTTTACACTTTGAAAAAGTATGTTTTAACAGAAATTAATCAAAGCGTTCAATAACACAATGAATCTTTGTTAACTCAAATCAAACATCTTCCTTTCTGAAAGGATGTGTTTGATGGATTGTGTACAACTAGATTGATAGATTTATTTTATACAGAGACTAATAGATATGAAGTAAAGTTATGAGACTGTAGTTCACTAAAGGAATTCTGATGACATAGCAAACCTTCATAATGAAACTCAGGCAGTTTATAAAGATCAAGACCCTGAGATTAAACTAAAGCTTTAAGTATTTTCCTGGCATCCATTATAGGCCTGTTATTAAACTCTCTGATAGGCAACACAGACCCTGATACAAGGGACATGGATTATGGATTCATTAGTAATCTAGAATCCACATTTAAAACACCCCAATTTTCTCTCTTTTGCATGAATTCCAAAGGTAACTTTTAAACGAGATTTGCTTAACGTACTGAATGACTTTTTTGTACAATTCTTTAGATACTAAGAAACATTGGACTGCATAGGTCAAGCTATGCAAATATTAACTGACAAACAAAAGGAAAATAGATATGGAGGAAATGCTCTGTGAAGTTTAGAGCTAAAAATGTAAACGACTTCTAGCTTAAGGGAGGGTCTGACCAGCTCTCTGCTCGCTTGTAGTTCCAGCATTGACATCCTCCATTCCAGTGCAAATGGAGTCAAGCAGAGAGGGAATAACTAACAAAATCCCATGGAACCCATTTAAGGGACAAACAACCAAGAAGAACTTTAAGACAAATACGAAAAGCTCCTGCAATGTGTCTGTGCCAAGAGCTGTGCAGGAGTTGGAAATTTTTTGTTGTGACTTGATTGCGAAATTCAATGAGGCCTGAAAGGGGGTACGGGGCTCGAGTTGCGCAATTAATCTACATTCAGTGCTTCAGCACACAAACTTCATACTGTTCATTACCATGACTGTAGCATAAAACCAGTGCTAAATGCACTGCTGAGTGGTTACACACCAGAGCAGCTACCACAAAATCATGAAAGGCTACCAACGCTTAAAGCGAGCCTGAAATCCTCAAAGAAAGGGTCGTGGGGGCTGCAGAAAATATTGCAAGTGGCTCGGGATGTATGTTTAGGCAGGAACACTGAATAATGGTGCAACAGGACACACAACATGCTCCAAGGTTGTCTGATAGAGTGTTGAGGCCTTGGTGTGGAAAGCAAATAAGAGGAGAGAGGTCTTCCATCTGGAGGGGACTTCTAGGCAGACATTGTGAAGGCAATGGGAGCAGTTAGCCCTTGTGGTCAATGCCTGTGGTGTAGCCACAAGTACCTGGATGCAGATCTGCTAATTCAATGGCCTCACTTGAGTGAGTGAATGTGTCTTCAAATGTCATATCCTTACATATGAACTACTAGCCTCAGATACTGCTACATTCATTCCATCCTCTTTGCCCAACTCCCAACAATCTCTATTAAACCTGACTTCTGCCTCATATTCATAGCCTACACACTTAGCATTGCTGCCAGCCACAGACAGAATCACAGAATTGTTACAGCACAGAAGGAGGCCATTTGACCCATCATCTCTGCACCAGCTCTACAAATGCACAATTCACCAAATGCCTTTCCCTGCCTTCTCCCAGTAACCCTGCACATTCTTCCTTTTTAGATAACAGTCCAGTTCCCTTTTGAATGCTTCAATTGAACCAGCCTCCACCACACTCTTCGGCTGAGCATCCCAGATCTTAACCACTCGCTATGTGAAAACTTTTTTGTCATATTGCTTTTGCTTCTTTCACTAATTCATTCTCGATCTTTTCATGAGTGGGAAAAGGACATAGGCAAGTTGGTGGAACGGGTGGACAAGTGGCATGTGAAGTTCAATGCAGAGCAGTGGTTCATTTTGGTAGGAAAAACATGGAGAGACAATATGAAATAGAGATACAATTCTATAGAGTGGGGCATGAGTGGCTTGCAGCTAGGATAGTGTAGGTGCCAGCTCAATGGAGGGCAAAGTTGCACACATGTTCTGCTGTAGAGGACTCAGATGAGGACTGTGATGGGGAAATGCTTGGTGCAATAACGGGCCTGCCAGAAAGCCTGCGGTCACTGTCAAGAAGCATAAATGGTCAGGCTTCAACCTTCACAGGGCTTTACACAGAGCTTGGAGCCCATTGTTTCCAGAGCGGAAGAAGTGGCCAACTTCATTGCCATACTTGTAGACCCAATCATGATGCAGCATGCGATGGTTGATATTTCAGCTTCCCTTGCAGCACAAGGAGAAGCCACCCAAAGCCTGGGTACTGCAATGGAAGCTCAGACTGAAGTCATGCAAGCACAGCATGCTGCCATTAGGCTCAAGGCGCTGCCATCATGGCTACGGATGCCAGCATTCAAAGGGGCTTGCAGGATCTCACAGCAGCCCAGTAATCTGTCCTCCAGCACTTTGACAGGATTTTTGAAACACTGGCATCCTGAATGAGTGGCGGTGGCTCAGTGGAGAACCAACCTGCTGTCTGTTCTCAGGATGAGAGCATTCTCCACCCACCCCCACCACCCCTCCCACTTCCCACTGCCATTCCCCCCGTGCTCTTGCTGTTTCCTGTCAACCAGCCAGCCCTGGCGGCTGGTATCCATGTTAAGGTGGCGTAGTCCAAAGCTGAGCCTTCTAGGCACACAACTGCTCGAGCTTGTCTTGCAAGGCCATCTGCAGTCGTCTAAACTGAAAGCCAGCAGCATTTCACCAGCCATGCTGCAACTACTGGGTAGCACTGCGAGGACTAGGACATCTAAAGACACATGCAAAACAGGTATTTTGGCAATACACAAGGGTGATTAGTTGATATCGTACAGAACATTATCTTGTTTGACTTTGTAAAGTTTTAAACGGGCACAATTTTTAGTTCGGCATGCAGGCAGGCGCCTGACCCGATTGGACACGAAATTATGCGAGATGATGTCGGGTGTGCGTCCCGATGTCATCCTGCACTCCTGCGATATTTCGGTCAGCGGCGCACGCCAGAGTCAAAAATGCAGCTGCCGACAATTAAGAAGACAATTAAAGTTGTTAGAGTTCCAATTGTCCCAGATTTTTCGCAGTCCACCCAACCTTACGGTTGGTAGATGGGCGAATCTGCCAGGCGGACTTTACATTTTTGATGAAACCTCATCCAAGGGCAGGATGAGGTTTCCGTTACTAAACGAAAGAAAAATAAACGTCTATGGGCAGAATTTTTAACGTGATGATTGTGATGCTTGGACATTTTTTTCGTGATTTTAAAATCTTTATTTAATTGTTTTGAAGTCTTCAGCTCCCTGAAGTAGCTCTCTGCCTTCAGGGAGCTTTCATACAGTGCTCACCCGAGCCCGCACTTACATCAGTGCCCGCCCTCTTCCCACCCCCACCCTGGCAGCACTGAGCATTTCAGCATGTGCTTCATGCTGGCTGGCTGTTAATTGGTGTGGTCGGGGGTCAATCGCAGTCGGCAGTCCATTCCTGGCCGCTCTCGGGCCTGCCAATCACGCCCGCGCACTGACCTAGAAACCCTGCCCAAGGTTTATTTTAGTGGCCATTTTATTTCAACATTTTATCAAGAAGATGCTGGTAGAAGTTCATTCCCACTGCTGAACACACCCTACACCTTCTGCCACTTATCTTGAATCTATATCCCCTGGTTCTAGAATTCTCCATCAGGGGAAACAATTTTTATTCTGTCCACTCTATCTATTCCCCTCATAATTTTGTACACCTCAATCAAGTCACCTCTCAGCCTTCTTTGTTCTAAGGAAAATAATCCCAACCTATCCAATCTCTCCTCATAGATACACTTTTTTAACCCGGCAACATTCTTGTAAACCTCCTCTGCACTCTCTCCAGAGCTATTACGTACTTTCTGTACTGTGGTGACCAGAACTGCACACAATACTCCAGTTGTGGCCTCACCAGTGCTTTATACAATTCCAACATTATATCCTTACTTTTGTATTCTATACCTCTGCCAATGAAGGAGAGCATTCCATCTGCCTTCTTTACAACCTTGTCTGCTTGAACTGCTGCCTTCAGGGACCTGTGTACTTGTACGCCAAGATCTCTCACTTCATCTACACCTCTTAGTATATTCCCACTTATTTTGTAATCCCTGGGACTGTTTGACCTCTCTAAATGTATGACCTCACACTTCTCGATGTTAAAATCCATCTGCCACTTTACCGCCTACTCCATCAAGCCATCTATATTGTTTTGGAGATTATGGCTATCCTCTACACTACCAACTACTCGGCCAATCTTTGTGTCATCTGCAAATTTCCCAATTGTGCACCCCACATTCACCTCCAAATCGTTAATATATAACACAAACAGCAAGTGTCTCAACGCCACTTGAGACAACTTTCCATTCGCAAGGGCATCCATCGACCATTACCCTTTGTTTCCTGTTACAAAGCCAACCTTTCATCCAGTTTGCCACATTACCCTGAATCCCATGGGCTTTTACTTTCCTGACCAATCTGCCATGTGGGACCTTGTCAAATGCCTTGCTAAAATCCATGTACACAACATCCACTGCACTACCTTCATCAACCCTTCTTGCCACTTCCTCAAATAATTCAATCAAATTTGTGAGGCAAGACCTTCCTTTAACAAATCCATGCTGACCATCCCTGTCTAGTCCATTCCTTTCCACAAGACAGTTAATCCTATCTCTCAGGATTGATTCTACTAATTTGCTCACCACCGATGTAAGACTAACTGGCCTATAATTGTTTGGCATTTCCTTTGGTCCCTTTTTAAACAGTGGAACTATGTTTGCATTTCTCCAGTCCTCCAGTACTTCCCCTGTATCTAGTGAAGATTGGAAAATCATCCTCAGAGCATCTGCTATCTCCTCCCTGACTTCCTTCAGCAGCCTCAGAAACAATCCATCTGGCCCTGGTGACTTATCAACTTTCAAGGATTTCAATCCTTCGAGTACTTCCTCTCTCTTTATGACGATCCCATCCAATATCTTGCAGTGTTCCTCTTGGGCTACTATATCTACATCCTCCCTTTCCTTTGTAAACAAGGAGACAAAATATTCATGCAAAACCCTTCCTACAGCCTCTGCATCTACTCAGAAGTTTCATCTTCATCTCTGATAGGGTCCCACTTTTTCCTTAACTAACCTTTTAGCATTAATGTATTGGTAAAACATCTTTGGGTTATCTTTAACTTTACTTGCTGATCTTTTTTCGTTCCCTCTCTTTGATTTCCTTATTTCCTTTTTTACTTTATCCCTGCACTTCCTATATTTGTCTAGGCTATCTGCAGTGTTTAGTTCTTTGTGCCTATCATACATTTTCCTTTTCTGTTTGATCTTCCCCTGTATTCCTCTAGACAACCAGGGAGTTCTAGATTTGGCAGTACCACTCTTATTTTTGTAGGGGACATGTCTACTTTGTACAATTAGGATCTCGCTTTTTAGTGGTTCCCACTGGTTTTCCACTGTTTTATCCTCCAGCAGTGCTGTCCAGTCCACCTCAGCCAAGTCCCTTCTCATTTCTGCAAAATTTGCCTTCCCCCAGTTCAAGACTTTTACTCCTGCCTTATCTCTGTCCTTTTCCATGGTAATGCTAAATTTAACTGAATTGTGATCACTGTCCCCGATATGGTCGCCAACTGTCACTTCACCCAATTGCCCTTCTTCGTTCCTCAAGACTAGGTCTAGAATTGCATCTCCTCTTGTTGGGTTTGTCACTAAATGGTTGAAAAAATTTTCCTGGACACACTGCATGAATTTTTCTCCCTCAGAGCCCCTTGTATTGTTTGAATCCCAGTTGATATTAGGATAGTTGAATCCTCCTACTATTATTGCCCTCTTGTTCTTACAAGCAGAAATTTGCCTACATATTTGTTCTTCTATCTCCCTTTCACTATTTGAGGGTCTGTAGTATACTGCCAGTAGTGTGACTGCTCCTTTTTTATTTGTAAGCTCAATCCATAAAGCCTCATTTGTTGACCAATTTAGTATATCATCTCTTCTCACAACTGGAATTGATTCTTTAACCATTAGTGCTACCCCACCCCCCCGCTCCTTTTTATCTCCTATTCTATTGTGTCGGAAGACTCTATAACCAGGGATATTATGCTGCCAATTTTGTCCCTCCTTTAGCCAGGTCTCTGTTATAGCAATGATATCCTGCTGCCATGTGTCTACCTGTTCCCTTAACTCATCTACCTTGTTTGTAATACTCCTTGCATTGAAGTATAAACAGTTTAATCCATCAATTTCATGATCTGCACTCTTCTGGCACACCTGCGCTAATGACCTAGCCAAAATGGCAAATGTGCAGCCAGCATCAGAAGCAGGCGTGTGCAGGGCGGCAGACATTTTAGACTCAAAATGACACCTGTAGTGCTGAAAATATTGGTGCCATGCAACCATATTTTGCAGCCTTTGTCTTCGGGGTAACCTTGATTAATAATACAACAGATTCATTAGTTTATCTTTAAAGTTTTCAGTTTGTGAGGATGATGTTTGTAATAATGTAATATCATAGAATTACTTCAACCAATCAGGTCTTCAAAACAGAAAGAAGTTGTAGGACTAAAAGAATGCACTAACAGATTGATCCCAGACTCCATGCTTGTCTCAGGTTGCATGTCCTGCTTCCACCTCCATGTTACTGGCCTATTGCCACTGATTCTCTCTTTGGAGTACTCGGATGAAATTGTCCATGCCCACTGGCATTGGCCATGTTCAGTAGCGTGAGTGGACAATATGGCAAGAAGGCCAAAAATCGGTTTCACGACGTTGTGAAACCAGTTTGCAATCATCTGCTCAGCCCACTAATGGCGGGCCGCATTCCCCGCCATCAAACATCAGGAACCTCATTGTAATACAGCAGAATATCATTGTAAGACCAGCCCGCCAGACTCATCCCCCATCGCTGAATTGTCCACCCACGTCGGCGCGACAAAGCGCCAGTGCAGAACACATCTTGACAACAGTGACGTGTAAAAGTCAGAGCTTATCGGCAGGGACTTGCTCATATTGCGGACATCCGAGGAGCCGAAGATGCTGGAGCCCAACAGCAACAGGATCCTGGAAGGACATCCAAGGCATGCTGGGTAGATTCTCATGGACATGGCTCTGATGCAAAGCAGCTCATGGAAGGTGGAAAGTCACCGCTGATGCTCACAACGGATAATGGTCGAGGGGGTGGGACAGGAAGGTCTAGGAGGCGGAGATAATGGGGGAGAAGATGACAGCTGGGGGGGTGTAAAGGAAGGAGTTCAGAGGAGGGGAGGAACACGCTGAGGGGAAGGCGTCTGGGGAGGAAGGAGTGCATACAGTGGAGGGAGTCTGGAGGAAGGAAGAAGGAAGAGTAAAGGATGGAGTTCGAAGGGGGAAGAAGTAAAGCTGGAGGAAGAAGTGGGGGTGTCTGAGGGGGTCAGGAAGGGGAAGGAGTAAAGCTGGAAGAAGAAGTGAGGGTGTCTGAGGGGGCCAGGAAGGGTGAAGGAGTAAAGCTGGAGGGAGAAGTGAGGGTGTCTGAGGGGGTCAGGAAGGGGGAAGGAGTAAAGCTGGAGGAAGTAGTAAGACTGGAGGAAGAGGTAAGGCTGGAGGGAGGAGTCGGGATGGGGGCAAGGACCAAGGGTGGCGGAAGAAGTAAGGGTGTCTGAGGGAGTCAGGAAAGGGGAGGGATTAAGCATGGGGGGAGTCTGGGGGGTGGTGGGAGGGCTAAAGGTGGGGGTAAGGGGGTGAGAAGGGGCTCCGGGGGGTGGGGGGGTGGGGGGTTTTGGGGGGGGTGGGTGGAAGGTATCTGTAATGGGGGATGTCCAGGTGAACGTGTGAGGGAGGGGTCTGATGGGTCCATGACTGCATCCTTGGAAGCGAACTGAGGGTAGGCACAGTATGAGGGAATGGTGAGAATGACAGAGGATAGAGTGAGGCAGTAGGGTGTGAGGGTGAGGGTTCGAAGGTAGCAGTAGAAAGGACGGCTAGGTTAGTTGGTGGGGACTTGGAGGCAGACATGGACCCTGGGGGGGTGGGAGGGAAGAGGTTGGGGAAGTGAATGTGGATGAGGGTGGGATTTGTGGAAAGGAAGGGAATGTGCATGTTCACCTGGACATTCCCGTAGGAAAAGGATTGTGGCTGGTATGTCATGGAAAGGAGGCAGAAGGTGATGCCAGGGGGGGTCAACTGTGATGGGGGAAAGGAAATGGGTGACTGGGGGAGGGGAAAAGATGGGAAAGTGCATGAAGAAGTGAATTTCAAGTCAAAAGTGAAATAACAATCGTGTTAGGTGAGATCAGGTACTGCATGGGAGTGTGACCATTGGGTGGTGGAAATACCAATCAGCTCAGATGGACAACTGAAAATGAACCACAGGAGGCAGCACTGAAAATGCTCATTACGTTGAGGTGAGTGTGATACGTGAAGGATCCACATGCGTGGGACAGTGCTTGCACGAGGCTCCAAAAGGCCCTGCATTATACTTCTTCCTCCAGAATTACTTGTTGGCTAGCTGCTCCATCTGCAGTGACAGAGGATGAGGTTGAAGGGGTCACAGGCAAAGTGGACTCAGAGGGAGAGGACAGCCTCTGAGATTCCTGAATGGTTGACCCAGGGGTGTCCAACTGCTGCTCCTTCTCTCTTTGGGTGCCTGGGGGCCCCGGCCTGACTCCTTGACGGGAAGGAGCACCTGGAGGGACGTCGAGGTACTCCATTGCCCTCTTGTGTTGCTACTGCAGGAACTCACCCATGGCTCCTGTGGTGGTATTCAGGTCTGCACACATCTCTGCATTCTGCTGGACCAGGGTCTCTATGGCATCCACCATCCTCCCCATGGAGACCTCCATGTGCGCACATCTGGATACCACGTCAGCAGAGATCAGGCAGATGCACTCCTCCGACTCATGTGCCACTCTGCTGAGAGCTTCCAGCAGCTCTGCGTGATGAGTTGGAAGGCTGAACCTAGAGGCTTGTCATCTGACTTGGACCTCCCAGGTGCCTGATCCCCAGCAGTCCTCCGAGTGCTGGAGAGCACACACGAACTTACCTCCTGCTGCTGTGCCAAAGTGTCCGTGCGCTGACCAACAGATTGTGAACTTAATCCTGCTTTAGATCTCGGTCCCATCGAGACGTGTGTCTCTGCACTGGTGCACGGTGTGGGTAAGTGATGTGATGGGTCTTCCAGGCTGCTTGTTTCCAGCCCTTCAATGGAGCAGGTGTCCTCTTGGCTGGAGGTGAGGACCTGGAAGGAGCTGAGGGACTGGCTGGCTGAGAGTGTCAGTCATTTTGCAGAGCTCCCTGTGAACCAATGTAGAAATAATTAGTGCATGGCAGCAGAGTGAAAAACAGGAGAGGGAGCACTCACAGTTGCGTTGAGAGAAGGATATGTGACGCAGGACCCTTACGCCACCGACCTAACCGTCACTGCAGGCTCGGTCCACGTCCTCAGCCATCAGTGTGTTGGTACACTCCTCAAAGTGAGCAATGGGCCTAATGTTCACCACTCCACCCCCAATCTCTCCCTTCTGATGTGAGCCAGCTTCTCCTGCATGAAAGCAGATGGACAGAGTGTGAGCAGGACATATGGCACTGCGTGGAATGTTTGAGTGGTGAGCGTAGACAGGATCAGGACGTGAGCTCCAGAGGATATGAGCCTGATGGAGATGTGAGGCTGTGTGTGAGACTTAGTGGTGTTGTCCCTTGAGGTGTGAGATCTCCGTGGATGTGTGATGGGTTTGTGAGTGTGTGAGCTCAGAGTGATCAGAAGAGAGATTTATCATGGTGGAAAGGATGAGACCGTTCATCTTTTTTTGGCACTGGGCAGCTGCCCTTTTTTGCAGGGCACTGACACTGACCACCGCTGCCACCACCCCCTAAGCCGGATGAGTGAGGTCGCTGCCCATCCTGTGGTAAGCGCGGGGGTAGAGGACATCACGGCGAGCCTCCACTGTGTCCAAAAGCTGCTGGAGGGAGGTGTCATTGAACCTGGGGGCAGTGGTCCTTTTTGCCTTTCGGGGCCATCCTGTCTTCTTTGCAGTAATTGTGAGCTGGAAGCACTGAGAGGTGTGCGCATGGCCGGACTTTGAATGTGGTGCCCAGCGTGATGAAGTGGTGAGGTGATGGCAAATGAGAGCCCGCCCACCATGGCAAGGGTGTGTTTCCAAGGGATGCATAATTAATGCAGTGGGCTTGGGACGATATGGCATGAAAAACTGCCATTGTGGCCGTTTTACCCGCCCAGTACTGCATTTAGTGGAAATCTGGGATGATCCAGCCCCTAGAATTCAATTTCTCCACTTTAGGCATATATATAACATGAGTTCCAATAGTTCATTAGCATGCAACTCCAGTACAACTTCCCTTGGACCAAGCGCGAAGCGGCCAAGCTGTGAGGTGGGCTTTTGGCACAGAGGTTTAATGTCTGTCGGAAGCCAAAATGTCAACATAGAGCAACATTGCACTCAATATTCAGTAAGATGAATAAGGCTGACAGCATATATGTCTCTTTGTCAAAGACCGTCAGATGAAGATCTGGATTAAAGTCTGGATTAAATAACTGGTGATTAGCAACAACAAATTGGATTTGGGTATCTAGAACATAAAAAAGACTTGTGCATTGCAAAACAAAAACAAAAATATCTGGAAAAACTCAGCAGGTCTGGCAGCATCTGCGGAGAGGAACACAGTTAACGTTTCGAGACCGAATAACCCTTCAACAGAACTAAGTAAAAATAGAAGAGAGGTGAAATATAAACTGGTTTAAGGGGGGGGGGGGTGGGACAAGTAGAGCTGGATAGAGGGCCAGTGATAGGTGGAGATAACCAAAAGATGTCATAGACAAAAGGACAAAGAGGTGTCGAGGGTGGTGATATTATCTAAGGAATGTGCTAATTGAGGCTAGAAAGCAGGACAAACAAGGTACAGATAACCCTAGTAGGGGTGGGGTGGGGTGGGGTGAAGGGATCGAAAAAGGCTAAAAGGTATAGATAAAATAATGGAAATAGGTGGGAAAATAAAAATCTATATAAGTTATTGGAAAAAAAAGGAGGGGATCGGAAAGAGGGTGGGGATGGAGGAGAGAGTTCATAATCTAAAATTGTTGAACTCAATATTCAGTCCAGAAGGCTGTAAAGTGCCTAGTCAGAAGATGAGGTGCTGTTCCTCCAGTTTGTGTTAAGCTTCACCGGAACAATGCAGCAGGCCAAGGACAGACATGTGGGCATGAGACCAGGGTGGAGTGTTGAAATGGCAAGCGACAGGGAGGTCTGGGTCATGCTTGCGGACAGACTGAAGGTGTTCTGCAAAGCGGTCACCCAGTCTGCATTTGGTCTCTCCAATGTAGAGGAAACCGCATTGGGAGCAACAAATGCAGAAGACTAAATTGAGGGAAGTGCAAGTGAAATGCTGTTTCAATTGAAAGGAGTGTTTGGGCCCTTGGACGGAGATGAGAAGGGAAGTGAAGGGGCAGGTGTTGCACCTTCTGTGGTTGCATGGGGAGGTGCAGTGGGAGGGGTTTGAGGTGTAGGGGGTGATGGAGGAGTGGGCAAGGGTGTCCCAGAGGGAACGATCCCTATGGAATGCTGCCGTGGGGGGTGAAGGGAAGATCTGTTTAGTGGTGGCATCATGCTGGAGTTGGTGGAAATGGCGAAGGATGATCCTTTGAATGCGGAGGCTGGTGGGGTGATAAGTGAGGACAAGGGGAACCCTATCATGTTTCTGGGAGGGAGAGGAAGGTGTGAGGGCAGATGTGCAGGAGATGGGCCGGACTAGGTTCAGGGCCCTGTCAACCACCTTGGGTGGAAAACCTCGGTTAAGGAAGAAGGAATACATGTCAGAGAAGTTGTTTTTGAAAGTGGCATCGTCAGAACAGATGTGACGGAGGTGAAGGAACTGAGGGAGTGGGATGCAGTCCTTACAGGAAGCGGGGTGTGAAGAGCTGTATTCGAGGTAGCTGTGGGAGTTGGTAGGTTCATAATAGATATTGATGGACTGTCTATCGCCAGAAATTGAGACAGAGAGGTCAAGGAAGGGAAGGGCAGTGTCATAGAAGGACCATGTGAAAATGATGGAGGGGTGGAAATTAGAAGCAAAATTAATAAAATTTTCCAGGTCTAGACTACAGCATGAAATGCTCAGCCTCTGCGAGGTAGATGTCAGTGCGCCAGACAACAACAGCACCATCCTTGTCAGCGGGTTTGATGACACTGTCAGGGTTGGATCTAAGAGAACGGAGTACAGCAAGATCAGAGAGAGACAGGTTAGAGTGGGTGAGAGGAGCAAAGCAATTGAGACAACTAATGTTATGCCGACAGTTCTCAATGAAAAGATCAAGAGAAGGTAAGAATACAGAGGGAGGGGTCCAGGTGGAGGGAGAATATTGGAGGTGGGTAAAAGGATCCGTTGAACAGGGAGAGGACTCCTGCCTAAAGAAGTGAGCACAGAGACGAAGATGGCGGAAGATGAGTTCAGCATCATGCCGAGCCCGAAATTCATTGAGATGAGGACGTAAGGGTTTGAAACTAAGTCCTTTGCTGAGCACTGAATGTTCAGCGTCGGAGAGGGGAAAGTCAGGTCTCCCCTTGTCCAGTCCCTTTCCACCTACATCCGTGATTCCTCTGACACCCTACATCATATCAACAATTTCCAGTTCCCTGGCCCCAACCGCCTCCTCTTCACCATGGACGTCCAATCCCTCTACACCTCCATCCCCCACCGGGAGGGTCTGATGGCTCTCCGCTTCTTCCTCAAATAGAGGCCTGAAGAATCCCATCCACCACTACTCTCCTCCGTCTGGCTGAACTTGTTCTCACACTGAACAATTTCTCCTCAAACTCCTCTCACTTCCTCCAAATAAAAGGTGTGGCTATGGGTACCCACATGGGTCCCAGCTATGCCTGTCTCTTTATGGGGTATGTGGAACATTCCTTGTTCCAGTCCTACTCCGGCCCTCTCCCACAACTCTTTCTCCGGTGCATCGATGATTACTTCGGTGCTACTTCATGCTCTCATCTGGACCTGAAAAAATTTATTAATTTTGCTTCTAATTTCCACCACTCCATCATTTTCACATGGTCCATCTCTGACACTTCCCTTCCCTTCCTTGACCTCTCTGTCTCAATTTCTAGCGATAGACAGTCCACCAATATCCATTACAAGCCTACTGACTCCCACAGCTACCTGGACTACAGCTCCTCACACCCTGCTTCCTGTAAGGACTCCATCCCATTCTCTCATTTCCTTCACCTCCGTCGCATCTGTTCTGATGATACCACTTTCAAAAACAGTTCCTCTGACTTGTCTTCCTTCTTCCTTAACCGAGGTTTTCCACCCATGGTGGTTGACAGGGCCCTGAACCTTGTCCGGCCCATCTCCCGCGCATCCACCCTCATACTTTCCTCTCCCTCCCAGAAACGTGATAGGGTCCCACTTGTCCTCACTTATCACCCCACCAGCCTCCGCATTCAAAGAATCATCCTCTGCCATTTCCACCAACTCCAGCATGATACCATTACCAAACACATCTTCCCTTCACCCCCCCGGCAGCATTCCGCAGGGATCATTCCCTCCAGGACACCCTGGTCCACTCCTCCATCACCCCCTAAACCTCAACCCCCTCCCACAGCACCTTCCCATGCAACCGCAGAAGGTGCAACACCTGCCCCTTCACTTCCCTTCTCATCTCCGTCCAAGGGCCCAAACACTCCTTTCAAGTGAAGCAGCATTTCACTTGCACTTCCCTCAATTTAGTCTACTGCACTTGTTGCTCCCAATGCGGTTTCCTCTACATTGGAAAGACCAAACGCAGACTGGATGACCGCTTTGCAGAACACCTTCGGTCTGTCCCCAAGCATTACCCAGACCTCCCTGTCGCTTGCCATTTCAACACACCACCCTGTTCTCATGCCCACATGTCCATACTTGGCCTGCTGCATTGTTCCAGTGAAGCTCAATGCAAACTGGAGGAACAGCACCTCATTTTTCGACTAAGCACTTTACAGCCTTCTGGACTGAATATTGAGTTCAGCAATTTTAGATAATGAGCTCTCTCCTCCATCCCCACCCCCTTTCCGATCCCCCCCTTTTTTGCAATAATTTATATAGATTTTTCTTTTCCCACCTATTTCCATTATTTTTAAATGTATTTCATCCATTGTTTTACCTCTACCTTTTAGCCTGTTTCAATTCCTTCACCCCACCCCACACCCACTAGGTTTATCTGCACCTTGCTTGTCCTGCTTTCTACCCTTAATTAGCACATTCCTTAGATTATTTCACCACTTTCAACACCTCTTTGTCCTTTTGTCTGTGACATCTTTTGGTTATCTCCACCTATCACTGGCGCTCTATCCAGCTCTACTGGTCTCACACCCCCATAAACTAGCTTATATTTCACCTCTCTTCTATTTTTCCTTAGTTCTGTTGAAGGGTCATTCGGACTAGAAATATTAACTGTGTTCCTCTCCGCAGATGCTGCCAGACCTGCTGAGATTTTCCAGGTATTTTTGTTTTTGTTTTGGATTTCCTGCATCTGCAGTTTTTTGCTTTTATCTTGTGCATTGCAAACTGTCTTGGCTCAGCCTTCTGTCAATACAATAGATAATTGTTACAACTCTGCTTTAGCTAATTTGTTCCGTTATGATGAGCAGGGCACTGTGGAGTGTGCATGTGAGTAGAGGTGAATAAGAGAAAAGAATTAGTGATGATATCCAAAATGGAAACAAGCGATTCACACAGGAAGAAAGTTCACTTGTGTTAGGCATCAAAGTTTTGCCATACATGTGGACCAATACACTTATATATTCCGTATCTCTTTTTTGCCTTGCTCACCTTCTTTGCTTTCCATTTCTCTCCTGGTGTTTGACAAGGTGTTTACTAAAACCCGCTTTCACAGCCATATCTCCTTTCTCAGTGACTGTCTCCGTCTCCGACTTACCCCACGTGGATTTCAACTGAAATTCCACCCCTCATGTTTCGAACCCACCCAGGATTATAGGTATCTCTGGGACATAAAACGTTTCTCGGACTGCTGTTCCCGTCACATTCTGAGATCCACACTCAGTGCCATGTGCTGCCATATGAACACACTCGACCTCTCCCTCCAGCAGCAACGCCGTACCCTTTTTCAAAGCTGCGCGTGCCTCCAGTTTCATTTTATTCTTCGTCCCATCCGACGCCTCAACAAGAAACTTTTTCTCTTTCTCTCAAGTGCTAAGGAATGCAAGCTCCAACAACTCATCGACACCAACACCCATCTAGGACCCTCCACCCCTGCCTGTCCCTCCGTCCCCACCCCATCTTCCAATCCCAACCCCAGCCGTGTATTCACTATACCCCCTGACCTTCCCCTCTCCGATGCTGAATGCTCAGTGCTCAGCAAAGGACTTAGCTTCATACCCTTACTCCCTCACCTCAATGGATTTCAGGCTCGGCATGATGCTGAACGCTTCTTCTGCCGTCTTCGTCTCCAGGCTCACTTCTTTGGGCAGGAGTCCTCTCCCCGTTCAACGGATCCTTTCACCCACCTCCAATATTCTCCCTCCACCTGGACTCCTCCCTCTGTATTCTTACCTTCTCTTGATCTTTTCATTGAGAACTGTCGGCGCGACATTAGTCGTCTCAATTTCTCTGCTCCTCTCACTCATTCTAATGTCTCTCTCTCTGAACTTACTGCACTCAATTCTCTCAGGTCCAACCCTGACATTGTCATCAAACCTGCTGACAAGGGTGGTGCTGTTGTGGTCTGGCACACTGACCTCTACCTCGCGGAGGCTGAGCGTCAACTCGCAGACACTTCCTCCTACCTCTCCCTGGACCATGACCCCACCACTGAACATCAAGCCATTGTTTCCAGGACTGTCACTGACCTCATCTCCTCTGGGGATCTTCCTCCCACAGCTTCCAACCTGATAGTCGCCCAACCTCGGACGGCCTGCTTCTACCTTACACCCAAAATCCACAAAGAGAACTGTCCCGGTAGACCGATCGTGTCAGCTTGCTCCTGCCCCACAGAACTCATTTCTCGTTATCTTGTCTCCCTTCTCTCTCCCCTTGTCCAGTCCTTTCCCACCTACATCCGTGATTCCTCTGACACCTTACGTCACATCAACAATTTCCAGTTCCCTGGCCCCAACCGCTTCCTCTTCACCATGGACGTCCAATCACTCTACACCTCCATCCCCCACCAGGATGGTCTGAGGGCCCTTAGCTTCTTCCTCGAACAGAGGCCCGAACAATCCCCATCCACCACTGCTCTCCTCCGTCTGGCTGAACTTGTTCTCACACTGAACAATTTCTCCTTCAACTCCTCTCACTTCCTCCAAATATAAGGTGTGGCTATGGGTACACGCATGGGCCCCAGCTATGCCTGTCTCTTTATGTGGTATGTGGAACATTCCTTGTTCCAGTCCTAATCCGGCCCCCTTCCACAACTCTTTCTCCGGTACATTGATGATTACTTCGGTGCTGTTTCATGCTGTCATCGGGACTTGGAAAAATTTATTAATTTTGCTTCCAATCTCCACCCCTCCATCATTTTCACGTGGTCCATCTCTGACACTTCCCTTCCCTTCCTTGACCTCTCTGTCCACCAATATCCATTACAAACCTACCAACTCCCACAGCTACCTGGACTACAGCTCCTCACACCCTGCTTCCTGTAAGGACTCCATCCCATTCTCTCATTTCCTTCGCCTCCGTCACATCTGTTCTGATGATGCTACCTTCAAAAACAGTTCCTCTGACATGTCCTCCTTCTTCCTTAACTGAGGTTTTCCACTCACGGTCGTTGACAGGGCCCTCAACCCTGTCCGGCTCATCTCCCACGCATCCGCCCTCACACCTTCTCCTCCCTCCCAGAAACATGATAGGGTCCCCCTTGTCCTCACTTATCACCCCACCAGCCTCCGCATTCAAAGGATCATCCTCTGCCATTTCCACCAATTCCAGCATGATGCCACCACCAAACACATCTTCCCTTCACCCCCCCTATTGGCATTCAGTAGGGATCATTCCCTCCGGGACACGCTGGTCCACTCCTCCAACACCCCCTACTCCTCAACTCCCTCCTATGGCACCACCCCATGTCCACGCAAAAGATGTATCACCTGCCCCTTCACTTCCTCTCTCCTCAGCATCCAAGGATCCAAACACTCCTTTCAAGTGAAGCAGCATTTCACTTGCATTTCCCCCAACTTAGTCTACTGCATTCGTTGCTCCCAATGTGGTCTCCACTACACTGGAGAAACCAAACATAAACTGGGCGACCGCTTTGCAGAACACCTGTGGTCTCTCTGCAAGAATGACCCAAACCTCCCTGTCGCTTGCCATTTTAACACTCCACCCCACTTTCTTGCCCACGTGTCTGTCCTTGGCTTGCTGCATTGTTCCAGTGAAGCCCAACGCAAACTGGAGGAACAACACCTCATCTTCCGCCTAGGCAGTTTACAGCCTTCCGGACTCAATATTGAATTCAACAACTTTAGGTCTTGAGCTCCATCCTCCATCCCCATCCCCATTCTGTTTCTTTCCCCTTCCTTTTGTTTTTTCCAATAATTTATATAGATTTTTCTTTTCCCACCTATTTCCATTATTTTTAAATCTTTTATGCTCCCCCCACCCCCACTAGAGCTATACCTTGAGTGCCCTACCATCCATTCTTAATTAACACATTCGTTTAGATAATATCACCAACTTTAACACCTATGTGTTCTTTTGTTCTGTTGTCTGTGACATCTTCTGATGATCTGCTTCTATCACTGCTTGTTTGTCCTTACAACCACACCACCCCCCTCCACTTCTCTCCCCCCACCCAAACACTGCCCCCCCCCCCCCAACCCCCCTCACACATTAAACCAGCTTATATTTCACCCCTTCCTTGGATTCACTCAGTTCTGTTGAAGGGTCATTAGGACTCGAAACATCAACTCTTTTCTTCGCCGACGCTGCCAGACCTGCTGAGTTTTTCCAGGTAATTCTGATTTTGTTTTGAATTTCCAGCATCCGCAGTTTTTTTGTTTTTATCACTTATATAAGTTACTGCGCTTAGGAAAAGAAGGGGAGGCATTTTTAAAAAGTTTTTAAAAAATCGACACAGTAAACAAGGCCTGTGTGAGTGATCTTATCTCCACTTTCTGAAGGCATATAATAATCCATAACTCCAACCTCAGCAGAGAATTTTTCTGATTCCTCAAATATGTATAATGTGGAAAATCACTCGCTTGATATATATGAAAATCCAAGAGCGGTTTATCCTGACTGCCCTCATTATTGCAAGATAAAGAAATGAAGCCTGAAATGGAAATCTCCAGAAAGAAAAAGAGTTAGCTGGTGGAATGTGCACTCAACCATCACCAAGGTGGGAGGAGAAGGACAACACTTTGATTGTGAGGAGGGAAGAAGAATGATTTTAATAAAACCTCAAGCCCAGCCCTCAAATATTTTAGAGTACTGAGATAATAGTAGTCTCGTGAGATGAACTGTCAGGACAGTTAATAACTCTGCACCTTATTCCACCTGAGCCCTTATTCACACAGCACTACCAAAGGGAGACAACTGTAAACAATTCTCTCTCCATCTATTTGGAAGACAAAGGAGATATACAAAGCACAATATTAAGATTTGAAATTTACGATCATTTGTTTTCTAGCAAAGCCAGAAACATTATTTTGTTTTGGGTATCATTGTGTTCTCTGCTTCAGTGCAAACATAAGTATTCTCTGATATTACACATCATTATCAAAGCCAGACTTAATTTTACATATTGTACATACACAAAATATATACTAGTCAGAAGAGAAAATCCTAACATTGTTCTTTCTGAAGTCACAAGTTAAATACATGTAAATGATACATCAGGGCTGTCATCTTACAGTTGATGTGTGTATGCGTGTGAAATATGAAATAGCTCATCTGTTACCTCCTGCAAGAACTGATGATTTGAATTAAATAAACTTCTAAACACTATAAACTATTTTGGCTGCATTGTAATGGAGCCCATTAGGTGTCAGTCCTTCAACTAGCTTTCTTGCTGGGAATTGAGTTTGTGAACAGCCTATACACAACTAAAAAGGGGGAAAAAGAATAATTATTGCTTTTTGAGAATCCATCACTCTAACTGTGGAGTGGTAGACGATAAAATATATAAGGGTGAAAAGCCGTGTTTATAGTTACAGTCTTTTTCTTACTCAGCCGGAGGGTGCTTTGAGAAGGAAGCCGTCTTCTCTGTGGAACTATTAGCAGCTCTAGTCATGAATCACTGAGTTTGTTCAGAAGGAGACTGACAACCAAGGAGAGAATCAATGGAGTTTACTCCTCAGAAGCCAAAAAGCATATTTGAGAAAATAATTCATATAAGACAGAAATTTCAACGTTGCTGTGGTTAAGTCTGATGGCTCCAGGGTTTAAACAGCAAACCTGTTCAGAGAGGAGAATAATTTGACAGGTTTTTCCATCTCCATTGTATTGTTTCTGTCAAGTCCAGTCAAATATTCATTTTGGAAGACTGCGCAGCACATTCCAGTAAATTCGATTAAACACCAAAAGATAGTGAAAATATGGGAATTAAGGACCAGTTGACTCAGGTCAGTGACACCCACACAGTGCCATACAAATACAGCAAAGTAATCAGAAGAGATCCTTTTCATAACATTGATCATAAAGGATGTCACAGTGAGAATATTTTGTACAGAAACTATTTTATGTTCTTTCACTGTTAGTCGGGGTGATATATCATAGGTCACAACATGTCAGACAGGATAATAGTGGAGGCTATTTGGACTTAAGGACTGGCCTATGGAAAAACATTTGATAAATATTTGTCCCTCTCTCAGCTTTCCTATCTATTTCTAGTTTCGCCTGGACGCCGAAATAATCAGCTTTATATAGCCCGAATTATGTAGTAATATTTCAATACAGGCAATAGCAGAGCACAATTATAAATCAAAATTATAAGTACAAAAATCTGAAACATTCTGTTAATTTACCATGGGGTATAATGTGAGTATAACTATGAATAACCACATTGAATTTGAGTGGTGTTCCTGGTATAGAATGAAATGAATCTGGGTCTAAGCTCATTTTCCATTTCCTCAATACTGTCACGACTCACTGGGAATTGTGCACTGCAATATCAAGCCCCACTGCTCCCCAAGCCGTAACAAATGTGAACATAACACACACAAAAACATGGATGTTAAGAGTAGGATAAAACAGTTCAATAGCACCAGTTCCACAGTACAGGATTTGACGGGTTAATTTTGATCGATGTCTTCCAAATTCCTTTCAGTTCTTTAATAACACAAAGTGGTTTTTCAGCACTTTCAGTCTTTAGTTCATTGGTTAGGCACTTGCCTTTCAATGTCTCTAATGGCGATTTTCCCCATTGCCTCTTGACAGGGGTTTTCAGAGAGAGAGAGTTGGCTATAGAGATATGGAGGAGACAAAGCCAGCTAACTATTATTGTAAAATTACTGGAATCTGACACATATAGGAGCAAGAGGTTTTAGGTCTTTTTCTTGTCAGGCTAGGAACTATTCTGCTGCACTGATCTCACACAAACCCTGGTCACCTTGTCAGGAGCCAATTAAAACATTGTTGCCAGGCAGTTCCCCATTAAACTAGACTTCCCCTTGGCACCATCCTGACTTTCATGGTGCACTGTTCCAGGAGAGCAACATTGTATATATCCCTCACAATGTTCCAGTAGACATGTCCTTCAAACTGCAGCCACAGTCCAACAGAAATAAAAAGATATGTTCTTTACAATGCATTGTAGTTATGGATAAAGTAGAACTCATGCTGCATTTTGCATTTGAGTGTAGAAAACTGAGCACACCATGTTTTGGTTGCATGGGGCATGTAGGGTAAGATGGTTTGTGTTGAGGTGAAGGTCGGCATTAATCTGATTGAATGACAGAACAGGTTCAAGGCGCTGAATGGCCTTTTCCTGTTACTATATTCCTAAACTTAAAACGTTAGAAGGGACGATATAATGACAACTTCAAGACAGTTTTATGGAGCAGTAGGGGACAAATTTGTTTGTGTAGCATCCCTTCTCCCTACTTTGATTTCCTGGGGGAAGGCAGTACACAGGCTACTTCCCATACAACTCACATGGTGTTTGGCAATGACATCAATGTGGAATGTGATGGTGCCTTCCCTGGGAAATCAACCTAAGTCTGCATTGAAGTGCTGGAGGTGGGGCCACATGAACACATTTGTCACCATACGTTCTAGAACTAGCAAGAAGACAGGCCATACAAGATTAAAGAAGGAATAATGAGTTAGTATTTTAATAATTAAACAGTAAGGAGACATTTATATGATAGTGATCACAAAATAATTGATTCAATGTTGGATTTGGATAGAAGAAAATTAACACAGTTAGTATGATTCCACGTTTTGGTATGGCTAACTTTAACAGGATTATTCACAGACTGATGACAACAAACTAGTAAAAACCATTATCAAAGTGGGAGGTGTTCAAAACATGAATTTATCATAGTACATGATCAGCATATAACCCTAAGTGCCAAGACATCTACTTACAAAATAAAATAGTCAAGGTTAATAAAAGAGGTGAAAATAAAAGGTGAAATATATCATAAAACTGAAAGAAAGAGCATATAAAAGTGCAAGGAATAATGTGGATCCAGGGGACTGGGAGAGATGTAAAGGACAGCAAAGGAAGATAAAAAAAAGCTGCAAAAAAGAAATATGAATAGGAATTTGTGAGGGATATTAAGATTAACACAAAAAAGCTCTTATGCTTATTTTAGGAGAAGGGTAGTCAAGGGTAACGAGGACCCTTTAAAAAGATGTAGGAAATATTAGAAATGAAAATAAGGAAATGGCAGACTTTACTGAATAATTACCCTGTATTAGCCTTCACAGTAAAAGAGGATAATATAGCTGATATTTCAGGAAACTAATTGTGAATTAAAAGCTAGAACTCACTAACACAAGGAAAACAGGATTAGAAAAAATAATGACTCGCAAGATTGACAAATCCTCATGATCCAATTATTTCCAATGCAGGGTTTTAAAGGAAGTAGGTGGGAACATTGCAGGTACATTAGCCAAAACCTTCCAAAGTCCTGTTGATTCAGTAATTGTCCCTTTAGTTTGGAAAATTGCAAATGTAACACCATTGTTTAAGAAAGGCAAGAGAGAGAAACTAGAAGAAACTAAGGGATGAATCATCCCTGATTTGCACTAAGTGCAGAAGCGGGTGGGAAAAATGTTTTACCTGTGGGTCACAATGGCAGCTTCTCAGGCCGTATCATCCCAAACCTTCTGCATTAATTATGCATTCCTGGGAAACACGCTGTTTCGTTGGCAGGCAGGGTGTCATTCATCCGCCACACCATCACCTTGCCACTTCATTACACCAGGCGTGATATTTAAAGTCCAGCCGTGTGCACAGTTCCCAGTGCTTCCATCCCACGACTGCTCCAAAGAATACAGGGTGGCCCTGAAAGGCAAAAAGACTGCAGTCTCCAGGTTCAATGACATGTCCTTCCAGCGCTTTGTGGATGCAGTGGAGGCCAACTGTAATGTCCTCTACCCCCACTGTGGCTGCAGGATGGGCAGCAACATCACCAATCCGGCTTGGGAGGCGGTGGCAGCGGTGGTCAGTGCCAAAGCCCTGCAAAACAGGACAGCCGCCCAGTGCCGCAGAAGGATGAATGATCTCCTCTGTTCTGCCAGGGTAAGTCAGTCTTCTCATCACTCTCAACTCACACACTCACAAACCCATCACACATCCACAGGGCACTCACTCACTGCCAGTTCAAGGGATATCATTCTCTCACACACACCTTCATTGTCCTCATTCCGTCCATGGGAACACTCACCATCCACACAGGCCAGGCATACTAGTCACCTGGCCTGGCAGGCATCCTGCTTATACTCTATCCATCTCTATTCATGCAGGACAAGTTGGCACACAACAAGAGGGAGACGTCGCAGACTGGTGGAAGAAATCAGAATTCAATCAGAAGAAATCAGAAGACTTGAAATCAAGGTCCTCACGGACATTGAAAATAGAGCCCTCCAGCTGGCCGGTGACGACCTGGACCAGTCCTGTGCCCGTGGTAAGGTCAGCGGTGCTCTACCAAATGAGGGTCCAGCAGCACAACATCCAGTAGACAACCATGCTGTGCGTGATGTGTCCTGTTTCACAAGCCACTGCCGCGCAATAACTATCTCTCCTTGATTTTGCAGGCACACCTGGGAAAGAGCCAAGCAAGTCCCTGACCCAGGGCCACCAATCAAGCCCTGAAGGAATCTCTGAAGAGGAATCTGAAGGTAGCCTTCTTGAAGTCCCGTCACAGCGCTCACCCACACCCCCCACCACTGTAAACCTCGGTGGGGCCTAGCTTTAGAGTTGTCTCGGGATCACAATCCGATGAGCAAATAGTATTTCTGATCTACAGCAGGTGGCAGTAGGGACTTCCCAGGTCCCCAGCATTTGGAGGACCAGAAATTTGCTGAGTCCGAATCAGATGCCAAGCCTCTGGACTTGGTCTTGCCACAGTTGCTGGAGCTGCAAAGGCAAACTCGGGAACATCAGGAAGGGATGTCCGCTACACTCCTGAGATTGCAAGGCATGATGGAGGAGTCCGTCCACCTTCAGTCTGAAGTGATAGCTCTGGCATGCCAATGAGCCAAGGTCAAAACTGATAGAATGGTGGCTGCCATGGAGACCTTGGTCCAGGACGTTGCTCCTGCACTGCTGCGTGAGCTGAACTACATTGCTGATGCTACAGTTGGCTTCCAACAATGTGTATATGAGAGGGGTGCGGAGCAGCTCGATCTCACTCCAGCTACCCCGTCTCCTCATGGGGGCAGCCTGGGGCTGTCGGGCAACCATAGAGGGAGGATCAGCAGGGGTTCCCACTGGGCCACCCATTCAGGTGACTCTGGGATGTACTGCCCATCGAAATCACCTCTCCCTGTGACCTCAGCAGCTCCAGTTTCAAAGGTGAAGGAGGGTGCCACCGCCACACAGCAGGACCCCAAAAGCAGGCCAGGAACCCCCCCGGTCTTGGACCTCCCAAGGACGCCTGTCAAGGTCAAGGTGGCAGTCAGCAGGCTGCCTCCATCTCCGCTGTGGATGTCCGGGGAGCACCAAGGTGTAGCGGCAGGATTAGGAAGATTAAAAAGATGTAGTTGCACAGCTTGGGCACGGGTGTTAATCACTTGTATGTGATGTTCAATATTGTAAATAAACTCCCAAGAAGGTGCCCTTGCCTAAAGTTCCTTGTGCTGATGAGCAGTGCCCATGTCACTCAGATGTGAAACCTTGGGTCCTGCACAAAATAAATGCAGGTGTTTCAGTCCAGGGCCTCTATGTGGAGCTTTGTGGAGCCTTCAGACCAAATTAATGGTCCGGCCACACACTCCCTGGATACATTAATGATGCATCCACCTTGACGGTGCTTGTCATTGCTGCCAGAATGCCGTGGACAGGTTTCACAGAGTTCCGTCATTCTCTCTGTGTGCTCTCAGCACCTTTAAGGTGAGGCTGGCCCCCATCTCTTCAGCACCTGTGACCAGTAACGTGTGCTCCTGAAGGGGTCAAGTGATGAAGGCAGGCAAAGGATCAGGTGATTTTAAAGTTTCATATCTGTGTCTACATGATATGAACCTGAACAGAATGCAAGCGAGCTGCCCTTGCACAGAAAGGAGTCAGACATTCACAAAGGTTATGTGAAGATCTATGAAGCGCCCTCACTGCATGTCATCATCACCCTCCTGCAATCAAGTGACTATTAGGGCTTCCACTGCATCTCAATGACACGAGCATTATCACAGAGGATATGTGCACTACCATAAGCCAGATTGGAGTCAAACCTTCAAAAGCTGCAATGTGAGGATGCACGGTGTCTCACCACTGCATGTCGTCATTGTCCTCCACAAATCTAGCAGCTATGAGGGCCTCCCCAGTACACCTACCTCATCAGGCCAGTGCGAGGGTATAGTAATCTGATGTGCAATATACCTTTAGGATGAATGTTGTAATGGAAGGTCACATGATCTTGGCATCCTGTAGCAGAGTAGTGCGGGCTACCTCTGTAGTCAGTAGTCTTGAGTTAGATTCTGAAGTGAAGAGTTTTGAGTTGTAAGCACACAAGTGTAGCTGCTGCATTCCTTTTGTAAACAGACAGAATGCCGTTCTTCTAAGAATGACCTACTGATCTTCTCTGTCTTTGGAACCAACTCAGTCAGGCCAAAACAAGTGTGCAATATGGATCCTTAAGTCCCAACAAACCAGGGTACAAGATCCAGCAGAGGGCTGCATCCCTGTCATTGTCATCTTCGAGGATGTCCTCACTCTCACCACCATCAACATCCTCCTGATCAGTGGAGACCTCCGGCTCCTGCATCTCCTCCTCAGCCAGCTCCTCTCCCCGTTGCAGTGCCAGGTTGTAAAGGACGCAGCAGGCAACAAGGATGCATAACACCCTCTGTGGACTATATTGCAGGGCTTCACCAGAAATTTAAGTAAAAAACCCTGGTTAGATCGCATCTGGAGCACTGCATACAGTCCTGGGCACTGTACTTTAGAAAGGAGGTATTGGCCTTCAACTGAAAGCAGCACAAGTTCACCAGAATGTTCACCAGGGCTCCAAAGGTTAGATTATAAGGATGGATTACATAAGCTCTTGTATTCCTAGAGTATAGAAATTCAGGGATGATTTGTTTGAGGTTTTACGGATGTTGGAAAGAACAGACAGGGTAGTTAGTGAGGTGGGACACTCTAGGGCAATGGGACACATCCTTAAAATCATAATGACACCAGTTAAGAGACTTCTTTATGCACTTCTTTATGCAAAGGGTGGTAGAAGTGCTGAACTTTCTCCCACCAAAAGCATTAGATGCTAGCTCAATTAATAATTTAAATCAGAGATAAATCAATGTTTGCTAGACAAAGATATAAAAGAATTTGGACTCAAGGTAGGTGCAAAGACATAAGATGCAGATCAGCCATGTGATATGCTGGAAATAAGTTCTAGAGGAATGAAAGCTGGATGGTAGAACAGGCTTGAGGGGCCTAATCCTGCTCCTACGTTCCTATGCTTCTATCTTCTATGGTTTTAGTTGTTGGTGAGAGTGATGGCAGTGGGAATGAAGTCTGACTAGCAGTGCTCTAATGCAACTTCTTGTTTTCCTCCAAACCGGTAGGCAGAATCTTCTGTTCTTGGCGGGTGTCTCGCTTGCTGCCTGAAAAAGTGGTGAGGCACCCGTGCTGACTCTGAGGAGGAAGGCCCGCTGCAACCATTGCCCATCAGGCAGTTACGTGGACAGCGGTGGACCTTCCTTCAGACTGAGGACCCTGGAAGACAATTTCCCACCTGCCAAGAGCTGCTGGGCAATCAGAGGCTGGCAGCTCTTGCACTCAGAAGCATCATGGAAGAGACCATGGCTGCTGCCAGATCAATAGCCTCCAGAGCCCCAGAATCACAGGAAAAAGATAAGTGCTGTTGGGGTATTTGGAGGAAGGGGTGGTCAGCAGGGGGGTGGTCTCATGGGGCAGGGGCCATGGGGGCCGGCAGCAAAGGCAGGTAGCTGGCTGTCAGTGGCCACCTCCTTGCCCCATGCCTATGCTCTCAATCATGCACAGCCTGCAGTTTTAGCAGTGTGCAGGCTGCATGTTGGCACCTGGAGTTGGGAAGATCACAGCGGAGTAAAGAAGAGGCCCTTACATGGTTGTTGATTGGCCACTTAAGTGTCTCAAGTGGAGGCGGGTCAGGAAGGTCGACCAGGGGCCTTCGCACCCAGAACTTATTTCCAGTGGAGGTAGGAAGGTGTCGGGTATCAGTTCCCATGTCAACCGGCCAAATTCTCGGGTCTGCTCACCTCCTTCCTCGCCTCCTGCAGCGACAGAGGATTCCAGCCCATTATTTGCAAGCCTATTGTCCCATTACAGTAGTATAGATTTATTACAAAAACAGAATTACCTGGAAAAACTCAGCAGGTCTGGCAGCATCGGTGGAGACGAAAAGAGTTGACGTTTCGAGTCCTCATGACAGATTTATTTGTAGCTCATTTAATGGCAACTCCCTGTTTAATGCAACCACTTCCAAAGTCCCATTTTTCCTCTATATTTCATTGCAATTTCATTCATTACCACTTATTTGCAAGTGCGGTTCAATCCATTTACTGAGAATTGTCAACTTTGAACCTGAGGGTTTCATCTCTCAATCTGATTGACTTCAATGTCTAAGGACCAATTTGACTGGATTTCCAACCTGTTTCTGTTACCTGGGTGAGAGAGGGAGGAATAGAAGCTGAATGTCCAAATAGCTCAACAAAGTAGGCATTGTGATTTGCTGCTGCACGAGTAGGGTGCTTTTTTGAACAGTTTGGAGGATTTGAGGAACCAAAAGTATGTCACACAGATGTCTGGCATTTGTGTCCCTACAATTGTCTAAAGGAAAGCGGACGTCTTGAAGGGCTGGGAAGGAACGAGTCTGGAATAGAAATAGAAGCATGAACGTAAGATGACCAATGTTGATGAAGTGCTGCTTAAGCAGACTGTGAAACATTTGATGAATTTAATGCATTGGAAGGGTAAATACAGAGGTTACTGAATTCTTGGTCGTTCCATAAGTAACACAGAATTCTTCACAGCATAAAAAACTTACAAGGCATGAGCAATTTTCTTTACTTTTTGAAATGCCATACTGTATACAGTCTTGCTGTAAGATGCCGACTGAAATTTAGGCAAAATAAACGCCAGCCTTGGTTTTTGTTGTTTTTGTTCTTTCCTACTTTTTAGAAATTCTTGTTTGTTTTTACAATTTACAAAGTTGTTCCAAGAGGTTGCAATTAAACAGTTTTCACTGTATTGCGAATGTACTTGTTGAAGTGGCAGTGCTGACCATTTATAACAAATTAAACCAAACAGAAAAAAAACAAGAAAGAAGTCAAAACTAGTTTCAAAATGGTTTTACAAACTTTATTAAGCTCCTGACCTGCACTATATAACCAGAACCTGTGGTAACTATGGTTTTATCTGATGTGTCGTATACCTTTAAGAAGGATGTAATAATGGAAGATCACATGATCTTGTATAACCATTAGTGGAGTAGCGTGGGCTAACTCTGTCGTTAGTAGTTAGTTTGAAGTCAGTAGTCAGCAAATGGGCAGCAGAAGTATGTAGATAGAGTTTGGTGTGGAAACACACATTTGTAACTGCTGAGTACCTTGCAAATAAACAGAAAGTGTTCCACCTAAGAAGTGTCTGCTGAACTATTCTATCGAAAGTATTAAATTTGTCACCCCGCAACAAGCATGCAAGTATGACTTGCAAGTCACAACAGAACCCTAGCAGACGTGGCTGTCCATTTTATGAGTGTTTTACCATGCTAAGCATTAGGAATTGTGCAACCATCTAAATTATTGGGATTTTATTTCAATAGAATAAACTGCAAACAGTTGGGCACTTCTGTTGCCAGTAAAACATCTGACCAAAACATTGGGTGTGTTGTTAAATGGGCAGAAATTTAGCATAACAACCTTTCTTTTACAATGGTCACTTTGCGTCCTTATTAAGGCCTAACCAAAATAAAAACCTACCCTACAAATTTGCATCCACCCACCTCCTCATTCCCCTCTGAAAAGGAAATAAACAGAGCTGCAAAAATCTCCAACACTTCTCCATGGACCACAAATGAAATGTCTTCTCTTGAAGTTTACCTATGGGAGGTTTATTTTTTTTATTGATTTCACATCTCCCTGTAGCATTATATTTATTGTTTAAATTAAAGAATTTGTTTACTTCTAGCTTACCTATATGTATTTCATTATTTTGAACATCCATCGCATATCTCTTTTCTCTCACTTCCTTTCTTGTTCCCAGGTTCCTCATTTCCAAATTCCACCCCAGGTATTGGAGTCCTTTGTCATATAAGAAAACTGGAACTATATAGTGTTATAACATTTGTAAAGATTATTGCTCCTAAACACAGATTTTGACTTTTCAGAATGTCACCACTTCTAGTGAATAAAGTCACCAATCCCCTTTCTCTCATAACTGAACACTCTCACATTTAAGCAGTTTTTTTATTCAATGTAATTCCATGATGCAGTAAAGCATAAGAGCAAAATTCTTTAGTGTCCCCTTTGTGAGTTCACAATGCTATCACCTCAAACTGATAAAAAAAAATGTCTTTGCAATACAGAGCAAAAAATAGAAAACAGCAGTTATAGACCAAAGCACTTTTGCTATCTCGAGCTACCTTCTGACTCCACTGATAGTGATAGGAAATTAGTTTGAAAGTAGACTTTGCGATCCCAGCTCCAAGACTCAGGAGCCTATAACACAGTGTGCAGTAATCAGTTCGATGATGCCATTTTGTTTTCTTTCTTTAATGAATAAGAGAAAAACGAAACCCCTTTGCCCACAATCCATCCCCTGTCACCCTGCTGAAAGTCACTGATGATAAAAAAGATCTTTTAAAATGCTGAGAGTTATAGATGATGCTGATATAAGCACTGCGAGCACAGGACTGACAGGCACAAATTTAGAAACGAAAAAGCCTTAAGGGAGGCAAGAGATTAGAAGAAATCATTCTAAGCACACACAGAGCGGCAGATATTGGAACAGATTCCTAGCAAAAACTGGCTATGCCAGTTAACTACTTCAGAAAATAACTGGACAAGTTTATTTATCTGTTAAATGAACTAAACTGGAGATTATTGGGCTGGATATACATACAGAGCAATGAAATACTCCCTCGGTTATGGTGGTCCTGATGCTACTGGATTAGGAAAGGGGTGCGGGAAGGATAGTGAGGCAGAGAAGAGAAATGTAGTCTGGGGGACTAAGGTTGAGATATGGAAATGAATTTACAAATAAATATTCTAGAGCTTTCCTTAATACTTTTAAGATGGCTGAATACTTATATAAAACTCCTCCTCAGGAAGCTAAATGAATGTCGCAGTATCCAGATTAGGATGGAGGTATTTTCCAATTATCCATAGCAGGGAAAATCCTGACACACATTCTCCTTAATCGCTTACTTTCTGTCACTGAGGAAATCCCCTCTAGAAGCACAACATGGCTTTAGACTTTCCAGAGGAACCTCCAACATGAGCCGTAATTTTCCACTCCCGTGTGCAGTGGGTGTGTTTGGCAGTGTGAGCAGAAAATATCATGAGATGGCCCTAGTTGCATTTCCTGATGACGTAAATCGAGGACAGGGTCCCCCCCCCCCCCCCCCCCCACCCCCATTAATGGCAGACTATGTTTCCTGCCATCCAATGTCGGGAACTTAATATTAATGCATTTGCATCTCATTATTGTGCCTGTGTGGCGGAATCAGCAGCCCCACATTAAATTTAATTCCCATGTCGGCGTGACTTCTGAACAACATGCTTCACAAGTGCCTTTAAAAGGCGTGCACCTGGCAAGCTGAACTTTGAGGGGAACTAGGGAGTGAATGTCCACAACCTTGCTCAGCACTCGTGAGGATTACCCATAAGACATCAAGGAAGAGGCACCACATTCAGGTGGGGGCACAGGCAAGCCGCTTTTTCCTGGCTGGCTTTCAGTGCGGTGCTGGGGCAGGGGCTCCAGTGCAGGTACGGCCAAGGAGGGGCAAGGCAGCATAGACAGATGGAAGTACACAAGCACATGCTGGTAGGGGTGGGGTGGAGCGGTGGGGATGGGGGGGTGGGGGGTGGGGTGCGGTGGGTGAGGGAAGTGACCACGCACTTGGAAAAGCTTGTCATAAGTGAGCATTCTTCTGCAGCTGAGACAGTTCACCAGCAGCTCCATTGACATTCTTGGAGTCGGGCCTCTGAAGCTTCTCTTCCCACTCAAGCAACATAAAAGCGTGAATGTGCCACCAAATGTTCCAGAGCTTTTCACCCCTCGGACGCAGACTACAAATTAATGTGTGTTTTAGGGGGCAGGAGAACAATTGGATGACTGGGCAAGTTGTGGAATCCCCTTGCGAACTGTGACCATGGAACAGTCACTGATGGGGGTGATCAGAGCCCCTTGCAATGTCTTTATTTAGATTTGGACCAGTAACCTTCATGGTTCGGACCAGTAACCTTCATGGTTCAAGCTAACAGCGCAGCTTTGCAGTGCGGGTTAGGAGAGTGCCTGCGCCTGAGCTGAGAGCACAGCATGCAGTCCAGTGGGCAATGCTGCTGCCAATCGGTCAAATGGAGTGTGTCGGAGGTCAGTAGGGTTTTGGACAGCCATGAAGTGCGCTAAACACTGTCCATCCGAGTGGCCTGTGTGAAGGGGCCTTGAGAGGCACCCAGAACTAAAGACTTAACCAAGAGAGGTCCTTAGGAGTCATATGCTAACCCATGTGTCTCTCTCTTTAATACTGCAGGAGGAGAACGTCAGGATCATGGAGCCTAGTGATTTAGCAATATGCCTCATGGCTTACAGGCAGCAGAGAAAAAGAAGATTGTGACCCAGGAGCCTGACTCAGCAAAGGGAAGAGCACCTCCCTCAAGATGAAGGAATGGCAGGGCCTGCTGCGTACCCAGCTGAAGATCCACAGAGAGCCATCACTTGCAGGCACCTCACTAGGCCGAGGATCTATAAATGGTGCTTCTCATTCCTGCAGATGAGCAAGAACCATTGTTGCTGAAGACTGTGCATGTCCAGGGAACTGGTCAGTCATATATGCCATCTGCTGCAGGATTTGATGCCACAAGGACATGGAGGGCATCAACTGCCAGTGGAAGCAAAAGTGACTGCGGCGCTCAATTTTTATGCCAGTGGCTCCTTCCAGGTCTCGACAGGTGACCTGTGTGGGATCTCACAAGCCTCTATGCGCAAGTTTATCCAGGAGGCCTTGGATGCCATCTTCATAAGGCACAGTACCTTGTGCGTTTCAACCAAGATCAGGCATACCAGGAAGCAAGAGTGTTGGGATTTGCAGAGATCTCTGGTTTTTCCATCGAATGCACACACATGGCACATAGATCTCCATGACAACAAGCAGTCCAGTATGTGAATCACAAGGGCTTCCACTCGCTGAATGTTCAGCTGTTCTGCGACCACAGCAAATGCATCCTGCAGGTCTGCACATGATACTCCAGTGGTGTACATGACTCCTACATCCTCAGCAGGTCTCAGATCCGTGACATCTTCCAAGGTCCACAGTTGGCTCCTTGGGGACAAGGGATACCACAGAGGGTGTGGCTGATGATGCCCATACAGCAGCCTCAGACCTCAGCAGAGAGACAGTATAACAAGACTCATGCTGCAACATGGACCTTGGTAGAGCACACGATTGGCATCTTGAAAATGAGGTTGCAGTACCTTGGCAGGTCTGGTGGAGCACTGCAATATAGTCCACAGAAGGTGTCACACAATGTTGTAACGTGCTGTGTGCTACACAACCTGGCACTGTAATGGAGGAGGACCTGGCGGAGGAGGAGCTAGAAGAGCTGCACATCTCCTCTGATGAGGGGGATGTCAAAGAGGATGAGCGTAATGAGGTCCTGGAAGGCAAGGATGCAGGCAATGAGGCAATCGCAGTGGCCAGATAAGGTAGGCGTGCTCTTGAGGCCCTAATAGCAGCAAGGTTCGTGGAGGATGATGACAAGATGCAGTGAGGACACTCCTGACCTGTTCACATTGCATCTGTGAATGTCTGACTGAAGGCAGCTCGCTTGCGCTCTGTGAACAGGGTCATATCATGGAGACAGAGCGGTGATACTTTAACAACACTTTGTCAGCCTTCATCACCTGTCCACTTCAGGACCACACCATTGCTGGACCCTGATGTGAAGAGATGGTGTGCCAACCCCACCTCAAAGAAGCATCTCAGCAGAGAGCACTGTGATAACTCGATGGAGCAGACAGGCTTCAACAAGAAACAGATAAACCTTATCACAGAGAGCTTTTTCAGGTGCTACATGCTTGATCAGGAGTCTCTTCAGGAAGTCCCACCCTCCGGGTTGCCCACACCTAGGGTTCATTGGTCGGACCCTCCCAGAACATCACGTGACACTATACCTTCAGTTACTACAAGCGGACAGAGAAAATCACGGAACTCTGTGATGCCAGCCCTCGACATTCTGGCAGCAATGACAAGCCACATCAAGGTGCAGGCATTGCAGATGGATCTGTGAAGCCAGACGATCACATTGCTCTAGGTTACACACTGCTCAGGAAAGAGGTCCTGTTTTGGGACATCTGCCTTCATCATGTGCAGGAACCAAGGTTTCACATCTGAGTGACACAAACACTGCTCATCATAACAAGGAGCCAAAGGTAAGGAGACATTCTTGGGAGTTTATTTATAATCATAAACATCATATACTGATGATTAACACCCATGCCCACGCTGTGGAACTTATGTTTTATTCATTCACAGGATGTGGGTTTCACTGGCTGGGCCAGCATTTTTTCCATCTCTCAGTTGCTCTTCAGGAGGTGGTGGTGAGCTGCCTTCTTGAACTGCTGCAGTCCCTGTGGTGTAGGTACACCCACAGTGCTGTTAGGGAGGGAGTTCCAGGATCTTGACCCAGCGACAATGAAGGAACAGCGATTTATTTCCAAGTCAGGATGGTAAGTGACTTGGAGGGGATCTTCCAGCTGGTGATGTTCCCATGTGTCTGCTGCCCTTGTCTTTCTAGATGGTAGTGGTCGTGGGTTTGGAAGCTGCTGCCTAAGAAGCCTAGGTGAATTCCTGCAGTGTATCTTGTAGATGGTACACACTGCTGCTAGTGTGCATTGGTGGTGGAGGGCGTGAATGTTTGTGGATGTGGTGCCGATCAAGCAGGCAGCTTTGCCCTGGATGGTGTCAAGCCTCTTGAGTGTTGTGGGAGCTGCACTCATGCAGAAAAGTGGGGAATATTCTATCACATCCTGTCTTGTGCCATGTAGATGGTGGACAGGCTTTGGGGAGCCAGGAGATGAGTTACTCATCACATGATTCCTAGCCTCTGATCTGCTCTTGAAGCCACAGTATTTATATGTCTAGTCTAGTTCAGTTTCTGGTCAATGGTAACCCGCAGGACGTTGATTGTGGGGGATTCAGTGATGGTAATGGCATTGACCATCAAGGGGTGATGGTTGGATTCTCTCTTATTGGAGATGGTCATTGCCTGGCACTTGTGTGGCGTGAATGTTACTTGCCACTTGTCAACCCAAGCCTGGATATTGTCCAGGTCTTGCTGCATTTGGACATGGACTGCTTCAGTATCTGAGGAGTCGGGAATGGTGCTGAACATTGTGCAATCATCAGCGAACATCCCTACTTCTAACCTTATGATGGAGGGAAGGTCATTGATGAAGCAGCTGAAGATGGTTGGGCTGAGGACACACCCTGAGGACATCCTGTAGTGATGTCCTGGAACTGAGGTGATTGACCTCCAACTACCACAACCATCTTCCTTTGTGCTAGTATGACTCCAACCAGTGGAGAGTTTTCCCCTTGGTTCCCATTGCCTCCAGTTTTGCTAGGGCTCCTTGTTGCCACACTTGGTTAAATGTTTCTTGATATCACGTGCAGTGAATTGAATTGGCTAAAGACTGGCATCTGTGATGCTGCGAACCTCCGGAGGCGGCCGAGATGGATCATCCACTCTGCACTTCTGGCTGAAGATTGTAGCAAATGTTTCAGCCTCATCTTTTGCACTGATGTGCTGGGCTCCTCTATCATTGAGGATGGGGACATTTGTGGAGCCTCCTCCTCCTTCCTAACCTTGCAACTTCATTTTGGTGCTCCCCTGACATCCACCGCAGAGATGGAGGCAGCTTTCTGACTGCTATGCCCTGTCTGTGAATACCTTGGCGGGCACCCTCTGGAGGACGGAGGCTTTGAGGGCCCTGGCCTGCTTTCGGAATACTGTGGTGTGGCACCCTTCACAGCTGTGGATATGGAACTGCCAGAGTCAGAGAAAGATGGGAATCAGATGGCCTGGTCACTCCCAGAGTGCTGATCCTCCTCCCTATGGTTGTCCGAGGGCCCCTGGCTGACTCCCTGAGAGGAAGGAGCAGCTGGAATGAGTTCCAGCTGCCCCGGCCGCCTCTTGAGTTGACACTGATAGATACCAGCAAGTGCCCCAGAGAGGGAGTGCAGCCCCTGAAGTAGTGTAGGGCCACATCCCCCATGATGCCGCCATCCAACCAGTGTTGACCTCAGTGTCCTGGCACACCAGCGCTATCACTTCGCACTGAAGGTGGTCAGACTCCTCCATCAAACCTTGCGATCTGAGGAGTGCAGCGGACATTGCTTCCTTGTGTTTCCAATCTTGTCTTTGCAGCTGCAGCAACTAAGGTAAAACTGGGTCCAGAGGCTCCTCATCTGACTCAGACTCAATAGATTCCTGGCCTCTAGCTGTCCTCCGAGTGCCGGCACTCTTGGATTCCCCTGCCTTTGCCGGCTGTGGATCACAAAGTGCAGCATGCACACCAGATTGTGACTCTTGGGCTATCTAGAACTAGGTCCCATCGAGGTGTGTGTCTCTACGCTGGTGGAGGGTGTGGGTGAGAGCTGTGACGGGTTTTCAAAGTTGGTATCTGCGGATTCCTCTTCCGATGTTTCCTTGGGACTGGCGTCGATGCCCTGGCTCATGGCTGCCCTTGGCTGCTCCCCAGATGTGCCTGTGAGAGAAAAGAGAGGTAATTGGTGCTTGGCAGGGGACAGTGAAACAGGTCACATCACTCACAGTATGGTGGTCTAATGTTGCGGTTCAGGATCCTCACTTGGTTGAGCGCCTCCAACCTCAGCTTTTGCACAGGGATGGTCCGCAACCTCGCCAGCCAGTTGGATGGCTCTATTTTCAAAGGCTGAGGACCTTGCTGTCAGGCATGCCTCTCCCAAACTGGGTTGTCTCACTGTTGTTTTGGCCTAGTTTATCCTGCATGGTGACAGATGGAGAGAGTGTAAGCAAGATGCCTGTCAGGCCAGATGAGAAGGATGCCTGGCATATGTGGAGTGAGAGTGGTGCCATGGATGGCATGAAGACATGATGGGCAGGGTAAGTGAGAGTGTTTGTGAGAGAGTAATGATGATGTCCCTTGAGCTGACTGTGAGTGCGAACTCAGTGGATGTGTGATGGGTTTAGGAGTGTGTGAGTTGAGAGTGATGGAAAGAAATATGGCGGAATGGAGGAGATCATTCATCCCCTTGCGGCACTGGGTGGCTGTCTGATTTTGCAGGCCATTGGTGCTCACCACCACTGCTACAGCCTCCCATGCTTGTTTGGTGAGTTTGGTCTTCGCCCAGAGTGGTGGTAGGGGCATTTGCAATGGGCTTCCACTGTGCCCAGCAGGCGCCCCAGAGAGGCACTACTTAATTTGGGGGCTGCCATATTCTTTGTTTTTGGGGCCTCCTGTCACCTGGAGCAGTCCTCTGGTAGTAGGCTGCGCCCTAGTGCACTTTAAATATGGCGCCCGGAGTGAGGAAACACTGAGGTCATGACGTGGCTGGTAAAACCAAGCCTGCCCACCAGTGATCCAGCATGTTCCCCATGCATGCATTATTAGTGAGGCGGGACGCTCCAGGAAGCAGACAATACGGCGCGAAACTCACCATTGAGGCCGGCGGGATAATCGTCTTTTTTCATGTACGCCACTGCACTTGGTGCAGTTCAGGGAAAATTCCACCCATAATTTTTGTTGCCAGGCAAATAAAATAAAATCAAGAATAACACCAGGAACTCTTCATGTATTCACCGACCTGACCAAAGCATTTGACTCAGTAAATTGCAAGGCTCTGAGGATTGTGTACAAGAAACTTCATCACCGCCCTGCAAATGCTTCATGGTAATATGATTGCAACTGTCTTGAGTGGGAGATCTGACACAGCTGCCTTCAAATTCTGACTTGGGTTAAGCAAGGCTGTGTGATCACTCTCATACTATTTACAAACTACCTGATTGTGGCTATTCACCTCATCATGATCAACTGCCCTGTGGTGTCAGTATTAAATACTTTCTAGATGGTAAACCTTTTAACTTGGGTCATCTCCATGCCAAAACTAAACTGAGTACTGCACTACAGATAAACATGATCTACAATTTGCAGATGACATTGCCTACTCTGCTCCAGATTTGCAAGCCACTCTCAACCTCTTCAATTCTGCTTCCAAAAATTGGCCTGTTGCGAAAACAAAATGCCTATATGAATCTACACCTAGTCAATCAAATATTTCACCTCCTATATATGTTGTGAAGGAGAAACTCTGGTTGCAAAGATTCCAGTATGATGACCTACATGCCTTTAAAAATGACTCCCCGGGAGATGCCTAGGTCATCCAGGTAAGGCCAAAATGGTCTCACATGTCCGTGGACATGCTGAATTGAATCAGACCATCCGTTGATGGTTTTCCACAGTTTGTGTAGTGTAGAATCTTTCACAATTCCTTCTTATAGCTGCTAGCATTTGCATTGTACTAAATGGACCAGATTAACTGACGGATTTGCATTCTCCTGCAAGCATAACATTGCAACTCCCTTGAAACTGCCAATTTTGTCAAAACATTCTGGATATTTCAATGTTGTAAATTGAGGTGATAGGAGTAGGTTCTGATGTTGATCTGCCATATGTGGTCTGACTGATTTCATGGGTTGTCACTAGTGCGAGGTCATGGCATGCAAGTAGATCTATGATTACCAGCCTTTAGTCTCCATGATGTAGAATATCTTTGCAGGAGGAGGGGAACCAGAGTGTTAGAGCAGATAGTGAGGTGGAGGAGGATAAAGTAAAGACAGAAATCAAAGGTTTGTATGGGATAGAAAGATTCTCAGGTGCAGCTATTTCAATGCAAGGAGTATGGTCAGAAAGGCAGATGAGCTTAGGGCGTGGATTGGCACATGGGATTACGACGTTATTGCTATTAGTGAGACTTGGTTGCAGGAGGGGTAGGACTGGCAGCTCAATGTTCCGGGGTTCCGTTATTTCGGATGTGATAGAGGGGGAGGGATGAAAGGGGGAGGAGTGGCATTACTAGTCAGGGAAAATATCACAGCTGTGCGTAAGCAGGACAGCCCGGAGGGCTCGTCTACAGAGGCCATATGGGTGGAGCTGAGGAACGGGAAAGATGTGACCACACTAATAGGGTTGTATTATAGACCGCCCAATAGTCAGAGAGAATTGGAGGAGCAAATCTGTAGAGAGATAGCAGACCGATGTAAGAAACAGAAAGTTGTAATAGTAGGAGATTTTAACTTTCCACGTATTGACTGGGCTGGATGGCTTGGAGTTTGTCAAATGTTTTCAGGAAAGTTATCTAAATCAATATATAGAGGTACCAATGAGAGAGGATGCAATACTTGATCTCCTATTAGGGAACCAGACAGGTCAGGTGACAGAAGTATGTGTAGGAGAACATTTTGGGTCCAGTGACCACAATGTCATTAGTTTTAAGTTAATTATGGATAAGGATAGGTCTGGTCCTCGAGTTGAGATACTAAATTGGAGAAAGGCCAATTTTGTGGAAATGAGAAAGGATCTAGGAAGAGTGGATTGGGTTAAGTTGTTTTCTGGCAAGGATGTGTTCAGTAAGAGGAAGTCATTCAAAGATGAAATTTTGAGAGCGCAGAGTTTGCATGTTCCTGTCAGGATTAAAGGCAAAGTTAACAGGTGTAGGGAACCTTGGTTTTCAAGGGGTATTGGCAATCTGGTTAAGAAGAAAAGAGAGGTGTATAGCAGGTATAGGCAACAAGGAGCAAATGAGGTACTTGTAGAGTATAGAAAATGTAAGAAAATACTAAAGGAGGAAATCAGGAAGGCAAAAAGAAGACATGAGGTTGCTTTGGCAGATAACGTGAAGGTAAACCTGAAGGGTTTCTACAAGTATATTAAAAGTAAAAGGATAGTAAGGGACACAATTAGTCCCCTTGAAGATCAGAGTGGTCGTCTATGTGTGGAGCCTCATGAGATGGGGGAGATCTTGAACAGTTTTTTGCATCAGTATTTACTCAGGAAACTGGCATAATGTATAAGGAAGGAAGCAGTAGTGTCATGGAACATATAGAGATAAAAGAGGTGGAGGTGCTTGCTGCCTTACAGTGAATAAAGGTAGATAAATCCTCCGGGCCTGACATGATATTCCCTTGGACCTTGAGGGAGACTAGTGTAGAAATTGCAGGGGCCCTGGCAGAAATATTTAAAATGTCCTTAGCCACAGGTGAGGTGCCGGAGGATTGGAGGGTAGCTCATGTTGTTCCGTTGTTTAAAAAAGGCTCCAAAAATAAACCAGGTAATTACAGGCCAGTGAGCCTGACATCACTTGTAGGTAAATTATTGGAAGGTGTTCTGAGAGATCGGATATACGATTATTTGGACAGCTAAGGGCTGATTAAGGATTGTCAGCATGGCTTTGTGCGAGGTAGGTCTTGTTTAACGAACCTTGTAGAGTTTTTCGAGGAGGTTACCAAGAAAGTAGATGAAGGAAAGGCTGTGGATGTTGTCTACATGGACTTTAGTAAGGCCTTTGACAAGGTCCCAAATGGGAGGTTAGTTCAGAAGGTTCAGACACTTGGAGAGGTTATAAACTAGATTCGAAATTGGCTGTGTGGGAGAAGACAGAGAGTGGTAGTGGATGATTGCTTCTCAGACTGGATGTCTGTGACTAGTGGTGTGCCTCAGGGATCTGTGCTGGGACCATTGTTGTTTGTTGTCTATATCAATAATTTGGATGATAATGTGGTGAATTGGATCAGCAAGTTTGCTGATGACAAAAAGATTGGAGGCGTTGTGGACAGCGAGGAAGGCTTTCAAAGCTTGCAGAGGTATCTGGACCAACTGGAAAAATGGGCCAGAAAATGGCAGATGGAATTTAATGCAGAAAAGTGTGAGGTGTTGCATTTTGGAAGGACAAACCAAGGTAGGACATACATAGTAAATGGTAGGGCACTGAGGAGTGCGGAGGAACAAAGGGATCTGGGAGTTCAGATACATAATTCCCTGGAAGTGGTGTCACAGGTAGACAAGGTTGTGAAGAAAGTTTTTGGCAAACTGGCCTCCATAAATCAAAGTATTGATTATAGGAGTTGGGATGTTATGGTGAGGTTGTATAAGACATTGTTTGAGGCCAACTTTGGAGTGTTGTGTGCGGTTCTGGTCGCCTAACTACAGGAAGGATATCAGTAAGATTGAAAGAGTGCAGAGAAGTTTTTCTAGGATGTTGCCAGGTCTTAAGGAGTTGAGTTACAGGGAAAGATTAAACAGTTTCGGACTTTATTCCTTGGAGCTTGGAAGGATGGGGGCAGATTTGATAGAAGTTTACAAAATTATCAGGGGTATAGACAGAGTAAATGCGAGTAGGCTCTTTCCACTTAGATTGGCAGAGATAAACACAAGACGACATGGCTTTAGGGTGAAAGGGGAAAGGTTTAGGGGGAACATTGGGGGAACTTCTTCACTCGGAGAGTGGTGAGAGTATGGAACGAGCTGCCATCTGACGAGGTAAATGCGGGCTCACTCTTAAGTTTTAAGAATAAATTAGATAGCTATATGGATGGGAGAGGTCTGGAGGGTTATGGACTGGGTACAGGTCAATGGGACTAGCGGAATAATATTTCAGCACAGACTAGAAGGTCAAATGGCCTGTTTTCTGTGCAGTAATGTTCCATGGTTCTATGGTTCTATCTGTGACACCCAGGAAGATTGATTGTACTTGCATTCCAGGACTATAGACACTGCATATGGAATAACTGAACATTCAAAATAGGAGCAAGAGTAGGCTATTCAGCCCCTCAAGCCTGCGCCGCCTTTCAATAAGATCAAGGATGATCTCTTTGTGTTTCAAGTTCTACATTCCCATCTATCCCCGATTACCTTTGATTCCCTCTCCTAACAAGAATCTATCTACCTCTGCCTTAAAATATTCAGTGAACCCACTTCCATTGCCTTCTGAGACAGAGAATTCCAAAGTTGCACAACTCGCTGAGAGAAAATATTCTCCTCATCTCTGTCATAAAAGGATGGCCCCTAATTTTAAAACAGTGCCCCCAGTTCTGGACTCAACAACAATCCTTTCCACGTTCACCTTGTCAAGGTCATTCTGGATCTTATATACTTCAATCAAGTCACCCCTCACTCCTCTAAACTCCAGTGGAAACATCCCCAGCCTGTCCAACCTATCCTCATAATATAGCCCACTCATTCCAGGTATTAATCTAGTAAACCTCCTCTGAACTGCCTGCAAAGCTTTTACATCCTTCCTTAAATAAGGAGAGCAAAACAACACACAGTATTGAAGATGTGGTCTCACCAGTTCCCTGTATACACCCTTACTTTTATGTTCAATTCCTCTCATAATAGAGGATAGAATTCCATTAGCCTTTCTGATGGAATGCTATAGCTGCATACTAACTTCTTGTGACTCATGCACGAGAACACCTCGATCTCCCTGCACCTCGGAATTCTGTAGTCATTCTCTGTTTTTCAATTCTTCAAGCCAAAGTGAAAAACTTCACATTTTCCTGCATTATACTCCATCTGTCAGATTTTTGCTTACTCACTCAACCTATCTATATCTGTTTGCAAACTCCTTATGCCTTCTTCACAACATACTTTCCTACCTATCTTTATGTCATTTGCAAATTTAGCTATCATGCCTTCACTCTCCTAATCTAAGTCATTGATGTAAATTGTAAAAAGCTGAGGCCCCAGAACAGACCCCTGCAGGACTCCACTAGTCACATCCTGCCAATCAGACAAAGACCTATTTATGCATACTCTCTATTTTCTGCCAGACAGCCAATCCTCTACCCAGGCTAATGTGTTACCACCTACACCATAAGCTTTTTTAGCCTTTGACATTGCACCTTACAAATGCCTTCTGGAAATCCAAGTACAGTAAGTCTACAGGCTCCCCTTTATCCACAGCACATGTTACTCCTTCAAAGATACTGGGGGTTATCATCCAGAAACTGAACTGGACTAACCATATAAATACTATGGTTACAAGACCAGATCAGAGGTTAGGAATCCTGCGGAAAGTAACTCACCTCCTGACCCCCAAAGTCTATCCAACATCTACAAGGCACAAGTCAGGACTGTGATGGAATACTTCCCACTTGCCTGGATGAGTGCAGCTCCCACAACATTTAAGAATATCGACACTATCCATGACAAAGCAGTCCACTTGATTGGCACCACATCCACAAAATTTACTCCCTCCACCACCGACACACAGTAGCAGCAGCATGTCCAATCTACAAGATGCACTGCAGAAACTCACCAAGGATCGTTAGGCAGCACATTCCAAACACATGATCACTATCATCTAGAAGGAAAAGGGCAATAGACACATGGGATCACCACTGCCTGGATGTTCCCCTACAAGCCACTTACCTAGGCTTGGCCTAAATAGCCAAGTGGTTATGGTACTGGGTTTGTAACCCCAAGATCAAGAGTTCAAATCTCACAATGGCAAACTATGAAACAATGTAACTTCATCTGAATAGGAACAGATGGAAACGTGTTTGTATTCGAAAGAGTTACAAGCCACTTACCATCCTGACCTGGAAATATATCATCATTCCTTCACTGTCACTAGGTCAAAATCCGGGAACTCCCCTAGCAGCACTGTGGCTGTACCCATACCACATGGGCTGCAGTGGTTTAAGATGGCAGCTAACTACCACGTTCTTAAGGGCAATTAGTGATAGGCAATAAATGCTGGCCCAGCCAGCAGTGCTCACATCCTGTAAATGAACTTAAAAAAAAGAGCTCTAATAAATTGGGTAAACATGATTTCCCTTTCACAAAACTATTGGACTCCTCCCAATTACTTTGAGCTTTTCTAAGTGCTCAGCTATAACATCTTTAATGATTGACTTTAACATCTTCCCCATGACGACGTCAAGCTAACAGGCCTATTGTTTCCAGTTTTCTGCCTCCCTCCCTTCTTGAATAGAAGGGTTATATTTGCTACTTTCCAGTCTGTTGGAACCTTTAGGAAAATTAACACCAATGCATCTATTACCTCATTAGCCACCTCTTTTAATTCCCTATTGTGGTAATCTGACGTGTAATACACCTGTAAGAGAACATGAGAAGATTGACCACATGATTGTATTACCTAATTGCTGGGTAGTACAGGTTACATTGTTAATCAGTGGTTTTAGAGTAGGGTTTGGTTTGAGAAGACACTTGTGTTAGTGCTCCATTTTATATGTTAATAAACAGCATGTGCTTCATCTTACAATGGTCTCTTCATCTTGATTACCAACTCACTCATCAGTAGATAGGTGTGCAACCACGTTCGCTGAGCAAAGCGACCCAATAGAAGGAACATAACAAATAGGATGAAGTCCATCAGGACCCAGAGACTTGTCAGCCCGCAGCTCCATCAGTCTGCTCAGTACCACTTCCCTAGTGACTGTAATTTCACCAAATTCCTCTCTCCCTTCCATCTCCTGATTTACAGCTATTACTGGGAAGGTTTTTGTACTTTCTGTAGTGAAGACAGAAGCAAAATATTTGTTCATTTCATCTACCATTTCCTTATTATCTACTATTAACTCCCTTCTGTCACTCTCTAGAGGATCAACGCTCACTTTATTCTTGTTTCTTGTTTAGTTACCTGTGAGAACTCTTGCTATCCATTTTTACATTTTTAGCCAACTTCCTCTCATACTCTAATTTCTTCCTCCTGATTAACCTTTTAATCATTCTCTGCAATTCTTTATATTCTGACAAATCATCTGACCTGTTACTCATCTTTGTGCAGTTATATGCTTTTTCCTTAGGTTTGATACTTTTCCCTAACTTCTCTAGATAATGACGAATGGTGGATCTTTTCTTTTAGTATTTTTCTTTGCAGTAGGAATGTACTTATTCTGAGTATTCTGAAATATCCTCTTAAATGTCTGCCACTGCTTCTCTATTGATCTTCCCCCAGCCTAATGTCCCAGTTAAATTCAGCTAGCTCAGCTTTCATGCCCACATAGTTGTCTTTATTTAAGTTTAAAAACACTTGTCTTAGACTCTCTCTTCTCCCTTTCAAACTCAATGTAAAATTCAATCATATGGTGGTCGCTGCTCTCAGGGGTGCCTTTGTTCTGAGATCATTAATTAATCCTGTCACATTACACAATGCCAATACTAATATAACCTGCTCTCTAGCTGGTTCCAGAATGTGTTGCGCTAAGAAGCTTTCTGAAAGCATTCTATGAAGTCCTCATCCAGGCTACTACTGCCAATCTGATTTTTCCAGTTTATATGTAGATTAAAGTCACCCATGATTATTGCCGCCCCTTTATCACATGCGCCCAATATTTCTTTTTGTATACTTTGTCCTACTGGTTACTGTTAGGGGGTCTCTAGACCACTCCCATTAATTCCTCTACTATTCCTCCTCTCCACCCAAACTGATTCGACATCCTGATCTCCTGAACCAAGTTCATCACAAATGCCATCCTTGATTAACAGTGTTACCCCTCCACCTTTACCTAGCTTCCTATTTTTCTTGAAAGTCATATACCCCTTAATATTAAGGGCTGAATCCTTTGCATCCTACAGCCACTTCACCATAATGGCTGTCAGATCATATTTATTTACTTCAATATGTGTGATCATTTTGTTTACTTTGTTGTGAATGCTAGGCGCATTCAAATACAGAGCCTTTCGTTTTGTCTTTTTGTTATCTTTATAACATCTAGTCTTGATTATTTGTTCATTCTTCAGTTTTTTTTCTCTCTGTGCTTTCCTGCCACTCTCTGACCCCTCATTTCCCATATTACTATTTTCCTCTCTTACCTTGTCTCTGCTCTTTGATATACCACATCTTTCCACATTTGATCTCTTTCCCCCACTATTTAGTTTTAAACTCTCTCTATTTCCCTAGGTTTGCAGTTTGCAAGAACACTGGCCCTGATTCTACGCTGTGTGCTTGTACGCTGAAAGTTGAGCAGTAATGGTTTTGCCATGGCCTTCCATGCCTGTGGATACATGTCTCTTAGAATTCACAGAGGTAGTAAGTTGGCATTTACTCCTGTGTCAACCTTCACCAATAACAAATTATTATCAACTTACTTGGACAGATAGTTTGAATCTTGGTGAACACTTCAGATGGTGTGGCAGTACCTATATTTTCCATGAGATTGACAGTGTGAAATATATGTTCACCACTCTTCATCTCATTGTGCACATCACTGCCCTTTTCTGATTTATTAATCACCTCATGTATGTGTTTCTTCCAGGCTACCGGATGGTCATTCTTATTGCTAGAAAGTACACATTGTGTACGGTCTGTTTGAATCAGTGCACGGCTCTTTGCAGCTGCATCAGCTTTTGCTCTGGTGCACTGCTACCACCAATGGCCTTTTCTGCTACAAGCCTTGCAGAACTGGTGGAAAGCTGGGCATTTCCCCGTTGCATGCAGAAAGCCACATCTTCCACATGTCTTGCTAGGTTCAGGTGTTCTAGTGAATGCGTCAACAATAGGTGTTGTGCTTAAGACCTGTAAGCTTTGTCAAGCTGTGAGGGTAGCTTTGTACTTATGTCCATCCTTGAGTAGCTCTTTGATGTTATATATTTTGGGCTTGTCCAGCAGATCTTTCTGGAATGTTTCCATGAGAGTGGGTGCAATCATCAATTCAACAATTCTGTCTGCTAGATTTGCATTTGAGAAATCACAGTATGTACCCTTTTCTCTGCATCTGCTGAAAAATTGGACTATGGATTCTGCAGGCTGTTGTTGAAATGACGTGAACTCTAGTCAGTGAATACAGAAGTTTAACCTGATTCTGAACCGGTCTTCCAATGTGGTCCATATCTTTTGGGGATCCTTTAGCTCTTCTTCTGTGAATCCTGATGTGTTCAGCCTATGTAGACCTTCATTCCCAATTGCTAGGTGAGTTTTTATGGCTTGCTTGTCTGGTTCAGACGTGCCTGAATCAAGAAGCTATAGCTCTGTACGCTGTTTAAACATTCTGAATTCGGATAGTCGGTCAGCTGCATCCCAATTGAAACTGGAGAATTTTGAAGACATTCTGACAATATCACTTTGACCTTCTTCCTTGTTTTATTCAATTTATTGTACAGCAACTCCCGTAGCTGCCCGCTATAATCACAGCCTTCTCTGGCCTGATCTTTACAATGGCTTTGTTTTTTTTGTTTGATTCTCCCATGCTCGCTACTGATCGGGCCCATATCCTGGTTACCTGCCTTTCCCGGCTGAGCTAATTTGGTGCTGGTACACTTGATGCAATGCCAGAGCTCACTAAACTGACAGGCTATGTGCTGCAATCTCACCACAAGGGATCTGTCTGCTTACCAGCTCTTTATTTAAGCACTGTTCCAGCACTGTGTCTTCAAAGTTTTTCTGTGCAGTCACCACGCTGCAATTTCAACACTCTCTGATGCTGTGGCTTCCTTGTGGTCTGACCATTACCTCAAGGGTCTGCTCATGTCATGTAGCATGATCTAAGGTTGTTCACCATATTGTACTGCACTTAATCCTGCTGCCATGCTGTTTGACCACACCATGTTATATTTTTATAATGATATAAAGATACCAATCACTCTTAATGGAATGGGTAAAGATGTGTAGGGTCATTTATTTAGACTTGGCACATAGGAACTTCTATACAGAGGTAGAAAACCTGAAATCATCAGCAGCAGAGCTGTGTGTGCTGTTTTCTGGTCACAGGCCAAAGTGAAACTGAGACTGGATCAGATGACATGCTTCCCTTCTAGTGATGGCATGCTGCTAACCCTTAAAGGCATATTATAACAGCAACACTGAATCAATTGTGCCAGTTCAGCTGTCTACAAACTATGGCAGCAATTGCTAGACACCAAAGACCCCCCAAGTCAACAAATGTTCTAGTGCATAGGGCAGTTGTTGTCACCCATTCCTGTACTGAAATGAGACATAGACTGTGTATCAGCAAGACATAAAGGCATCAGAGAAATTCCATCAACAATGCCTTCATGTCAATTTCCAGTTTGAATGGAAGGGCCATCAAACAAATGCTACTGTCCTTTTTGAAGGCAGGTCCACAAGCTTTCAGCCAAAACCCCTGCAAAATCAAAACAAAAACAAAAATACCTGGAAAAACTCAGCAGGTCTGGCAGCATCGGTGGAGAAGAGCAAAGTTGTTTCGAGTCCTCATGACCCTTCAACAGAACTAAGTAAAAATAGGAAAGGGGTGAAATATAAGCTGGTTTAAGGGTGGGGGGAAGAAGGAGGGGCATTGTTGGGACAAGCAAGCAGTGATAGGAGGAGATAACCAAAAGATGTCACAGACAAAAGAACAAAGAGATGTTGAAGGTGGTGATATTATCTAAAAGAATGTGCTAATTAAGAGTGGAGAACAGGACAAGCAAGGTAGCTCTAGTGAGGGTGGGGTGAAATAAACGATGGGTGGAATACATTTAAAAATATTGGAAATAGGTGGGAAAAGAAAAACCTATCTAAACTTTTGGAAAAAAAAGGTAGGGGGAAGAAACGGAAAGGGGGTGTGGATGGAGGAGGGAGTTCAAGATCTAAAGTTGTTGAACTCAATATTCAGTCCGGAAGGCTGTAAAGTGCCTAGTCGGAAGATGAGGTGCTGTTCCTCCAGTTTACGTTGAGCTTCACTGGAATAATGCAGCAAGCTAAGGACAGACATGTGGGCATGAGAGCAGGGTGGAGTGTTAAAATGGCAATTGACAGGGAGGTCTGGGTAATGCTTGCGGACAGACTGCGTTTGGTCTCTCCAATGTAGAGGAAACCGCATTGGGAGCAACAAGTGCAGTAGACTAAGTTGGGGGAAATGCAAGTGAAATGCTGCTTCACTTGAAAGGAGTGTTTGGGCCCTTGGACGGTGAGGAGAGAGGAAGTGAAGGAGTAGGTGTTGCATGTTTTGCGTTTGCATGGGGAGGTGCCATAGGTGGGGGTTGAGGAGTAGGGGCTGATGGAGGAGTGGACCAGGGTGTCACGGAGGGAACGATCCTTATGGAATGCCGCCGGGGGACAGGGTGAAGGGAAGATGTGTTTAGTGGTGGCATCATGCTGAGCTGGTGGAAATGGCGGAGGATGATCCTTTGAATGCGGAGGCTGGTGGGGTAATAAGTGAGGACAAGGGGGACCCTATTGTGTTTCTGGTGGGGAGGAGAGGGCATGAGGGCGGATGCGTGGGAGATGGGCCGGACACGGGTGAGGGCCCTGTCAACTACCGTGGGTGGAAAACCTCAGTTAAGGAAGAAGGAGGACATGCCAGAGGAACTGTTTTTGAAGGTAACATCATCAGAACAAATGCAATGGAGGCAAAGGAACTGAGAAAATGGGATGGAGTCCTTACAGGAAGTGGGGTGTGAGGAGCTGTAGTCGAGGTAGCTGTGGGAGTCGGTAGGCTTGTAATGGATATTGGTGGACAGTCTATCACCAGAAATTGAGACAGAGAGGTCAAGGAAGGGAAGGGAAGTGTCAGAGATGGACCATGTGAAAATGATGGAGGGGATGAGACTGGAAGCAAAATTAATAAATGTTTCCAGGTCCCAATGAGAGCATGAAGCAGCACCGAAGTAATCATCGATGTACCGGAGAAAGACTTGTGGGAGGGGGCCGGATTAGGACTGGAACAAGGAATGTTCCACATACCCCATAAAGAGACAGGCATAGCTGGGGACTCTGCAAAATCAACTTCGATGGACTAGCCACTATGTTTGCAGGGCACCTGATCTCTTAACTCTCAAATTGCCTATGTTCCAAGGAAGGACAATGAAAACACTTCAGAAACATTCTGAAGCTTGCCTTGAAGTGTGGCATCATTGACCTTAATAACTATGTGGAACTTGCTACCAATTGCTCAGAATGGCAAAAACTTGTTTATCAAGCAAGTTGGCAAGTTGCAACTAGTGGAGTGTCACAGGAATGTGTACTGGGGCCTCAACTATTTAAAATCTATTTCAATGATTTGGGTGAATGGACTGAATGTATGATTGTTAAATTTGCTGATGACACAAAAGTTGGTAGGAGAGTAAGTTGTGAAGAGGACATAAGGAACCTGCAAAGGGATATAGGAAAGTTAAGAGAGTGGGCAAAAATTTGGCAGTTGATGCATAATGTGGGAAAATGTAAATTTGTGCACTTTGACAAGAAGAACAGAAAAGCAGTATATTATTTAAATGGAGAGGCATTGCAGAACTTGGTGGTACAAAGGAATTTGGGTATCCTGGTATGTGAATCATCACAAAATGTTATTATACAGGTACAGCAAGTGATCAGGAAGGCACATGGAATGTTGGTATTTATTGCAAGGGGAATGAATATAAAAGTAAGGAAGTTTTGCTTCAGTTATACAGGGTATTGATGAGACCATGGGTGGAATCGTCCCAGATTTGCACTAAGTGTTGTAGCGAGCAGGTAAAATGAAGGTTTACCCATCGGCCACGATGGCAGGTTTTCACGCCGTATTGTCTCAAACCCACCACATTATTTATGCATTCCTGGGAAACGCCATTTCCATGGTGGGCAGGCTCTCATTTGCCCACTCACAATCACCTCACCATTCATCACGCCGGGTGCCATATTTAAAGCACAGCTGCGCGCACAGCCCTCAGTGCTTCCAGCCCACAACTGCTGCAGGGAAGGTGTCCACGAAAGGCAAGAAGATTGCAGTCCCCAAGCTTAGCTACATGTCACCTTTTGGGCACCATGGAAGCCCACAGGCATGTCCTCCACCCCCGCTCTGGCTGCAGGATGAGTAGTAGCATCACCAATCTGGCTTGGGAGGCAGCGGCCGCAATGGTCAGCGCCAACGCCCTTCAAAAGAGGAAAGCCACCCAGTGCTGCAAGAAGATGAATGATCTCCTCCCTTCCACCAGCGTAAGTCACTCTTCTCATCACTCTCAACTCTCAAGCTCACAAACCCATCACACATCCACAGGGCCCTCACTCACTGCTGGTTCAAGGGATATCACCATTCACTCTCTCACAATCACCGTCATTGACCTCATCCCGTCCATGGACCACTCACCACCCACACATGCCAGGTATACTTATCATCTGGCCTGGCAGGCGGCCCACTTATACTCTCTCCATCTCTATTCATGGAGGACAAGCTGGCACACAAAAAGAGGGAGAGGTCTTAGACCGGTGGAGGATTGCCTGAAATCCAGGTGCTCAAGGACTTTGAAAGCAGATCCATCCAGCTGGCTGGCAAGGATCTGGACTGGTCCTGTGCTGATCTTGAGGTTGGTGGCGCTCTACCAAGGGATGGTCCAGCAGTGCAACATCCATCAGACAACCATGCTGTGAGTGATGTGTCCTGTTTCTCAGGCCACTGTCATGAACTAATTATCTTCCCTTGCTTTCAAAGGCACATCTGGGAAACAGCTGACGGAGTCCATGACCCTGGGCCTCTGATCAAGCCCCAAAGAAAACTCTGAAGAGGAATCTGAAGGCAACCTCCTTGAAGTCCTATCACAGCGCTCACCCACACCTTCCACCAGCGCAGGGACACACACCTCAGTGGGACCTAGCTTTAGAATATCCTCGGATCCCAATCTGGTGAGCACATTGCGCAGTCTGATCCACAGCAGATGGTGGTAGGGACATCCCAGGTGTCTGGCACTAGGAGGACTGCTGAGTCTGAGTCAGATGATGAGCCCCTGCACTCGGTCTTGTCACAGTTGCTGGAGCTGAAAGGCAAGCTTAGGAAAATCAGGAAGGAATGTCCACTGCACTCCTCAGATTGCAAGGTATGGTGGAGGAGTCCAGCTGCCTTCAGGCTGAGGTGATAGTGCTGATGTGCCAATGCACTGAGGTCAACACTGGTAGGATAGCGGCTGCCATGGAGACCTTGGTCCAGGACGATGCTCCTGCACTGGTGCACGGGCTCAACTCCATCACTGATGCTAAAGTTGGCCTCCAACACTGTGAACACAAGACGGATGCCAGGCAGCTTGATCTCACTCCAGCTACCCCATCTCCTCAAGGAGTTGGCATGGAGCTCCCGGGCACCCAGGGGGAGGAGGATCAGCAGGTGCACACCTTGGGGCCATCTACCGAGGTGACTCTGGCCCATCAAAATCCCCTCTTCCTGCAACCTTAGCAGCTCCAGCTCCACAGGCTGAGGAGGGTGTCACTGCCACACAGCAGGACCCTAAAAGCAGGCTGAGGCCCTCGAAGTGCCCGCCAAGGTCATCACAGGCTGAGCATTGCAGTCAGCAGGCTGCCTCCACCTCCACCTCCACTGTGGATGTCCAGGGAGCACCAAGATATAGTGGCAGGGCTGGATAGGTTAAGAATAATTAGTTGCACAGCCTTGGTATGGGTGGTAAACACTTGTACATACTGTTTACTATTGTCAATAAACTCTCAAGATTGTCTCTGCTTATGGCTCCTTGTTCTGATGAGCAGTGTTCATGTCACTCAGATGTGAAACCTTTCTGCACAAGATAAAGGCAGGTGTCTCAGTCCAGGGCCTCTTCCCTGTGCTTTGTGCAGCCTTCAGACCAAAGTGGTGGTCTGGCCTCACACACCCTGGACACATTAGTGATGCCTGCACCTCGATGGTGCTTGTCATTGCTGCCAGAATGTTGTGGGCAGACGTCACAGAGTTCCTTCATTCTCTCTGTGTGCTCTCAGCAACTTTAAAGTGGGGCTGGCCTCCATCTCTTCAGCATCTGTGACCACTGATGCTGTGCTCCTGAAGGGCTCAGGTGCTGAAAGTAGACAAAAGTTCAGATGCTTCTAAAGTTTCATGGCTGCGTCTCTATGATATGAACCTGGTTATAGAGCACAAGCTAGCAACCCTCGGCCAGACAGGAGTCAGACATTCTCAGAGGCTATGTGAAGATCTATGGAGTGTCTTCACTGCTTGTTGTCATCATCCTGCAATCAAGCGACTGTTAGGGTCTCCACTGCATCTCCATGTTGGGAGCATTCTCACAGAGGACGTCCGTGCTGCCGTAAGGCAGACAGGAGTCAAACATTCACAGATGCGATGTGAGGATCTATGGGGACAACCCATTGCATGTCGTCATCATCCTCCACAAATCTAGCAGCTATGAGGGCCTCTAGGGTGCGCCTGCCTCATCTGGCCAATGCAAGGTCCTCATCCCAGTCATTGTTGCCTTCGGGGACCTCTCACCCTCATCCCCATTGGCGTCCCCCTTATCGGAGGAGACCTCCAGCTCCTCCATCTCCTCCTCAGCCAGCTTATCTCCCGATTGCAGCGCCAGGTTGTAAGGGGCGCAGCAGATGTCAATGATGTGTGACACCATTTGCGGGCTAAATTGCAAAGCTCCACTGGACCGGTCCAGGCACCGGAACATCATCTTCTGCATCCTGATGGTCTGCTCCAACAAGTTGCGAGCTGCAGCATGAGCCTCATTATAGCGTCGCTTTGCTGCAGTCTGAGGCTGCCACACGGGTGTCATCAGCCACGGCCTCTGTGGGTAGCCCTTGCAGCCTCTGTGGACCCTGGAAGATGTCAGGGATCTGTGACCGACTGAGGATGTAGGCTTGATGCACACTCCCTGGAAACCGTGCGCACACCTTCAAGATGTGTTCCTGGTGGTAGCACACCAGCTGCATGTTCAGTGAATGGAATCCCTTGCGTTTGACACAGTTGACCGCTTGTTGCGACGGAGATCTAAGCACCACATGAGTGCAGTTGATCGCACCCTGCATCTGTGGGAAACCTGAAATCAAGGAGAATCCAAACACTCTTGCACCTTGGCGGACCTGGATCTGCAAAATGTGCAAAGCTGTGTGCCCTCTCAAAGATGACATCCGTGACCTCATGGATGCATTTCTGGGTGGAGGCTTGTGAGATCCCACAGAGTTCACCTGTGGAGCCCTGAAAAGAGGCACTGGCATAGAAATTGAGCGCCGTGGTCACTTTCACAGCCACTGGCAGTGGGTGCCATCCATTTCCACATGACACCAAATCCTGCAGCCAGTGGAAGATGTGACCGACTAGTTCCCTAGAAAGCTCAGTCTTCGGCAACAGTGGTTCTCAGTCATCTTCAGGAATGAAAGGCGGTGCCTATAGACCCAGGGTGTCGCTAGGCGCTGACCAGAAACGGCTCGCTGTGGCTCTTCAGCGGTGTGTGTGGGAGCCCCAGCCACCCCCTCTTCCTGAGGTTGGTGCTCCTGCCTCTGCGCAGCCAAGATCCTCAATCGCTCTTTCCTTCGTCGTCTTCATTCTCTGTAGGCCATTAGGCATACAGCTAATTCACCGGGCTCCATGATCCTGATGTACTCCTCCTGCAGGATGAAAGAGAGAGACACGTGGTTAACATGGGTGTACTAAGAGCCTGTCCTGGTTAAGTGTGATGGCTCCTTAGCTCCTCCTGGAGTTGCTGGACACCACTTGGATGGCCAGATATTAGTGCTCTGCATGGCTTCCCGAAATTCCACCTTCCTCTGCCCACTCCGCATGACCAATTGGCGGCAACCTTGCCCATTGCACTGCATACTGTGCTGTCAGCTCAGATGCAGGCATTCTCCTAACCCACACTGCAAGGCTGCGCTGTTAGCTTGAACCATGGGGGAGTCTGGTCTAAACCAGGATGACGACATTGCAAGGGGATGTGAGCACCTCAAGCAGTGACTGCTCCTTGGCCAGTTTTAGCAAGGAGATTGCACAATGTGTATAATCATCCAGCTGTTCTGCAGTCCACTAAAACACTCATGACTTTGCAGTCTATGTCCGGGGCAGGAGGAGTGAGAAGCTTTGAGCGCTCAGTGGCACTTTGATGCCTCTGCATTGCTTGAGTGGGCAGCTAAGCTACAAGCCCAACCCCGGTCATATCAATGTGGCTGTGCAATGTGGCTACAGAGGAATGGTCACTTTACACAAGGTGTCCCTAATGCATGGCTGCTTCCCTCACCCACCCTGACCCACCCAAATGCTTATGCGCTATATTCAATGGCAGGGCTGCCCTTGCCCTCCCCCCAAAAGTCGCTTCAACTGCAGGACTAGCCTTGCGGCCCTGCCCCCAAATGTCACCTCAATGCTGGGCTGCCCTTGCCTTTGCCTCTCCCGCCCCTGCCCCGCATAAGTCACCTCAATGCAGGGCTGCCCTTGCGTCACCCCCCCTCCCCCACCCAACACTTCTCAAGCTTGAAGTCCAACGGGTGACCCTGGTGAGCACTGTTCAGCATTGCTATGTACTCGCCTCCGAGTTCCCCTTGACATGCAGCCCGCCAAGTGCTGTTGTGAAACGCATCGGCATGCTTTCCCGCTGACTTGGACTGATGATCCAGCAGGGGCAGGGGAAAATTCCGATGGGCTGGCCTAATAATTATATGCAGATGTATTACAATGAGATTCCCGGCATTTAATGGCAGGAAACGCGGCCTGCCATCGGCAGGCTGAATGGATTATCGTGAACTGGTTTCATGCCGTCATGAAACCGATTGCGCCATATTGCCTGCTCATACCACCGAACATGCCCGGCGCTGGTGGGCACAGAAAATCCTGGCCTATATCTGGAATGCTGTATACAGGTTTTGGTCTCCTTATTTAAGAAAGGAAATAATCACATTAGAAACTGGTCAGAGGAGGTTCAGTTGGCTGATTCCTGGGATGAAGGGGGTCACCTTACGAGGAAAGCTTGGACAGGTTGGCTGACGTTTGGGAAAATGAGAGGTGGCCGAATTGAAGATCCTGAGCGGGATTGACAGAGAGGATGCTGAAAGGATGTTTCCCCTTGGCAAGGCTTTTCTTGTCGTGAATTTTATATAGTAAAATATGATAGTCCTGTCATATTTTTTGACCAGTCTATCCACAAATTCTATGTATAGTAAATGAAGACTCAGGATAGCAGAACATTATAGAAATTCAAAGTGCAGGACAGATGACCATCTTACATAAACTATTCAAAGTAAAATAAATGATGAATACTTCAATATTAAGGGAAATGAGCATGGACACAGAGCTAAGAATGGTTTGACAGTTTTCATTTTAAAAAATGTCACATATCAATATTTGCAAAATTTGCAAAGAAGAAAACCATGCTCAGATTGTAAAATTTTAACTACTTAATTTGCAATTTTAGGAGGATGAATTACCACTAGGATCCAAAATCCAACATTTGATTGAAGAGAAATATCAATTGCAGTAGCACTTGAAGCTGCCCCAATAACTCTACCAATCTGGCCATCAGAAGATCTAAAAAGCCTTTGATTTGCAACATCCCTAACCTGTGTGGTAGAAGGAGGTTTGCTTTGGTTAAATAGATTTGCATTGGAGCCAATATAAGTACAACCAACTTTCATAGTGAAGTTACTGGAATCTATTCTGCACATCATTCAAATTGCTTTCAATGCCCTGAGATTTTAATGCACTTTGGCAACGAGACTGGTTTCTCACTCCACAATTGAATTTGTGGTAGGTCAGGGCCATTGGCCGATGACTGGTTCCAACAGTCTTGGAAATTGTGTTGTTAATAATCTGTTGCTGGATGGATGTGAATTAAAGATAATTTCAAAAAGAATTAAAGGGAAAATTAAAAAAACTTTCTTTACATAGAAACCAATTAGAATATGGAATAGTTGACCACAAGCAGTGAATCAAATAGTTTCTTGAATATTAAAGTTTATAGAGAATAAGAAAACAATGGGATTATTTTAGGCAATTCATGTGAGGAAAGTAACTAATGTAGACTTGATGGGCAAACTGTCTTATGCTTTTGATCTAACATTTCATGATTTGGTATTACTCTGAAATAATAATTTTCACTGCCTTATTCTCTTTTTACTGTAGTTTTATGATAGTTAGCTAACAGAGGGGGAGATGGTGGTGCAGTGGTAATGTCACTGGATGAGTAATCCAGATTCTCAGGCTAATTCTCTGGGGTATATGGGTTCAAATCCCACCATTGCAGCTGGTGGAATTTAAATTCAATTAATAAATCTAGTATTGAAAGCTAGTCTCAGTAATGATGACCATGAAACTATTGTGGACTATGTTAAAACCTATTTGGTTCACTAACTCCCTTTTGGGAAAGAAACTTGCTGTCTTTACCTGTTTGGCCATGTGACTCCAGACCCACAAAGATGTGGTTGACTCTTAATGGCCCTCTGAAATGGTGTGGCACTTGGTTCAAGGGCAATTAGGGATGGGCAATGAATGCTGGCCAGTGATGGAAGGAAAGCTCCTTCTGATGACCACATACAGCCCTCCCTCAGCTGATGAATCAGTGCTCCTCCATGTTGAAACCACTTGGAAGAAGCACTGAGGGCAGAAAGGGTGTAGAATGAACGCTGGGTGGGGAAACTTAAATGTCCATCACCAAGAGTGGCTCGGTAGCACCACTACTGGCTGAGTCCTAAAGGACATTGGGCAGAAAGTTCCAGTACTCTCATGGAGGGTTTAACAGCAGGCGAGGGGAGCAACAAAGTGGTGGGAGCCGGAAAAGCAGGTGTCAGTTACGCCAGTGGGAACGCGTGCTCCTGCCTGACATGGCAGATCACCATTCCCGCTAGAGGTCGGCATGAAACCATTTTGAATCCCACTAATGGGATACAGATGAATACTTGCCTGGAAGTTCCCACCCTCCACAACCCCCTCCAATCATCCACACCACTAGTAGGATTTCACATCGGCACAACTGGATTAACGTGGCGTACAAATGTCAGGACTTACCTGAAGAAGGCCTGGAGCAGTCTGTGAAGATCGGGATGGAGGCTTCCAGCGACCATGGATCCTGGACCATCATGTACAGCAGTGGGTGGGTGGAGAATCAGCCATGTGGTTCTTCAAGCAGCATTTTCCAGGGGGTGGATCTTAAGTTGCAGGTGAAAGGCTGCAAGGGGTACTGTTGGGCGGTGATGGTATGTTGTCGGAAAGGCGGGGGCTGATTAGACAGGGAGGAAATGGATGAAGAAGTGTGGTGGGTGTGGAGACCTAGAGGGGGATGGGGGAGGTTGGGGGTGTTAGGGGAAGAGAGAGATTCTGCGTAGTTTGAGCAACGGGTGAGGTAACATGGAGTGGAAAGTTGGGAAGGGCTGTGGTGGAGTGTGGGTGGGGGGGTGGGGTGGGGTGTGTTGTAAAGACGTGAATGGGCAGGGCGTTGTGCAGGTGTGAGTGGGCATGGGGTGGGTGTGCAGGTGTGAACAGGAGTGGGGGGAAAGAGAGGAGAGGAGTTCAGAGGAAGGGGTCTGTGGTGTCAACTGCTGAGTACTGGGGGGATACTGAGGGAATTTTTGATAAGAAGGGATGGTGAGGTTTACAAGGGGGCATTGGGAGCCAGTAGGGTGGGAGGGTGAGGGCTCAGCGATGATGAGTGATGGGGCAATTAGGGTTTTTGGAGGGAATATGGAAGGAGAAGTGGATTCTGGGAGTTGGCAGAATGAGGTGGGGACAGATCTTCTGTCCCAGGGTGGGCTCTGTAGGAAGATAAGGGATGTGGACAGTGACTTGGGTGATTGGGGTGGGTTGAACGGTAACCATAGGAAGGTTAAACGAGGGGTCAATGGTTATGGGGATAAGGTGTTGGTCACAGGTGGACTGCACCTGGAAAATAACAACAGCCATGGCCGCTCGCAACGATACAGAGCCTTGTGGTCAAGATCTCCAAAGGCTACATGGGAGTTGGGTCAGTGGGGGTGGGCGGAGCAGCAGGTCAGCTGAACTGGATAATTGAAGGGGAACCCCAGCATGGGGCACTGGGGACAGATGAGAGTGTGAAGAGCAAAGGCTCAGCGTGAGTAGAGGCTTCTTGCACATGGCTCGCAAGGGCCCTGGCAAATACCTTTGCACCGTGAACATCCTGGGATGGGGGACATAGATTCAACCTGAGCTGTCCCTCTGAAGATGGTGGTGGGGCGAATGGTGCACAGGCTTAAGGGCTACATTGCAAAATAGACAACATAAGGCTTCATTAAAGTGCAAGTGTACTGTATTTACAAAAGTGTCATAAGATTACCAATCATAAGCATGTGAAGGCCAAAGGCTCAGTGTACGCGGGAGATTTCTTACACATGGGTCACAAGGACTCTGGCAAATACCTTTGCCTCCCTCCACATAGCGCACCTGTGCAACCACATATAAAATCAAAACTTATTAACCTTGCGTCCCTACCAATTCTTCTAGGTGCTCCCCCAACATCCATAGCAGGATTGGAGGCAGCCTGCTGAGCCAGTTTGCCCTGATGTCTTGGATGACCTTGTTGGCCGTTCTCTGGAGAGCCGAGGCCTGGAGGGCTCCGGCTTACTTTGGCTGTCCTGCTGTGGAGCAGCTGCTCCCTCTGTAGTCACAGAGCATGAAGCTGGTGGGGTCAAGGCAGGGGGGGCGTTCAGAAGTAGGTCCCTTAGAAAGTCCTGAATAGAGGTCCCAGGGGCTTCCAATAGTCGTTTCTCCTCCCTGTGGGTGCCTGAGGGCCCCTGCCTGACTCCTTGGGGGAAGGGGCACCTGGAGGGAGGTTGAGGTGCCCCATCCCACTCTTCTGCGGCCACTGCAAAAACTCACCCATGGTTAGAGTGATGGAGTGCAGGTCTGCACACATCTCTGTAGAAACTGGGCATTCTGCAGGACCAGGTTCTCTATGGCATCCACCATCCATGGAAACCTCAATGCGTGCACATATCAGCACCACTTCATTAGAGAGCAAGTGAACAGACTCCTCCGTTGAGGGCCTCCAACACCTCTGCCTGATGTTCCCCTGCCTCTTGCAGCTTCCCCAGCATCTTGTGGATGGCCCATCCCAGAGACTCTTCATCCAACTTGGACGTTGCAGATGCCTCTTCCCCCAGCAGTCCTCCGAGCGACAGTGAGCTTGGCTGACCCTGCCCCCTCCTGCTGTGGATATGTTCGATGCAGTGACCTCTAGAATGTGAGACCTGGCCTGAACTATGTGTCGAGGTGTGTGTCTCTGCACTGGTGGAGGATGCAGGTGACTGCGGTGATGCCTCTACAGGTGAACTTTCTTCCTCCTCCCCAATGTCCTTGGTCCTCTGTGGACTGGATGAACTGCTGGACAGGGCCTCCTCTTGTTCCCTTGTCCTCTCCCTGTTGGCACCCGTAAGTGAGAGAGGAGAAAGTGAGTGACTGCATGTGCTGCCCCTAACAGGGAGGAATTCATGACCCTTAGGTTTCAATGGGACAACATTATTCATGGATCTTTACTGGATGAGGCCGCCCGCTGACTGATCCATCTCCGCAGGCTCGGTCTGGTTCCTCCTCAGCCAGCTGGGCTGCCCGCTCCTTGAAGTCTGTGAGATGCTTGAGGTCAGGCCGGCCCCCTCCTGTCTTCTCTCTCTCTCTCCTGTTGTGCCTCAACATTTCCTGCACAAAGAGAGAAGGTGGAATTGAGAGCAATTTGGTTTCATGTATCTTTCTCATGCTTCCAGTCTTACAAATAATCCGTTGGATTGTATGCCATTTGATAGATACACTGCAGGTTGCCCATAAGGGCTCTGGAGCAGCACCCTCTAGAGTGTTGAGCCCATGCAGATTGAGGGATAAGGCTGACAGAGGCCTGACAGTCACTGCTTGCTCTTGCCGTCAACACTTAACTCCCTCCCCCTCCCTCCCCACAGGCAGCAACTGAGCTCTCTGTGTGGAAGGGTCAGGGACCCATTGTGGCCTCTGCACTTGCAGACTAGATGGACTGCAGTGGGGCTATGGGGCATCACCTTATAATGTTGAGTCACTCTTTTATGCATGGGCTGTACAGATCGTGCCCTGAGGCCTATGTCCACTGTACCGTTCAGTGAGGTGAGTATGAGCAGTTGAGGGTTCACTTACCCTAGCGGTATAGATGAGGTAATTCATGTGTTTGCAGATTTGCAGGGCAGTCCTCTGGTGCAGGCCCTGGGTACTTACCTCCTGGAGACTTCCTCCCATGCTGGGTTGGTGTGATGGCTTGGCCTCCTCTTCCCATCCTCTGGCTAGAGGTCGCCCCTTCTGGCCTCTACTGCACTGAGACGGACTTCCAAGGATGTGTCACTGAATTTGAGGGCTGGAGCTCCCTGTAACTGGTGGGTCATCACTTTTTTTTATTCATCATGGGATGTGAGTGTTGCCGGCTAGGCCAGCATTTAATGCCGATCCCTAACTGCCCTTGAGAAAGTCATGGTGAGCTGCCATCATAAACCACTGGGAAGCAGGGAGGTTTTGGGGTGACAGAAATGAACCAGTGTATTGCCGAGGGAATGGTCCCTTTGGGCTGCTGAAAGTAGAGTAGACAGAAAAAAGGGGCTTAGTCGTTACAATTTGTATTTGCTGCTCATGATGTTGTCTCCTTTAAACTGGGCAGACCAAGCTCAAATTGGGTGAACACTTTGTGAAACAAAGCTGTTCGAAAGTATAGCCCAAGCGTCCATTCACCTATTATTTTAATTGCTCATCTTGCTCCCACTCTGACCTTGGCCACCTGTGTTGCAATGAAGGTAATGACAACCAAGCTCGAGGAACAGCACCTCATCTTTCGACTGGGCTACAGGCTCCTGGACTTGCATTGAGTTGAACAATTTTAACTCATAGGCCAGAATTTTGCATCCTGAGGTGGGGCAGGCACACCACCCGAATGAGTGTAAGAGCACACTACATGACGTCAGGCGAGCACCCCAAAGTCTTTGCACACTCGTGTGATATTTCACTCAACAAAAGCCGGAAGTGCACCCGCCAACACTTAAGCGGGAAAATAAGCTCAGTAATGGCCCAATTGTCAACTACTTTTCATGGCTTGTCCAATGTTACGGTTGGCAGATGAGCCAATCGGCCAGGCGGGCTTTATATTTTTGCTCAAACCTTATCCAAGGGCGGGATGAATTCTCCGTTCGGATTTAGAATGAAAAGAAATATCTGGGGACTTTTTTTTTTAATGAGGTCTGCTGTCAGGTGCTTGATTGTGCTGCATGGACATTTTCTCAGCATTTTTATGCTTTATTTTATTTCCTGGCAGTCTGCAGCTCCCTGAGGCTGTTTAGGGAGTTCAGCGGAGGCACTCACCAGCACCCGCGGTGACATTGGCACCTGCCCTCTTCCCGTCCCCAAAGGCAGTGCTGAGACTTTCTCCGGGCGCATTTCACACTGGCGGTCCATTAATTGGCCAACCAGCGTAAGATTGTGTTTATAGCACGAGCTCAGCTGGAAGCAGGGTTTTACATCTACTTCCGGCCGCACTGACCTCAGGCGCACCTCAAGGGTAAAATTTAGGCCATAACCTCTGTCCCAATTTTGTTGCTTTTTCGTCTGCTGGCCTTTGTTTTGCTCTCTTCTTTCTCCCTTTTTTGGCTTTTGGACAGCAGCCATTCGTCTTTCTGTCATTCTCACCTCATCTATTGACTCATCTTTTGTTTTTTCACTTGGCCCAATACCTCTCCCTTTGGCCTTGCACAATGAATCCTTTTGTCATTTAATCTCTCCTGCCCTCCACCTGAGCACAGACCTTACCTTTTGTTCTTTATGCCACTCTCCTCCACTTGTTTAATCTATTACGTCTCTAACTTTTCACAGCTCTGATTGAAGATCTTCCATCAGAAACATTAACACTTGTTTCTCTCTTCAGAGATGCTGCCTGACCTGCTGTATATTTTCAGTATTTATTTTATTTCAGAATTCCAGCATCTGCAGTACTTTTCTTCTGTATTAATGCAAATAATTACATGACCAATGGAACTGGAAAAGATGCCGTACCCCCGTTAATATGTCATTGGTTTTCCAGAGATGAAAGCTAAGGGTATGAAACAAAATAGTCGATAAAAAAGTGATGGGGCTTGAAGGACTTGGTCAAATGGTCTCCCCTTTAATCATTAGGTTGAAATATATAATTGCATTTTTTCCTTTCCCAACCAAAGGAATTTCACTGTAGTCCATTTTTTTATTGATCATTTTTAAGATGCATCTTCAAATTCCTTAAGGCATTTCTGTACTCCTAATTGCTTTAGAAGTTTTCTTAAATCTTTGTCCCATCTGAAGTCAACTATCCTGAATGAGAGCAAAGGGAAAAAGCACAAACAAATTTTGAGGTTTCAAAATGTCAGGTATAAATAGCAGTCTATCCATTTCATTGTTTGTTCTTTATTTCATTAGCCTTGACTTAAATATGGGCATTGTCCTTCATTGCAAGCCCTTGAAAAAGTCTCATTATTAAGCTCCAGTTCAAAAAAAAATTGACAAACTACATTGGATTGGTGAATGCTTGCATTAGCAATTTACAACAATAGCCAAAATCCTTTACAATTAATCCAGTAACCCTGCTGCGCCTGAGAGAGCAAATTCACTAACAGCTTCAAATCCAAGATTGAACTTAGCAGCAGAGATAGATAAGCAAGTACAATGTTCTGCAATCAACACTGCAGAAACTATTTATCTAATCAATGCAGGGAATTGAAAATGCCAATGAGGAGTTGATGGTCTTTTTCTACACAAAGTGCTTGTCTTGCCAACTGAATTTAATAGCTGAGAATATAATGATGAATACCCAGGGGAAGGATATTAGAACATACCTATGAGTGTGCACTCAATCAGAACTATGGCCATTTTCCATAACAAATTCAATTTGTTGCACGGACACACTATTAATGGTTTGATGGAACGTAGATACTGCAACACAATACTGGTGTGTGAAAGTGTATTGACTGCCAGCATTAATTAGCTTATAAGCCGGATTCAAATTTATGGCAACTGGTGATATATGGTCTACAAAACACCTGTGTAGCCACTTCTGATCTTCTGCTTTTTATTTAAAGAATTTTTGTTAAAAGAAACTATAAATTACATTTATATAGCAATTATATCAATATATCTTAAAACACTTCACACAATAAATGACCTCTGGGGTTCAGTGACATATAAACAAATAATATAAATACCAATGTTACAGGAGGAAACATTGGACAAGGCTGGTTATTGGGCATGGAATCATCATGTGTGATTAACTCACACCCGTTTGTAACGATGCAGGCAGCATGAGACCATTAGAGCTTCCTGCTAATTTATATTATGCAGCCCAATGCTCAGCCCGCTGCTGACTGGCTGTCCACATCAGCATGAGGCCCAGGTTTGTGCGACGCTAGCACTACTTAAACATGACCTGCATTATTTAAAAGCAAAATGCATCTCTTAAAGGCAAGGGGCTATCTGGATGTATCAAATGCTGTCAAGGAGAATGGAAGAATCTAGCTCCAACTTGGCACAGCCTTTGCACAAAACTTGGAGCCAATTCTTTCCAATGTGAAAGTAATGGACAGCTCCATTACCACTTGTGGACCAATCCAAGATGCAATGTATGATGGCCAAGGTCTCAAGTTCTATTGCAGCACAAGCAGAAGCCACCTAATATCTCAGTGCTGCAATGGAATCTCGGACTGATGAAATCTCAGCTTGTTGCCATTGTAACTGCAGACATTGGTGCTCAAAGGGGCTTTCAGGGTCTTACAGCATTCCAACTATCTGCGCTCCAGCAGATTACTCTGGTTGTTGAGTGGGAGAAAAGAGGACCCAGAAGTAGTCAGCAGCACCTGGAAGAGCAGGCATAAGGAAGACCTGGAGGCAGTCAGCAGCACCTGGAAGAGCAGGCATAAGGAAGACCTGGAGGCAGTCAGCAGCACCTGGAAGAGCAGGTGAGAGGAGGACCTAGAGTCAGTTAGCAGCACCTAGAAGGATGAATGAGAGGAGGACCTGGAGGCAGTCAGCAGCACCTAGAAGAGATATCTAATCCAATCCTGTTTGTGGCCCCAGAGTGGAGCCGCTGAGAGAAATCAAAGTGTGGCATCACAGGGAACAGATAAGTGATTGGTTGGTGAATATTTTTCTCATTTATCTCCAAAACTTGTGTAATATATCAGTAATTGTAAGGTTTTATTAGTTAAAGTAAGGTTTACAGTGGAAGGAAAGGTTATTGGGAGTACACTGTTAATTAATTATAAAATAGTTAAGAAAAATAAATTAATTAACACATAATAAAGATGACAAGGCAGGTGATGTGTTGTGACTGCTGAGTTTTGGAGCTCATGAGCACCAGGGTGATCCAGGGCAAACATGTTTGCAGTAGGTGTCTGCCGCTTAAGGAGCTTTGGCTCAGAGTCATTGAACTGGAGCTGAGCTGCAGACACTGTGATACATCGGGAAGGGGGAATGTTACCTGCATACTTTGTACCAGGAGGCGGTCACACCCCTTAAGATAGGTTCTTCTGATTTGGTCAGTGGTCAGGGACAGGAGGGTGTGACTGGGTGCGGCAGGTATGGTAACCCAGAAGTTAGAAGCGGAGGAGCCTCCACCTTTGCAACTGTCCAGCAGATTTGAGATGTTTGAAACCTGTATGAATGAAAGTGGGGGCTGCAGGGTGGATGAATGAACTGACCATTGTACAGGATGCCATTCAAGCAGGGGGAGTAAATAGTAAATAGGGGACAGTATAGTCAGGGTGATAAACACAGTTCTCTGCAGCTGAGAGCAAGAGTCCAGAAGTTGCCTGCCTGGTGCCATGGTTTGGGACATTTGCTCTGGGCTGAAGAGAAACTTGCAGTGGGAGGGGGAGGATCCAGTAGACATGTACCAGTGACATAGGTAGGACTTAAAAAGAGGTTCTGCTTAGGAAGTATGAGAGCTAGGGGCTAAATTAGAAAGCAGAATCTCAAAGGTAATAATCTCTGGAGCCATGAGCAAATTGGTGCATGCTAAGTAAGATTAGGCAGTTGAATGCATGGCTCAAAGATTGGTATGGGAGAAATAGGTTTTGATTCATAGGGCAATGGCACCAGCATTGGGAAAATTGGGAGCTGTACAGTTGGGACAGTCTTCACTTGAACCATGCTGAGATCAGTGTTCTGGTGAATCATATAACTGGAGCGGTAGAGAGGGCCTTAAACTAAATAGTGGGGGCAAGGGATCAAGTGTAGGAAGAAATGAGCAATTAAAAAGGGAAGACAAGGCAAGGGAGAAGTGATAAGCAGAGCATGGCAGAAAGGGAAAGAGTGCACCCGCAGATAAGGCCAGAGATTGCAAAAATGCTAAAAGGCCAGAGTTAAAGGCTCTGTATCTGAATGCATGTAGCATGAATAACAAAACAGATGAATTGAAAGCTCAAATAGAAATAAATATGCATTATCTCATAACCATTACAGAGACATGGCTGCAAGATGACAAAGGCTGAGACCTGAATATTCGAGGGTATGACATTTCAGAAGGTCAAGAAGGTAGGAAGAAGGTGGAGGAGTAGCTCTGTTAATTAAGGATGACATTAGCACAATAGAGAGAGATGACCTTAGTTCTAAAGATCAAGATGTGGAATCAATTTTGGTAGAGATAAGAAATAGTGAAGGTAGGAAGTCACTTGTGGGAATAGCGTATAGGCCTCCCAAAATGAACCACATTGTAGATTGGAGTATACAGGAGGAAAAAAATGGTAACTTGTGAGAAAGGTTTGGCAATAATCATGGGCTGTTTTATTTTACAAATAGATTGGGTGAACTAGATTGACAAAGGTAGCCTGGAAGATGAGTTCATAGAATGCTTTTGGGACAATTTCTTAGAGAAGCTTGTACTGGAGCTAATCAGAGAGCAGGCTATTCTATACCTGGTAATATACAATGAGACAGCATTAATTATAGCCTCATAGTAAAGGCTATATAGGTAGCAGTGATCTTAACATGATTGAATTTTATATTCAGTTTGAGGGAGAGGAGTATGGGTCAAAAACTAGTGTATTGACCTTAAATAAGGACAGTTATGAGGGTATGAAGACAGAGCTGGCTAAAGTGAACTGGTTTTGTGAAAGGGAGTCATATTTGAGTAACCTATTGGAGTTCTTTGAGAAAATGACAAACAACACACATAAAGGGAACCTGTGGATATGCCTTACTTAGATTTCCAGAAGGCATTTGACAAAGTGCCACGTCAAAGGTTACAGTGCTTGCTCCTATTAAGGAGGCATGTGATAACGTTAAGGGCTCATTGAGAGCCTGTCTCTGGTAAGTTTTTAAAATTTTCATAGAGGCGGTTGGACATCAGCAGCTATCGGGTTTTAAATCAGCTGAATCGAATTGACTGAAACCTGGCATTTGTGATGCTGGAGAACTCAGGAGGAGGCTGAGATGGATCATCCACTCGGCACTTCTGGCTGAGGATGGCTGAAAATGCTTCAGCCTTTTCCTCTGCACTCACGTGCTGGGCTGCCCCATCATTGAGGGTGGAGATATTTGTGGAGCCTCCTTTTGTGGTTAGTTGTTTCACTGGCCACCACTATTTATGACTGGATCTGGCTGGACTGCAGAGCATTGCTCTGATCTGTTGGCTGTGGGATTATTCAGCCCTGCATATTGCATGCTGCTTCCAGTGTTTAGCATGCATGTAGTCTTGTGCTGTAGCTTCATCAGGTTGGCATCTGATTTTTTGAGCTCCTGGCATGCTTTCCTGCACTCCTCACATCCAGATGTGGGTGACAAGAGGACCAGGAGGCGGTAACTGCCACCTAGAAGAGCGGGTGAAAAGAGGGCCAGGAGGGAGTAGCCACCACCTTGAAAAGCTAGCCAATCCAATCTGGTCCAGTCTATGGCTCCAGAGCAGAGCAGCTGTATTCTGAGAGGAATATCCCTTCTCAGCTAGTAAACCAATCTATAACTTGGTAACCTGGTTGGAATAAAGATGAAAACTGGTGCAGGATGTAAGATTTGCGACTACTGCTGGGAGAGAGCATATAGACCTGCATGATGTAACTGGTTAAAAATTCATTCCTATGAATTCATGTATTTCAAAATCAAAATAGTACGTCATAGCTAGCCAAAGTTAGGACCACAGGGAATTTTGTTTATAAGAATGAAAATGTTAAAAGGGGCTCTTTTTCTTTTTAATCTATATTTTTGTGTATCTATAATTATTTCCCAAGGCTACATTGGGCTAAATCAGCTGTTTCATCTTTCTTCAAGGTCCACAGCCGGATCAGCTGTAATATCCATCTTTACAAACTCTAGTCAGGAGGTTTAATTAATGGCCAGGGAGTCTTCAATTCACTTTGTCTTTAGCAGGAAAGCAAAATCTAATTGTGGTTCAAATTAAGGTGGTTAATGAACAGAGTCCAGAAGCAATTCATCAAAACTAATAGAGGTAAAGGTATATACTTCCTACACCTAGCCAAGTTTTAACATTAAACATGCCTTTAGGGAACCAAGCCTTCCTTACTTGATATATAATCCATTTTAAACAATCCATTTAATATCAATTAAATGGAAAGAATGTATTCTCCCATTAATTAGAATTTTTCTAATTAACGTAATGTTTTTCAAACAAGAAAGAAAGGTGTAAGGTCTGATCCCTCCTGTTAGATACATGGGTTGTAATGGAGATTGCAAGGGCTCAAAACTGTAATTTTTTAATTAAAATTGCTTTGGGACAACAAAAATCAGGTCAGCAGTAACATGGATGTGTACTTCACCTCAAATCCCTTTGGTAAGTAAATTGGCCACTCTGCTGCTCTCTTGTAATGGTTTAGTGATTTATTCAATCTCTGTTGGCTACAAAACGGGATAACCCACTTAGAAATTAGAACTAACTTCAATTTCTGACTCAATTCTCTTTGAGCCTTTGATTAATTATATGATTCTATATAAATTATGTTAACCATAGCAATTTATAACCTTTACCATACGTTTAGCATACCTTACTTGTATCCAGTCATTTTGCGTGATGCCTCAGTCATAAATCCCTATTCTAGTTAACAGCCTAGATTAATGGTAACAGACCTCCACTGGCAGCCAATTCATTAAGCAATAAAGAATACCCCTGTGTACTGTACCAGGCAAGTGTGTGTGGCTAAATAGATTGAAGAATGAGACCGACACATCACTTGCTTCAATTGAACAAACTCTGCTTATTTGCCTGGTTGAGTGCACAGAGATATTTATCCTATTCATTTGGAGTCCAGAGTGATTTTTCTTTGCTACAGGGGCCACTGGAACTTCTTTTTTTGACAATATGATAATTATATACAAGTTCATGTGGTGGTGAAATAACTTTAAAGATATGCTGTCAAACGCATCTTGATCATGATGATGTGGCAAGTGAAATGCACCACTAGTATTGTAAGTGTATCCAATCCAGGAATCAAAAATAATTTTAAATAATTCCTCCCCTATAAAAATGTACTGTTTACTCAACATTATAAAATTTACAGCACAAAGACAGCCATTTGGCCATTGTGGCTGTGTCACTCTTCCACCAAAGTCATCTGAACTGGTCTTATGTCCTTTCCCTTTCCCTTTCCCTGTTGTCATTCCACATTTTTCTTTACAACGGTGTATTCAATTCTTTTCTAAGCAATTTTATAGTCTTTAGTTCAGTAACCACTTGAGGTAAAGCATTCCATATTCTGTCTGAAGTAATGTATGCTATGGATAAAGGAAAACAGGTGGATGTACTGTACTTAGATTTCTGGAAGGCATTTGATAAGGTGCCACGTCAAAGGTTATTGTGGAAAATAAAAGCTCATGGTGTAGGGGATAACATATTGGTATGGGTAGAAGATTGGTTAGCTAACAGGAAACAGAGTAGGCATAAATGGGTCTTTTTCTGGTTGGCAAGATGTGTGCCACAAGGGTCAATGCTGGAGTCTCAACATTTTACAATTTATATAAGTGACTTGGGCAAAGGGACCAAAGGCATGATTGCTAAATTTGCTGATGACACAGATAGGTAGGAAAGTCAGCTGTAACAAGGACATAAGGAGACTACAAAGGGATATAGATAGATTAAACATCCCTGTGCATGCAAACAGGCAAATAAGCAGAGTTTGTTCAAGTGATGTGTCGGTCTCATTCTTCAATCTATTTAGCCATGCACACTTGCCTGGTACAGTACACAGGAGTATTCTTTATCACTTAATGAATTGGCTGCCAGTGGAGATCTATTACCATTAATCTAGGCTGTTAACTAGAATAGGGATTTATGACTGAGGCATCACGCAAAATACTGGATACAAGTAAGGTATGCTAAACGTATGGTAAAGGTTATAAATTGCTATGGCTAACATAATTTATTTAGATCATATAATTAATCAAAGGCTCAAAGAGAATTGAGCCACAAATTGAACCTAGTTCTAATTTCTAAGTGGGATATCCCATTTAAATCTGGCAAACGGAGTATAATGTGGGAATATGTGAAATTGTCCATTTGGCAGCAAAATTAAAAGGGAATCACATTATCTAAATGTTGAGAGATTGCAGAGCTTTGAGATTCAGAGGAACTAAGATGTCCTAGTGTATGAATCACAAAATGTTGGTATGCAGGTACAGCAATTAATTAGGAAAGCTAATGGAATGCTATTATTTATTCCAAGGAAATTGAATACAAAAGTGGGGAGATTATACTTCAGTTATACAGGGCATTGGTGAGACCACATCTGGAGTACTATGTATAGTGTTGGTCTCTTTATTTAAGGAAGGATGTAAATGTGTTGGAATCAGTTCAGAAGATGTTTACGAGACTAATACCTGGAATGGGACGGTTGTCCTATGAGGAAAGGTTGGACAGGCTAGGCTAGATTCTGATGGAGATTAGAAGATTATGAGGCAACTTGATTGAAACAGATAAGATCCTGAGGGGTCTTGACAAGGTGGATGTGGAGAGGATGTTTTGTCTTGTGGAAAAATCTAGAGCTAGGAAACGCTTTAAAAATAAAGAATCGCCCATTTAATACAGTGATGAGGAGAAATGTTTACTCAAATGATTATCAAAAAGCAGTGGAAGCAGAGTCCTTGAATATTTTTAAAGCAGAGGCAGATAGATTCTTGATAAGCATTGGGATGAAAGGTTATCAGGGGTAGGTGGGAACGTGGGGTTGAGGTTACAATCAGATCAGCCAGGATCTTTTTGAATGGCAGGGCAGGCTTGAAGGGACGAGTGGCCTACTCCTGCTGTGAATCCGAATGTTCCCATAAGTCTGTGTGAAAACAAGTTTTCAACTTCATTCACAAAGCTATAGCCCTGGTTTTCTGGCCATTGCTTCTTGCCAATGGAGCTCCTCTACTAAGACTGCAACAGACCTTACCTGCAAGCTGGCTGCATGTGCGAGCTAGCTGACCTCACTCTTGACTGCAGCTGAGTGCTTGTTTAGTGCCTACAGCTTGGCAAAGCATTAACAAGGCTCAAAACTAAAAGCGTTTTGGGCCTCTGACTACCATAATTTGTAGATGCTGTGGTTGCAATGCTGAAAGTATGCACATTCAGTTCCCAATTGGAATTCCTCACTCAATGAGGGGATCAAAATGCTGGCAGCACCATGAGTGAGGCAAGTCAGAAGTCAGAGGTAAAAGTGAGGGTGTGCGCTGGAGGGGGTAGAGTGTTTGTGTAGGTGGGGTCCAATGCCCTGAGGGAGGTTCTAGCTAGTGTACATTATGGGTTGCAGTGCTTTTGTGGGGCCAGTGAGCAGTATTTTTCTGGGCCTTTTGCCTCTTCCCTGAACTTCAGTCTGCTGGAACAAACAATGAGCAGATCTTACTTGTATTATGTAATTGGATTGACATTGGAAGATAGTACTAAAGGTAAGACTTAAGGTGGATTTGTCCCAGATTTGCAATAAGTGCAATGGCGGGTGGGAAAAAAAGTCATTTTAACCACTGGCCACAATGGCTGGTTTTTGTGCCATGTTGTCCTCTTGCCAGCTCATAAATTATGCACTCAGGGGAAGCTCATTCATCATTGGCGGCCGGCCTCCAAATGGCTCGCCACATTGTTACTTCACTGTTTCTCATGCCAGGCACCATGTTTAAAATACAGCCACGTGCACACTTCTCAATGCTTGCAGCCCAAGACTGCTCCACTGAAGGCAAGGCCCCAGAATCCAGGAATATTGCAGTCCAGATTCAGTCACACATCCCTGGGACACATTCTGGATGCCGGGAGGACCAAAAGTCACTGCTCACTGCTGCCCAGTTTGAGTTTCGCCAGGGCCACTCAGCTCCTGACCTCATCACAGCCTCGGTTCAAACATGGACAAAAGAGCTGAACTCCTGAGGTGAAGTGAGAGTGACTGCCTTTCACATCAAGACCACATTTGACCGAGTGTGGCATCTAGGAGCCTTAGCAAAACTGGAGTCAAATGGGAATCAGGGTGAAAACTCTCCACTGGTTGGAGTCATACCTAGCACAAAGGAAGATGGCTGTTTGTTGGAAGTCAATCATCGCAGTTCCTGGACTTCACCACAGGAGTTCCTCAGGGTGTGCCCTCAGCCCAACCATGTTCAGCTGCTTCATCAATGGCCTTCCTTCCATCATAAATTCAGAAGTGGGGATGTTTACTGATGATTGTACAATGTTCAGCACCATTTGCAACTCCTCAAATACTGAAGCAGTCCATGTCCAAATGTAGCAAGACCTGGACAATATCCAGGCTTGGGCTGACAAGTGACAAGTAACATTTGTGCCACACAAGTGTCAGGCAATGACCATCTCCAACAAGAGAAAATCCAACCATTGCCCCTTGATGGTCAAGCTGTCCCCCACTATCAACATCCTGGGGGGTTACCATTGACCAGAAACTGAACTGGACTAGCCATATAAATACTGAGGCTACAAGAGCAGGTCAGAGGCTAGGAATAGTGTGACAAGTAACTCACCTTCTGACTCTCCAAAGACTGTCCACCATCTACAAGGCACAAGTCAGGAATGTGATGGAATACTCCCCACTTGTCTGGATGAGTGCAGCTCCCATAACCCTCAAGAAGCTTGACACTGTCCAGGACAAAGCAGCCCTCTTGATTGACACCACATCCACAAACATTCACTCCCTCCATCACTGATGCACAGTCGCAGCAGTGTGTACCATCCACAAGATGTACTGCAGGAATTCACCAAGGCTCCCTTGACAGCACCTTCCAAACCCATGACTGCTGCCATCTAGAAGGAGAAAGGCAACAGAGAGATGGGAACACCATCACCTAGAAGTTCCCTTCCAAGTCATTTACCATCCTGAATTGGAAATATATCACCATTCCTTCACTGTCGCTGGGTAAAAATCCTGGAACTCCCTCCCTAACAGCACTGTGGGTATACCTACACCACATGGACTGCAGCGGTTCAAGCTCACTACTGCCTTTTCAAGGGCAACTATGGATGGGCAATAAATGCTGGCCCAGCCAGTGAAGTCCATATCCTGTGAATGAATTAAAAAAAAGAAAAAAAAATCGGGCTTGGGAGGTAGTGGCAGAGGAGGTCAGTGCCAATGCGGCACACAAGAGGTCGGCCATCCAGTGCAGAAAATAGATAAATGATCTCATCCATGCTGCCAGTGCAAGTCAACCATCTTGTCAATCACACATCACCCACTCACAAGCCTCATCTCACTCACTGCCAGCTCAAGGGCCATCACCACTCACTCTCACTCACACCCTCACATCTCCATCTGGCCTCATCTCCATTGGAGACTGCCTCCTTATCCTATCCATGGTTCCACTCAGCACACACGCACACCTGCCATTCTTCTCATTTAGCCTGGCATGCGCCTTGTTCACACTCTCTTCATCTGTCATTATGCAGGACAAAATCGCACTCAATCAACTGGAGAGGTCTCAGACCGGGGGTAGATTGCTGGGCATCAAGGTCCTCACTTCGTTCGAGAGTCAAGCGTTGGAGCTGACTGGAGAGGATGTAGACCATTCCTGTGGCAATGGTAAGGTCGGCAGTGAACACCCATATGAGGATCCTGCAACACATGATCTCTGTCTCAATGCTACTCTTGTCCATTGTTTCTGTGTTCAAAGTGGCTGCCATGCATTATTAATCTCCAATTTCTCCCCTACCTGTTATCTGTCACATCGCCCTCAAGCAACTGTGTTCCTGACCCCAGCTCCGAGAGCACCTGAGGGCAGCACCATTGAAGGCTTGTCACAGCGCTCACCCACACCCTCCACCAGCAAAGTGGCACACACCCCGGTGGGTCCTAGGTGTAGAGTAGCCTCGGGATCACAACCGCACAATCTGTTTCACAGCAGGCAGAGACACGGACATCCTTGGTCGCTGGCACTTGGAAGACTGCTGGAGCCAAGGAATCTGCTGAGTCCGAGTCAGATGATGACCCTCTAGATTCGGTACCCAATCAGTTGTTGGAGTTGCAAATGCAATTACGGAAATATCAGGAAGGGAAATCTGGTGCACTCTTCAGATTGCAAAGCAAGATGGAGGACCCATTTGCCTTCAGTCTGAGGTGAGAGTGCTGGCATGCCAATGCACAGCGGTCAGGATGGCGACGGCCATAGAGACCTTGGTCCAGGACATCAGTCCTGCACTGCTGCGCGGGCTGATCACCATCACTGACGCCATTGTTGGCCTCCAACAGCGTCAACACGAGAGGGGTGCAGGGAAGTTCAATTTCACTCCAGCTTCCCCATCTCCTCAAGGAGTCAGCCAGAGGCCGCCGGGCGCCCAGTGTGAGGGGGACTAGTAGCTTGACACCCAGGGGCTATCCGTCCAGATGACTCCAGGTATATCCGGCTGATCCAAATCCCCTCTTCCTGTGATTCCCATGACTTCATCTCCACAGGCCAAATGGGGTGCAGCTGGTCCACAGTAGGACACTCAAAGCAGGCCAGAGCCTTCCAGGTCTTGGCCCTCCATAGGACGCCTGTCAAGGTCATCACAGACAGAGTGTAGCAGCCAGCAGGCTGTCTCCACCTTTGCTGTGGATGTCAGGGGAACACTAAGACATGGTAGCAAGGTTAGGAAAGTTAAGAAGATATAGTTGCACAGCCTGAGAATGGCTGTCAATCACATGTAAATAATGTTCACGATTGTAAATAAACTCCCAAGATGCCTCCTTGCCTATGGCTTCTGGTTCTGATGAGCAGTGTTTGTGTCACTCAGATGTGAAAGCTTGGTTCCTGCACAAGATAAAGGCAGGTGCCTAGGTCCAGGGCCTCTTCCCCATGCAATGCATAACCTTCAGACCAAAGTGATGGTCCAGCCTCACTCACTGGACACATTAGTGACGTCTACAACTAGACAGTGCTTGTCATTGCTACCAGAATGTCATGGGCAGGTGTCACAGATTTCCATCATTCTCTCTGAGTGCTCTCAGCACCTTTGAGGTGGGACTGACTCCCCATCTCTTCAGCATCTGTGACCGATAATGGGTCAGGCGTTGAAGGCTGTCAAAGGATCAGGTGCATTTAAAGTTTCATAGCTTCATCTTCATGATATGCTCCTGATCACAGCATGCAAGCGAGCTGTCCTCAGTCGGACAGGAATCAAACATTCACAGACACAATGTGAAAATGTATGGAGTGTCCTCACCGTATGTTGTCATCATCCTCCTGAAATCTATCAACTATTAGGTCCTTCACTGCATCTCTATGATGTGAGCCTGAGCACTGAGGGTATGTGCGCTGCCCGTCAGCCACAGAGGAGTCAAACGTTCAAAGGTGCAAGGTGAGGATGTCAGGACTGTCTTCACTGCATCTCGTCATCATGCTCCACAAATCTTGCAGCTATGAGGGCTTCCAGAGCACACCTGCCTTGCCTGGCCAGTGCGATGGCCTCATCGCTGACATCCTCACCTTCGATGACCTCATCATTGTCATCCTTTCGACGTCTTCCTCATCAGAGGAGACGTGCAGTTCTTTAATCCAACAGAGAGCGGTAGTGAGAAGTGACTGAGAAGAATTCTGGGAGAAGTCACTGCAGTCACCGCAACTCAGAAGGGGATCAAGGAGGACCTACTGTCAAAGAACGGAATAGCCCTAAACATTACATTGCTTGGTGTTTCCATCCCTCCCTCCTCCTCAAACCAAAAAAAGAGAGAGAGAGAGAGGGAGGGAGAGGCAGTACCTTCAGGAGTGCACCAGACTTGCGAGGGACACTCTTCTAAAAGTGGATTTTTTAAAAAAGCAGCTGGTTGGTGAATAAATTCTGGTGAGTTTTGTTTTCAATCTAATAAAGTTATTCATTGCTTAATACTGAGGTATGAGCTAAAAAAAAGTATCTAGTAGAACTGTACCATCATAATTAGTCAAGAAACAAGGTTCCTAGCTAACATAAATAGCTAGCGTATTTTTTAAGGGAGTAATTAGCTTAATCGAGAGGGATGTCATGGCAGGAGAATTCAGACCCATGATATGCTCCTCCTGCGGGATATGGGAAATGAGGGACGTTTCCAGCATCCCTGGTAACTATGTGTGCGGAAGGTCTGTCCAAATGCAGCTTCTAGCTAACCGGATTTTGGAGCTGGAGCTGTGGGTGGACTCATTGTGGAGCATCTGCAATGCTGAGCAAGTCGTGGACAGCACGTTTAGTGAGGTGGTCACACTGCAGATGAAGATTACACGGGCAGAAAGGGAATGGGTGACCATCAGGGACAGTAAAAGACTCAGGAAGGTAGTGCAGGATTCCCCTGTGGTCATCCCCCTCTCTAACAGATATACCACTTTGGATACTGTTGGGGGGGATGGCCTCTCAAGAAAAGCAGCAACAGCCAAGTTCACAGCACCATGGGTGGCTCTGCTGCTCAGAGGGGTGGGAGGAAAACAAGTGGCAGGGCTATAATGATAGGGGATTCAATAGTTAGGGGAACAGACAGACGCTTCTGTGGCCTCAAAAGTGAATCAAGGAAGGTATGTTGCCTCCCTGGCGCCAGGGCCAGAATGTTACGGAGCAGCTGCAGAACATTCTGGGGAGGGAAGGTAAGCAGCCAGTGGTCGTGGTACACATTGGTACCAACGACATAGGTAAACTAAGGGATGAGGACATGCAAGCTCAGTACAGGGAGTTAGGAGATAAATTAAAATGCAGGACTTCGAATGTAGTAATCTCAGGAATACTCCCAGTTCCATGTGCTAGCGAGAGCAAGAGTATGAGGAAAGACCAAATGAACACATGGCTGGAGAGCTGGTGTAGCCAGGAGCGATTCAGATTCTTGAGGCACTGGGACCGGTTCTGGGGAAGGTGGGACCTGTACAAACCGGACGGGCTGCACTCAGGCAGAGCTGGGACCAGTGTCCTTGCGGGGGCTTTTGCTAGTTCTGTTGGGGAATATTTAAACTACTGTGGCAGGGGGATGGGATCCCAGGAGTAGGATCAGATAGGTCAGATTCAGATCAGAAAAATGGAGGTAGAACATTAGCTAGGGACGTTGTGATAGAAATGGAGTTACGAGAGAAGCAAAGTTTACAAAGTGTCCAGCAAGGGAAATTGACGGGTTAAACTGTTTATACTTCAATGCAAGGAGTATTACAAACAAGGTAGATGATTTAAGGGCACAGGTAGACACATGGCAGCAGAATGTCATTGCTATAACGGAGGCCTGGCTAAAGGAGGGACAAAACTGGCAGCTTAATATCCCTGGTTATAGAGTCTTCTGACACGATAGAGTAGGAGATAAAAAACGAGGTGGCGGGGGGTAGCACTAATGGTTAAAGAATCCATTCCAGTTGTGAGAAGGGATGATATACTAAATGGGTCAACAAACAAAGCTTTATGGATTGAGCTTACAAATAAAAAAGGGGCAGTCACACTACTGGGAGTATACTACAGACCCCCAAATAGTGAAAGGGAGATAGAAGAACAAATATGTAGGCAAATTTCTGCTTGTAAGAACAAGAGGGCAATAATAGTAGGAGACTTCAACTATCCTAATATCAACTGGGATTCAATCAATACAAGGGGTGCTGAGGGAGAAAAATTCATGCAGTGTGTCCAGGAAAATTTTTTCAACCAATTAGTGACAAACCCAACAAGAGGAGATGCAATTCTAGACCTAATCTTGGGGAACGAAGAAGGGCAAGTGGGTGAAGTGACAGTTGGTGACCATAGTGGGGACAGTGATCACAATTCTGTTAAATTTAGCATTACCATGGAAATGGACAGAGATAAGGCAGGAGTAAAAGTCTTGAACTGGGGGAAGGCAGCTTTTGCAGAAATGAGAAGGGACTTGGCTGAGGTGGACTGGACAGCAATGCTGGAGGATAAAACAGTGGAAAACTAAAAAGCGAGATCCTAATTATACAAAGTAGACATGTCCCCTACAAAAATAAGAGTGGTACTGCCAAATCTAGACCCCTCTGGTTGTCTAGAGGAATACAGGGGAAGATCAAACAGAAAAATAAAGCGTACGGTAGGCACAAAGAACTAAGCACTGCAGATAGCCTCGACAAATATAGGAAGTGCAGGGACGAATTAAAAAAGGAAATAAGGAAATCAAAGAGAGAGCACGAAAAAAGATTAGCAAGTAAAATTAAAGATAACCCAAAGATGTTTTACCAATACATTAATACTAAAAGGTTAGTTAAGGAAAAAGTGGGACCCTATCAGAGATGAAGATGGAAACTTGTGTGTAGATGCAGAGGCTGTGAGAAGGGTTTTGAATGAATATTTTGTCTCCATGTTTACAAAGGAAAGGGAGGATGTAGATATACTAGTCCAGGAGGAACACTGCGAGATATTGGATGGGATAGTCAAAAGAGAGAGGAAGTACTCGAAGGGTTGAAATCCTTGAAAGTTGGTAAATCACCAGGACCAGATGGATTGTTTCCGAGGCTGCTGAAGGAAGTCAGAGAGGAGATAGCAGATGCTCTGAGGATGTTTTCCAACTTCACTAGATGCAGGGGAGCTACAGGAGGACTGGAAAAATGCAAATGTAGTTCCATGGTTTAAAAAGGGATCAAAGGAAATGCCAAACAATTATAGGCCAGTTAGTCTTACATCGGTGGTGAGCAAATTAGTAGAATCAATCCTGAGAGATAGGATTAACTGTCTTGTGGAAAGGAATGGACTAGACAGGGATGGTCAGCATGGATTTGTTAAAGGAAGGTCTTGCCTCACAAATTTGATTGAATTCTTTGAGGAAGTGACAAGAAGGGTTGATGAAGGTAATGCAGTGGATGTTGTGTACATGGATTTTAGCAAGGCATTTGACAAGGTCCCACATGGCAGATTGGTCAGGAAAGTAAAAGCCCATGGGATTCAGGGTAATGTGGCAAACTAGATAAAAAGTTGGCTTTGTAACAGGAAACAAAGGGTAATGGTAGATGGATGCCCTTGCAAAATGGAAAGTTGTCTCAAGTGGTGTTCCACAGGGCTCAGTGTTGGGACCTTGCTGTTTGTGTTATATATTAACGATTTGGACATGAACGTGGGGGCCACGATTGGGAAATTAGCAGATGACACAAAGATTGGCCGAGTAGTGGATAGTGTAGAGGATAGCCATAATCTCCAAAACAATATAGATGGTTGGTGGAGTGGGCGGTAAAGTGGCAGATGGATTTTAACACCGAGAAGGGTGAGGTCATACATTTAGGGAGGTCAAACAGTTCGAGGGATTACACAATAAATGGGAATATACTAAGAGGTGTAGATGAAGTGAGAGATCTTGGCATACAAGAACACAGGCCTCTGAAGGCAGCAGCTCAAGTAGACAAGGTTGTAAAGAAGGCATATGGAATGCTCTCCTTCATTGGCAGTGGTATAGAATATAAAAGTAAGGATATAATGTTGGAATTGTATAAAACACTGGTGAGGCCACAACTGGAGTATTGTGTGCAGTTCTGGTCACCACTTTACAGGAAGGACATAATAGCTCTGGAGAGAGTGCAGAGGAGGTTTACAAGAATGTTGCCAGGGTTAGAAAAGTGTAGCTACGAGGAGAGTTTGGATAGGTTGGGGTTATTTTCCTTAGAACAAAGAAGGCTGAGAGATGACTTGATTGAGGTGTACAAAATTATGCAGGGAATAGATAGAGTAGACAGGATAAAATTGTTTCCCTTGGTGGAGAATTCTAGAACCAGGGGACATTGATTCAAGATAAATGGCAGAAGGTGTAGGGGGGACATGAGGAAGAACTTTTTTACGCAGAGGGTCGTGGGTGTCTGGAATTCGCTGCCCAAGTTGGTGGTAGAGGCAGAAACTCTGAACTCTTTTAAAAAGTACCTGGATCTGCACCTTAACTGCTGTAAGCTGCAGGGCTATGTGCTGGGTGCAGGAAGGTGGGATTAGAAAGGGCACCTGAGTGTCCTCTGGCTGGCATGGACAAGATGGGCCAAATGGCCTCCACCTGTGCTGTAACTTTTCTATGGTTCTATCTCCTCCTCAGCCAGGTCCTCCCCCCGCTGCAGTGTCAAGTTGTGGACCGCACAGCAAGCTATGATGATGATGCACAACACCCTCTGGGGACTGTATTGCAGTGCTCCACCAGACCTGTCAAGGCACCGGAACCTCATTTTCAAAATGCCAATTGCTTGCTCCATCAAAGTTTGGGTCGCGGCATGAGCCTCATTATAACATCGCTCTGCTGCAGTCTGAGGCCGCCGTACAGGCATCATTAGCCCCTGTTACACACAGGCCCTTGTCCCCATGGAGCAGACCCTCTGGCCTCTGAGGACCCTGGAAGGTGTCAGGGATCTGAGACCTGGTAAGCATGTAGGAGTTGTGGATGCTCCCTGGAAATTGTGCGCAGACCTGCAGGATGCATTTGTGGTGGTCACACACCAGCTGAACATTCAGCAAGTGGAAGTCCTTGTGGTTGAGGTAGTTGACTGCTTGTTGCCATAGAGATCTAAAGTACAGTCAATGGTATCCCGCACCTGTGGAAAACTACAGATGGGTGCCAATCGCAACGCTCTTGCTTCCTGGCTTTCCTGATCCTTGTCGAAAAGCACAAAGTTCTGTGCCTTCACGAAGATGGCGTCCATGACCTCCTGAATATACTTGTGTGTGGAAGCTTATGAGATCCCGTACAGGTCACTGTAAAAATTGAGCACCATGAAGGTTTTCATGGCCACTAGAAGTGGATGCCCTCCGTGTCCTCCTGGCTTCAAATCCTGCAGCAGGTGGCCTATGTGACTGACCAGTTCCCTACACATGCACAGTCTTTGATGACATTGGTTCTCAGTCATCTTCAGGAATGACAAGCGCTGTCTATAGACCCTGGGTCCAGTGAAGCACTAGTGATGGTTCTCTGTGGATCTTCTGCAGCTGGCCCTGCTGCCCTTCATCTTGAAGGAGGTGCTCCTCCGTTTGGCGGGTCAGGTGCCTCCGCTGCATTCTTCTTCTCTGCTCCCTGTAAGTCATGAGGCATACTGCTAAATCACCAGGCTCCATGATCCTGATGTTCTCCCCTTGCAGGATCAAAGAGAGATGCGTGGATTAGCATTTGTGTCCTAAGAACCTTCCTTTTTTTAATCTGGAGGCCCCTTCACACATGCAGAATAGTGTTGGCCACCACTTGGATGGCCAGTGTGTAGTGCGCTTCATGGCTGTCCAAAACCCCACCCACCTCACTCCACTCCACTTGACCGATTGGTGGCAGCTTCGGCCACTGGACTGCATGCTGTGCTCTCAGCTCAGGCACAGGCATTCTCCTAACCTGCACTGCAAGGCTGCACTGTTAGCTTGAACCATGGGAGATCTTGGTTCAAGACCTGTGAGCGCCTCCACCAGTGACTTCGCCAAGGCCACGTTTCACAAGAAAATTGTACAACTTGCCCAGTCGTCCAGTTGTACTACTGCGCCCTAAAATGTACATTAATTTGTAGCCTGTGCCCAAGGGATGAAAAGTTTTGGAGCATTTGGTGGCACTTTCATGCCCCTGTGTTGCATGAGTGGACAGAAAAGCTTCTGAAGCCTGACTCCAAGAATGCCAATGGAGCTGCTGCTGAACTGTCTCTGCTGTGGAATAATGTTCACTTTTGACAAGCTTTTCCAAGTGTTCACTTCCCTCACCCACCCCCCTCCTCACCACCAGCCCCCATCCCCCGGGCATGTGCTTGTGCACTTCCTTCACTCTGTACTGGCCTGCCCCCCCCCCACCCCACCCCACCTACCACTCCCCCTCCCGCTGTCTGACCTGTACTGAAGCCCTTGCCCTGGCAACGGACTAAAAGCCAGCTGGGAAAAAGCGACTTGTCCATGCCCCTCTGAATGCACGGCACCTCTTCCTTGATATCGTATGCGCGATGCTGGTGAGCGCTGTGCAAGATTGCGTGCATTCACCTCCGAGGTCCCCTCGTAATTCAGGTCACCAGAGGTACTCTTTATAAAGGCAGTTGTAACGCACGCCGTCCTGAGGTCACGCCAACTTGGATGGTAAATTTGACGTGGGGGGATGATTCCGCCGAGCAGAGCTTATAATGAGATGCTAAAGTATTGAAATTAGGTTCCCTACACGTGGCAGTGGGAAAAGTGGCCGGCCATTGCGGGTGGAGCGGACGATCGCAAACTTGTTTCACAACAGCGTAATACCAACTTTTGGCCTTTCACCATATTGTTGCTCACAACTGCCATAATGCCTGCCGCCAGCGAAAATGGACAATTCCGCTCTTTAGCTGTATCAGTGGGTGGTTCAGGAACTGGCATCATCATAAGTTATATGGGCGGGTAATTCATTGGAACTGCCTACTCTTGGCTGGTGTCCAGCGAGGTAGCACAGGCAGAGTTGGAGCAGCTCCAAGCAATTTTCCAGTTATAATGGACACAACTTTAACTCACTGAAAACCCATTCATTTACACGGAGTTAAAATTCAGCCAATTGTATGTGGTTATACCACTAAGAATAATGTTATTGAATGACCATTCTGCCTGCCTGCTTTTGGAGCTCAACAACAAAATTAACAACATTCTGAACATTTCATTTATAAGTAATGGGAATATAAATAGCATTACATTTTGCTTTATGGGCAAACAATTATAGGTTTGTGTTCATATTTACTTTCACTATGAACAGATACAACTCCATCATAAAAATAATTTTATTGCATTTAGTCAGAAAGATTGGGACAAAGATAATTTCTATAAATGTGTTTCTATAACCAAAGAGCTGCTTTTGACATTACTTTCCTTGTTGAATGAAACATTGTGTCATATTTCACAGAATATGTTTTACAAATGTAACGGAGGTATAGTAATTTTCCAGAGGTGATGCGAGATAATATTGAAGGATGGTGTAGAGTCAGTAGTACACAAACTGATACAAGGCCATGATTGACAGGAATAGTGTACACTCTTTGATTGAGAGTCCATGCCTTCCTGCAGAGTCTCAGCCAGATTAGAAATTACAATCCAGATAAAAAATTGTTTTTGTCATTTTCATTTCGAAGAATTGACTGAAAGATAAATTGTAAGATTCTTCAACCAGATATAGATTATGTTAATTGGTCAAGCTTTTAGTAGAAAAGTACTTAATGAATAGATTAAACACATTATTGACCAGAACTTTAAAACATATCACTTTGAGATTGTCAGCAAGTTATCAACTTTGTAGCTGTTCTGATGTACACTTAGAACCTCAGGATCATAGAATGATACAGCACAGAAGGAGACTCTTCATCCTGTGTCAATGTGTCTATGCCATTGTTACACTTAATGTTATTTTCTGCATAACCCTTCATTTTATTTTTCATTCATGGGATGTGAGGGACGCTGGTGGCCTATCCCTAACTTTCCTTGAGAAAGTGATGTGGAGCCACTTCCTTCAACTGGTGTAGTCCATGAGGTGTTAAGTAGGAAATTCCAGGATTTTAATCCATCAATGATGAAGGAATGGAAATATATTTCAAAGTTAGCAGGGGAATTTGCAGGTGGTGGTGTTCCCATATACCTGCTATCTTTGGCCTTCTAAGCAGTAAAGACTACAGTTACAATTATGAGGTTTATAAGATTGTTGCATTTTAGGATTGTATCTTTTGGATTTTAAGATCACTATGGGCCATAACCACCGACTAGAAAAAAATACCTACTTATCTGGGCTTGAAAATTACGTTGCCACTTCCGTTCACCAGAACTGCTTTGGCTGCGGGGGGGTGGGGGGGTGGGGGGGGGGGGTGGTGGTGGGGTGCTGCATCGAAAGACTCCTCACAGGCGCCAGCAAAATCATGCTCCAGTGTATTCAAAGAGGCCATGCCCTTTTTTACAGCACTTGCTGCCATAAAGCAAATAAGTTTAAAGGGCCAGGGAAATTGACAGACCAGGGAAGGTAAGTGTTTAAGGTAAGTGGATAGGATATAGGGGGGTCGGGGTGTCAGCGGAGGGGGCAGGGGGGGGGCGGGGGGTGGTGGGGGTGGTGGGTGGAGGGGGGGGAGTGGGGGTTTGGCCGGAGACCTGGGGTGGCAGGGGAGTTGGGGGAATCAGTTGGATGTCCAGATGGGGTGGGGGAGTCAGTCAGAGGTCTGGGTGGAGCAGGAGGGTGGTGGGGGTGTCGGAGATCTGGAGATGGGAGTGTGGGGGTGGAGGTGTCAGATGAGGGCATGTGGGGTGCCAGGGGTCAGGGAAGTGGGGCTGCCAGAGGTTTGGGGAGGAGGGGTGTCAGAGGTCGGGGGTGGGGGTGCCAGAGGACAGAGGTGGGGGCATGTCAGAGGTTGGGGGGGTGGGGGGGTGGTGGGCTGTGGGGATGGAAAAGGTCAGGGGTGGGGGTGGGGGTTGTTAGAGGTTGGTGGAGTTGGGGGGTGTCAGATATCAGGAGGGGTTGGGGCATGTCAGAGCAGTGGAAGGCATTCAAGGAGGAAATAAATGAAAGTACAGGGCAAATATGTGCCTGTAAAGACAAAGGAGGGGACCAAGTCTGGAGAACCCTGGTTGTCAAAGGGCATACAGGTTAGGATTAAGATAAGAAGGGAAGCTAATGGCAGATACCGTGGGCTCAATATGGCAGAGTCCTTAGAGGAGTATAAAAAGTGCAGAGAAGAGCTTAAAAAGGAAATTAAGAAAGCTAAGAGAGTGCATGAGAAAGCATTGGTGGGTAGAATAAAGGAAAATCCAAAGGGATATATATTAGATATATAAAGAGCAAGAGAATAACTAGGGAAAGAGTAGGGCCAGTTAAAGTCCAAAGAGGTAATCTGGTGTGGGGACCTGGAAGACATGGGTGCATTCCTCAAAGAATACTTTGTGTCAGTCTTCACAATGGAAAAGGGTGATGCAGATATAGACATCAGGATGGAGGAGTGTGAAATATTAGAGGAAATTAATATAGAGAGAGAAGTGGTACTAACGGGTTTAACTGCCTTAAAAGTGGATAAATTCACAAGCCCAGATGAGATGTATCCCTGGCTGTTGAGGGAGGCAAGGGGAGAGATATGCCCTGACGGTAATTTTCAATTACTAGTGATGGTAGAGGGATGTTTCTGTGACTGGAAGCCAGTTTCCAATGGGGTTCCACAGGGCTCGGTGCTGAAGCCCTTGCTGTTTGTGGTGTACATAAATGATTTGCACTTAAATGTAGGGAGTATGATTAAGAGATTCGCTGATGACATGAAAATTGATAGGGTGGTAAATAGCGAGGAGGATAGCCATAAACTGTAGGAGGATATCAATGGACTGGTCAGGTGGGCAGAGCAGTGGCAAATTGATTTTAACCTGGAAAAGTGTGAGGTAATGCACTTGAGGAGGGCTAACAAGGCAAGGGATTATGCTATGAATGATAGGACCCTGGAAGGTACTGAAGATCAAAGGGACCTTGGTGTACATATCCACAGATCTCTGAAGGTAGCAGGGCAGGTAGATAAGGTGGTTAAGAAGACATATGGGATACTTGCCTTTATTAGCCAAGGCGTAGAATACAAGAGCAGCAAAGTTATGCTGGAACTGTATTAACTATTGGTTAGGCCACAACTAGAGTACTGCCTGCAGTTCTGGGCACCACATTATAGGAAGGATGTGATTGCACTGGAGAGGGTGCAGTGGAGATTTACCAGGATGCTGCCTGGGCTGGAGGGCCTGAGCTATGAGGAAAGATTGGATAGGTTGGAAACAAAAACAGAATTACGTGGAAAAACTCAACGGGTCTGGCAGCATCAGAGGAGAAGAAAAGAGTTGACGTTTCGAGTCCTCATGACCCTTCCACATGCTGATGCTGCCAGACCTGCTGAGTTTTTCCAGGTAATTCTGTTTTTGTTTTGGATTTCCAGCATCCGCAGTTTTTTGTTTTTATATTTGGATAGATTGGAGTTGTCTTCCTTGGAGCAACCAAGGTTGAGAGGGTCCCTGATAGAGGTGTATAAGATTATGAGGGGCATAGATATGGTGGATAGGAAGGCACTTTTTTCAATAGCAGAGGGGTTAATAAACAGGGGGCATAGATTTAAGTTAAGAGGTAGAGGGCTAAGAGGGAGTTGAGGAGAAATATTTTCACCTAGAGGGTGGTGGGCGTCTGGAACTTACTGCCTGAAAGGGTGGTTAAGTCAGAAACTCTCGTAACATTTAAGAAGTGTTTATATATTCACTTGCGTTGCCATAGCCTCCAGGGTTCTGGGCCAAGCGCTGGAAAATGGGATTATTGTAGTCAGATCTTTGTTGACTGGCACCGACATGTTGGGCCGAATGGCCTCTGTTTGTGCTGTGGGGACACCTTTGAGCCTATGAGTCTACATGTGGAACATATGTTTGCATATGATGTTGCTGCAGGCCAGCAGTTTGATGGGAAGTAGGAAGGTATTAAGGATAGATCTTTAGGGGGCTCCAGAAGTGATGATATGGGAGTAGGAGGAGAAACCATTACCGGTAATACTCTGGCTATGGCTGAATGGATAAGAATGGAACAAGGCGGGTGCAGTCCCACTTAGCTGGACAATGGAGGCTGCACATTGGGTAGTAGCATGATCTCCACATAAAGTCCCTGGCCTGCTCCAGGTGTCATGCATCAGGTAATAGAATATGTAAAATCCTACAAATCTCTGTGCTCGCGGAATCCCTTCTTATACTTTCTTTACACAGCAAGTCTATGGAGACTGATTTAACCCAGTCATTGCCCAACTATAGTTTGAATGGACCAATTACAAAGCTGTCACTCAACCATCAGTGCCTCCTAAGCCACATTAAATTTGCAAGATCTTGGCTGCAGTGACAACATGATGAATCCTAACAACTAGGATTTTTGTCTAGGCTTCAAGGCACTCTGTTTTCTGGGAGATGTTTATCTCCTTTTTTCCAAACAACAAGTTATCCGTTCTCACACTTTAGTGGACTACTACTGAAGTTTATTTTTTTTGACCAACTGACCTCCTCTGCACCTTTTGGGCCAACGAAACAGCCATGGAGTCTGGGTGTTGGTCTGAAGAGGTGTGGTACCTGAGACTCTGTAAGGGTAAAGGAATCATGACAGCTGCCTGGGAACTGAGCGCACACCCGCAAAATGCACTTCCTGGTCATAGATCAGGTAGACATTCCCTGAGTGGAAGATTTTTCTTTTCAGGAATTGTTGGTTCATCAGAGCTTTCTCACCACCTCTGATACCCACATGATGCCTGAAACCTTACATCCCTCTCAAGTGTCCAACAACTCACTTTTCACAAATACAAGCCTCTCATCATCAGTGATGGCAGCTCTGTGCCACTGGTTGAGCAGCTGAGTTTATCTCCTGTTTCTCACAACCATTGAACAATATATTAATTAGCACGCATGGCTCCCCGCTGTGTTCACAACAGCCGCACCTTAACATGTCCCAGGCCCTCCATCCAAAAGAAGCAGCCAGATGGGTAAACTATTGTGCAATTTGTCGCTAGATTACGCCAAGCATCTAAGGGATGGATTTATGGAAATGATCAGGAACCGAGTCGTACAAAGTTGTCAGTCAAACACCTTGAGGCACAAGTTGCTTGGAAAAAGTATTATTGGCATTACAGTTGAATAAAAGCAACTACAGAGGCATGAGGGAGCAGCTGGCCAGGATTGACTGGGAGATGAGCCTAGCAGGAAAGACAGTAGAACAGCATTGGCAGGAGTTTCTGGGATTAATTGGGAGGCACAGCAAAAATTCATCCCTAGGAAGAAGAAGCATACTAAAGGGAGGACAAGGGAAGTCAGGGACAGCATAAAAGCTAAAGAGAAAGCATACAATGCGGCAAAGAGCAGTGGGAAACCAGGGGATTGGGAAGCCTACAAAGACCAACAGAGGACAAATAAAAAAGAAATAAGGAGCGAGAAGATTAAATATGAGGGTAAACTAGCCAGTAATATAAAAGAAGATTGCAAGAGTTTTTTTTAGATATATAAAGGGTAAGAGAGAGGCAAAACTGGACATTGGGCCATTGGAAAATAACGCTGGAGAAGTAGTAGTGGGGAACAAAGAAATGGCGGAGGAACTGAATAGGTACTTTGCATCAGTCTTCACGGTGGAAGACACGAGTGACAGCCCCAAAGTTCAAGAGAGTCAGGGGGCAGAGGTGAGTATGGTGGCCATTAACAAGGAGAAGGTGCTAGGAAAACTGAAAGGTCTGAAGGTGAATAAATCACCTGGGCCAGATGGATTACACCCCAGAGTTCTGAAGGAGATAGCTGAAGAGATAGTGGAGGTGTTAGTGGTGATCTTTCCGGAATCACTGGAGTCAGGGAGGGCCCCAGAGGACTGGAAAATCGCTAATGTAACCCCCCTGTTTAAGAAGGGAGTGAGGCAAAAGACAGGAAATTACAGGCCAATTAGCCTGACCTCGGTCACTGGTAAGATTTTAGAGTCCAATATTAAGGATGAGATTTCAGAATACTTGGAAGTGCATGGTAAAATCGGGCAAAGTCAGCATGGTTTCATCAAGGGGAGGTCATGCCTGACAAATCTGTTAGAATTCTTTGAGGAGGTACAGAGTAGGTTAGACAAAGGAGAGCCAATGGATGTTATCTACTTGAACTTCCAGAAGGCCTTTGACAAGGTGCCGCACAGGAGGCTGCTCAGTAAGATAAGAGCCCATGGTGTTAGAGGCAAGGTTCTAGCATGGATAGAAGATTGGATGTCTGGCAGGAGGCAGAGAGTGGGGATAAGGGGGTCCTTCTCAGGATGGCGGCCGGTGACTAGTGGAGTTCCACAGGGGTGAGTGTTGGGACCACAACTTTTCACTTTATACATTAATGATCTAGATGAAGGAAGTGAGGGCATCCTGGCTAAGTTTGCAGATGATACAAAGATAAGTGGAGGGACAGGTAGTATTGAAGAGGCGGGGAGGCTGCAGGAGGATTTGGACAGGTTAGGAGAATGGGCAAAGAAGTGGCAGATGGAATACAACGTGAGGAAGTGTGAGGTCATGCACTTTGGTAGGAAGAATAGAGGCATAGACTATTTTCTAAATGGGGAGAGAATTCCGAAATCTGGAGTGCAAAGGGACTTGGGAGTCCTAGTTTAGGATTCTCTTAAGGTTAACTTGCAGGTTGAGTCGGTAGTTAAGAAGGCAAATGCAATGTTGACATTTATTTTGAGAGGACTAGAATATGAAAGCAGGGTTGTGCTGCTGAGGCTTTATAAGGCTCTGGTCAGACCACATTTAGAATATTATGAGCAATTTTGGGCCCCGTATCTCAGGAAGGATGTTCTGGCCCTGGAGAGGGTCCAAAGGCGGTGTACGAGAATGATCCCAGGCATGAAAGGCTTAACATATGAGGAACATTTGAGGACTCTGGGTCTATACTTGATGGAGTTCAGCAGGATGAGGGGGGATCTGACTGAAACTTACAGAATACTGAAAGGCCTGGATAGAGTGGACGTGGGGAAGATGTTTCCATTAGTAGGAGAGAATAGGACCCGAGGGCACAGCCTCAGAGTAAAGGGAAGACCTTTTAGAACAGTGATGAGGAGAAACTTCTTTAGCCAGAGTGTGGTGAATCCACGGAATTCATTGCCACAGAAGGCTGTGGAGGCCAGGTCATTGAGTGTATTTAAGACCAAGATAGATAGGTTCTTGATTGGTAAGGGGATCAAAGGTTACGGGGAGAAGGCGGGAGAATGAGGTTGAGAAACTTATCAGCCATGATTGAATGGCGGAGCAGTCTCGATGGGCCAAATGGCCTAATTTCTGCTCCTATGTCTTATGGTCTTAAGGTCTTAAGGTCTCAAAGAGATATGTTAACCTTGGCAGACACATTAAAGGTAGTAGCTTTGTCTGAAAGTGTTGAGGCTCAATCCCAGTCAATAAAAGTGGATGCAAATAGTTATAAAAGTAGAGAAGTCTCCCTAAAGCTGTAACAGGGCATTGGTGAGACTACACCTAGAGTACTGAGTCGAGTTGTGGCCTCCTTATTTAAGGTGGGATATACGTACATTGGCAGTTAAGAGAAGATTCACCAGGTTGATTCCTTGCATGAAGGCGTTTTCTTATGAGGAAAGGTGAAAGACGGACATATTTGAGTTGAGAAGAATGAGAGCTGGTCTTATATTGTTTCCCCTCGTGGGGGTATTTAGAACTAGGGGGCAAGTTTAAAAATAAGGTGTTTCCTTTTAAAATGGAGATGAGGAGGAATTTCTTCTCTCAGAGGGTTGTTAATCTTTGGAATTCTCTATACCAGAGAGCAGTGGAGGTTGGGTCATTGAATATATTCAATATTGAGTTAGATAGATTTTTGATCCACAAAGGAGTCAAGGGTAATAGAGGGCCCAATCAGATCAGCCATGATCTTATTGAATGGTGGAGCAATCTTGAGGCAGCAAATGGTCTACCCCTGTTCCTATTTCTTCTGACCTTGCATTTAGTTCAGCTTAATAGCATGTTGGATTAAACTCAAGCCAAGTGAACATGCTGAAATCCTCCAGAGGGCAAGGTAAGAGGAACCTAAGTGAGACTGAGAAAGAGAGCTTCAAATGTAGAAGTCTGGGACATTTTGGAAAGGTTTCTTGCTGTCCTGCTAAAATGTGGAGGAAAGGACCACTTTGCTAGGAAGTGCAGATGCAAAGCTGAGAAGAGAGGAGAGAAAAACAGAGAGGACAGAGGAATAAGCAAGGCAGAAATGTCCACCAAGTAAAGAATGACAGCAAAAATAATGGTGAATGTGTTGAGGGATACATGTTTGCAGTCAATGATGGGAAACATGGAAAAGCTTCAGTACCAATTGGTGGAGTGAGAGTGGATATTATTGTGGATTCTAGAAGTGATCGCTATGTGATTGATAGAGTACTTTGGGGAGAATTGAAGAAGAAGAGAATCAAGTGCACATCATGGAAATATGTGAAGAATTAGTTTCCATGCATATCCAAACCACCTCTTGTGCAATGTTTCAAGGTTGTTGTGCAAGTCGCTGACAGAAAGGTAGATACAGAATGTGTGGTCATCAAAGAGAAAGGGGAAACCACTCATGAGCAGAGAGATGGCTCAGGCCTTAGGGCAGTTACTTATTGGATTGAAGGTGAACTCAGTGACGTGGGTGTCCTAGTGCATCATTCACAAAAGGCTAGTATGCAGGTACAGCAAGTAATTAGGAAAGCTAATAGAATGTTATTGTTTATTGTGAGGGGAATTGGTTACAAAATTAGGGGGGTTATGTTTCAATTATACAGGGCATTGGTGAGACCACATCTGGAGTATTGTGTACAGTATTAGTCTCCTAATTTAAATAAAGATGTAAATGCATTGGAAGCAGTTCAGAGAAGGTTTACTGGACTAATACCAGCAATGGGCAGGTTGTCTTATGAGGAAAGGTTGGACAGGCTAGGCTTGTATCCGTTGAAGTTTAGAAAATTAAGAAGTGACTTGACTGAAACCTTTAAGATCCTGAGGGATCTTGACAAGGTGGAAGTGGAGAGGATGTTTCCTCTTGTGGGAGAAACTAGAACTAGGGGTCGCTGCTTAAGAATAAGGGGTCCCTCATTTAAGACAGAGAGGAGGAGAATTTTTTTTTTCTCAGAGTGTTGTAAGTCTTTGGAACCCTATTCCTCAAAAGGCAGCAGAAGCAGAGTCTTTGGATATTTTTAAGGCAGAGCTACTTAGATTCTTGATTAACCAGGGGGTAGGTGGGAATATGGGTTTGAGGTTACAATCAGATCACCTATGATCTTATTGAATGATGGAGCAGGCTGGAAGGCCCGAGTGGCCTACTCCTGTTCCCAATTCATATGTTCGTATGTATGTACGTACATGCTGAACTGAAGGAGGAGTTCAACCTATTTTCTCAGGAATAGGAAAGCTTAATGGCCATCAGGTGAAGCTGACCACTGATGACAATATCCAGCCAGTAGCTCAGCCTGGATGAAGTGCACCCTTTCATTGAGGAGCAAGTTTAGACACTAGATCCAGGAAATACATCGATCAAGATATCATTGAACTAGTGGAAGGACCAACACTTTGAGTAAATCCAGTAATGGTAGCGCCCAAGCCAAATAGGGCATAAGACTATGCATTGACATGAGACAGATGAATGAAGCAGTGGTTAAAGAATGCAAACCTATGCCAACTGTAGATGAAGTACTCAGGAGCTGTCGGCAAGTAAGGTGTTTTCCAAATTGGACTTAAAGTGGGGACACCACCAATTAGAGTTGCACCCAATCTTTAGGAATTTGCCAACTTTTGTCCCACATTGTGTATCTGTATCAATACAAGAGGCTGTTATTTGGCATAAATTCAGCACTTGAGATTTAGCAGCACAAGATTCATAAATTAATTCAATGTGTCCCAGGAACACGCAATGGTTCATGACATCATCATTCATGATGCCTCTCACGAGGAACATGATAAGAGGTTGAGACGTGTGTTGGCAAGAATGCAGGCAGCAGATCTAACAGTGAATGCAGACAACTGCCTATTTGGAATGTCAGGGCGAGTATTTATGGGTCACAAATTGACAAGCCAAGGCATTAATCTGGCCAGAGAGAAAGTTAAAGCAATGGCAGAAGCAAGGGAATCATAAAATGTGAGAGAGGTGAGGAGCTTCCTGGGCCTAGTAAACTATTGTGTAAGATTCATAACAAACGTCGCTACAGTGACTGATCCATTGAGGAGGTCAACAAGGAAGAATGAACAATCTGTGTTTGGTCAAGAGCGGAAAGATGCATTCAGAACATTAATGGAATCCTTGATGAGTGCTTAAATTCTTGGATACTACGATCCACAAGCACCAATGAAGGTCATTGCAGATGTCAGTCCTGTGGGACTAGGAACAGCGCTAGTGCAGAGGCATGCTGGAAGATCAAGAGTCATTGCTTGTGCACCTTGAACTTTGACAGATGTAGAGAGGCAATATTCTCAGAAAGAGAGAAAGAGGCCTTGAGACTGGCCTGGACATGTGAAAGTTTTCATGCATACCTGTTTGGCATTGAATTTGAGTTGGTGACAAACCATAAACTGCCGGAGGTGATATACCTCCCGAGGTCAAAACCATGTGCTAGGATTAAGAGCTGGGTACTGAGACCTCAGCAATACAAATACAAGGCTGTTCACATTGCTGGGAAAATGAACATTGCTGATTCGCTATCAAGACTACTGATGATGGACAAGATGGGTTAACCACCACTAGAGAAGGAAGCTGAATCTTTTGTGCAATTTGTAGTGGTACACTTGACATCCAGGGCAAGGACAACTAAGGAGAGACAGGAAGAATCAGGCAGAGATCCAGAATTAGAAAACATCAGGCAGAGAATCCAGAGAGGAGAGTGGGTAAAGCTTCTACGCAAGTCTTATGTTGCTGTGAGAGATGAACTGTGCACAATTGGGAAATGTGTGCTTAGATGCAGCAAACTTGTATTCTTCTTCTAAGGCAGTCCCTGGGGATTGAGGATGGCTTGTTTCCATTCTGGTTCGATGGGTCCTGAGATGGCTGACAAGCCTAATGTGTGATCTGAAGACTCTGCCATTCCGGGCAGGTGGTGCATGAAGGGTTGGGTGGGTGGGTTGTCCGGAGGTTTGTGCGCTCCGTCCACTACCATGACTTCATCTTTGCATGTTCTCAATGAAGTATCTCAATGTCTTCCGGATTGAGCTTCCTCCAGTTTGGACAATCACAAGTCATGGTCTCCCATGGAATTAATTGAAGGCATCCCTAAAGCGTTTCTGCTATCCCCCTGGGAATCTCCTGGGGTGGCCAGGTTCCGAGTACAGCAGTTGCTGCAGGAATCTGGTGCAGGCATACAAACAACATGTGCCACCCAGCAGAGCTGGCTTTGAGTGATTCACACCTCACTGTGAGAAGACACTACTTTCTTGCCACCCAATTTGGAGGAATTTGCAAAGGCGCCACTGGTGGTACATCTACAGTGCTTTGAGGTGCCTGTTGTAGGTTATCCAAGCCTCTGAAGCATATAGGAGTACAGGAATTACTGCTATCAGGTTAAACATGACCTCAGTCCTGAGTTTGAGATCCTGGTCCTCAAAAACTCTTTTCCTTAGTAGGCTGAAGGCTGGGCTGGCACATTGAAGGCAATGTTTAATTTTGCCCTTTTTGCCAGCCTTCATTAAGAGGATGCTCCCAAGATATGGAAGATGCTCCACATTTTCCAGAATATTGTTGTTGATCTTAAGCTGAACAGTGCCAAGGCATAGAATGGTGGCATTGGCTCCTTAAGGTTATTCAGGAGTATTTGGTGCTAAGTTGCCTGGAATGGAGAAGGGTGCAGAAAAAATCAACAAAGCCTGTCATGGATGCCAAGATGTTAGCCTACCCAACACACCTGAACCAATACAAAGCACATTGCTACCAGTTGGACATGGGAAGATGTAGCTGTAAATATTTTAGGTCCATTCCCATCAGGAAAGTCAATTCTGTTAGTGATTGGCTATTACTACCATGGGACTACCATGAATATGTTATGATGAAGTATACAGAAGAAAACAGTGTCAGCATTGACTGAGATACTTGCGATGTATGTTCTGTCAGTTACCTTAAACTGCAGTCTGTTGCCTGAGTACATCTCACAAACATTTGCTGATTACGTGCAATTCACAGGGATTCTCCACCGCAGAGTGAGACCAAAATGGCACAAGCTAATGAAGACATGAAATGTCAGAACCAGCCTCTAGAGAAGCAGATAAGAATTTCCCAAGCTGAAAGCAAAGACTGGAAAGAGGCACTTCTGTCATATATGTGTACTCCACATATTGCAACAGGAAAGAGCCCAGTGGAATTGTGGTATGGATACAAAATCCGCAATAAGGTGCCGGAGATCAGAGACATCATTGATGACAAAGAGTTTCAAGACTGTGATGTTGAGAAGAAGAGTGCATTATAGATTTTTTGCAGATCATAGAAATGGTGCCAGAGAGTCTAATGTGATGCCAGGCAGTTAGGTGAGATGTTAGATGAAAAACTCCAAGCAAGATGGGCACAACCTTTCTTCCAGAACCCTACTCTATCACTTCTGAGACTGGAAATAGGGTGACTGTTAGGTCACTGGAAGGAGGAGGATAATGACAGAAATACATCACATCTCCAAGAAAAAGATTACAGCAACAAATCTAGCCTGTTAAATATACAGGTACTGTTAATATTGCTTTAGTCATATTGTATTCTAGGAACTTATGTACATGTACCATTGTACATTTTTATGTATAAGTTCTTTTTAAGTGGGGAGGGAGTTTTTGTTTTAATTCTTTCATGGGATGTGGGCATTGCTGGCAAGGCCAGCATTTATTGACAACCCTTAATTGCCCTTGAACCAAGTGGCTTGCTCGGCCATTTCAGAGGGTAGTTAAGAGTCAATCACATTGCTGTGGGATTGGAGTCACGTGTAGGCCAGACCATATAAGGATGGCAGATTTCCTTCCCTAAAGACATTAGTGAACCAGATGGGTTTTTATGACAACCGATGATAGTTGTCATGGTCACCATTACCAAGCCTAGCTTTCAGTTCCAAATTTTTGATTAGTTGAAGTTAAATTCCACCAGCTGCCATGATAGGACTTGAACTAATGCTCCTAGACCATTAGCCTCTGGATTACTAGTCCAGTGCCATTATCACTACACCAGCATATATTGCAAGATCTCAGCATTTTGTTATGTTGCCCTCTGTGTTGAGGAGGTGTAAATAAAGTTGTTCAATAATGGTTGAGCATGTGTTAGTCACACTCAGTGCAATGTGCAAAAGGGAGGTCCTGAAGTGCGAACATATGGGGAGAATAGTGACAAGCGCTGAATAGGACATGGCTTCAAAGCCTTTCAATGCATTGTGCTTCAGAAGGTGGGAACACTGCAGATTCAGGGGTTTTGGGAAGGAGAGACACTTGGGAAGATTTCCTGGTAGCCAGTTGGCCTGTGATGGGAGGAGAGGGCCTGAACTGGATGAAATTGCTGATGCCCACATAGCATCGAGTTTCCAAGCCTGGATTATAGCGAGATTCTTGAGTGCTCCCAACTCTCAATGGTCCAAGACTCAGCCTGGAACTAAATGGCCCAAAAAGACCCACAGCAACTAAAGGAAAATTACTCCGTGAGCATGATCCATCATGGCCAAATAACGACACAGAGCCTGCGATGAAGTTGATCAATTGATTCAAATTCTTTGAACACCTAAAGCTTTCTAGTGGGCAGGTTTAAGATGCAGTTTTTTTTATTGATCTTGTGTGGGAAATATGGTGAATGAACACTTAGCTTTAATATTGATACCAGCCTGGAATCCACAGGTTAATTGAAGCTGTCTATGTTAATGAATAATGAATGAGAGACCCGATTATTTCAGCATTCTTTCACTGTTCAGCATGGTCAAATAATTTTTAAAGTCCTTTATGACCTAAGCCCAGAATTCCAAGCCACGTGCATCCTTCTCTCATTTCATGTATTCTCCTGCAAGTGTGAACTTGGTGTTGAGAAAGACAAGCTAACTGATCATGTTTGGGAAGTGTGAGGGCAGGTAGAATGGGTCAGATATGAGGAGGGATAGAATGGGATGTGTGAGGAAAGTGAGAACGGAACCAGTGAATGGAGCATTAGAATGGGAGATGTGAGAATAGGGATGGCCTGAAACGTGATGAGAAATGGAATGGGATATGTGTGAGGAGAGGGTGAATGGGGCATGAGGGGAGAGCAAGAATGGACCAGCAAAAAGAATTGTGAGTTTGGATGCGTGAGATTAGAAGTATAATATAGCCTGTTAGAAGAGAGGTGTGTTGGGGCCAGAAGAGGTAGAGGTGGAAAGCAGTGCTCCCCCTGCACGATTGTGGTCGCATAGCAATCTGGAATGAAATAAACAAACTGCTGAAAACTTTGTGAAAGTTTAATGACTTTTAAAATGTAAGTTGCCCATGGACAGGATTGTAGTGCTTAGAGGAGTTTACAGCTCACTCAGTACAAATGAAAATTAGAGGGAACATTGGAGATCATTAAGTTCACCAGGCACCAATAGTAATAAAAACATTAAGACAAATGTTGTGGTGTCCTGCACTACTGTGGGACTTAGCAGGTCATTGTCATTGACTAAGTGTTATGCCGAGTGGTGCAGGAAACCATGGTCTTCCAAACTCTATGATCATAGCAACAGTGAATGACCTTGTTGTTGGAGTTCTGGTTAAGCCAGTCTTTACTGTTGTCTAGCTGATTCCTTTGCTATCATCCTTTTGCTCTTGTTCTATTAATTCTTCTGGTGGTAATTAGACACTCCAACCCTTCTGCAGGGGTAACATATCCAAAGAACTCCAATTGTCTTCTTCTGATATTATGTAAGAGTTCTCTGGTTCTTCTGGCATCATGTTAGCTGTTTTCTCCATCCAGCTTACATTTAGGATCCTTTTTAAGCATTACATTTCGAAGCTATTGGTTTTCTTTTCTTCCACTTTCCCAATGCTCCAAGCTTCACAATCATCACTCATTACTGACCAGACAGAACATTTTAGTACATGGATTCTCGTTTCAAGACTCAAGCTGACGTTTCTTAGAACGTTGCTTAAGTTTTGTAAAAATGCTTTTGGCTTGTGCAGTTCTTTTTCGGATTTTAGTACTACTTTTGACATTGGATATTACTGTGTTTCCAAGGTAGTTGAATTGATTGATGTGTTCGAACTTGCTTCCATTTAGTATGATGTTGCATACTGGAATGTCCTTTATCTTTTTCATTAACATAGCGACATTTTCTTGCAGTTGAGCCTAAGCCTGTAGCTACCACTTTACGACTGTATTAATTAATTTTTGCAAGACTTCTTCATTTGTTGTTTTAAGTATGCTGTTGTCAGCATAATGGATGTGGTTGACGACCCTCCCACCTACCTTTATTCCATTGATCCCTTACAGGTAGGGATCATAAAATCAAGTATACCGTGCTGCAAGCCCAATCTGGTATCCAACCCAATTTTAAAAATTATAATTTGGGACCAAATAGTAAGTTTATGCTACAGACAGGTGCAACCCGATTCCAATATTAAAATCCCATGTTAAGATCTAGGTTTCCTAGTTTTATGATTTTGTTTTAGGTGTCACCTACAGTGCTGGTAAAAAAAAAAATGACTGGACACATAGGCATTCTGGAACCCTGCAAAAGGAGACTTCTGAAAAGTTTATTTTGTGTTTTTGCATTTTTCATCTTTTTTTTTTATTGGCTATGCCTCCATTTCTGATCTTTGTATCCCCCCACACCAACAATTTGTTTCATTATTTTTGCATTCCACTGGGTTTGATGTTGCACTCTACAGATGGGTGAGGGTAGATAATCCTTTGGCCATTGCCTGGAAGGATGCATCAGCAGAACCAACCATAATAGAGATCTAGGCGGAGGACAGCACTGGCAGAGAATCATGCCATGTTGTACAGGATACCTGGGAACTTTTTCACTAAATATGACAGCAGAACTCTTCATGAGTCATTAGGAGCTGTTAGGCCATTGCTTCAAGGTAACTAACTCTGTCCAGAAGCATTCGAAGCTTTGGAAGGCCCATAACAGATTCTGTTGGGCTAATTTGATGGAGGCGGAAGATGTGCATTCCCTCCCAGATTCCTCCACGTGAAGCAGAATTCTAGTGGATGAGGGCCCTGCCCCATGTTCTGGTTCCCTCAAAAGTAGCTATACTGAGATACATTTGGGCCAGGGGTAGAATTTTGGACCAATATTTTCAATTGGGCTTTCTTTAAGTGGAGTTTATTGGAATCAGGTGAGGCACAATGTTCATAGGAACTGAAAAAATAACAATTAGAAATTATCTGAACTACTAGAGAAAAAATGGTCTATTGGATTAAGAAGGGCAATAAAATAATGGAAAAAGCTTGTGAGACAAACAACTTTAAAAACTCAGAGAAGATTGTTAGCAAAAATATTAACATCTAAAAATAAGGCTTTATATTTATTCTTTATCCAAATAAGTAACCAAATATTGACCTGGTCACTATTAGGTTGGAAAAGAAGGAAACCAAAACAGACAAAAGTACTGAACAGCATCAATGAGTGTTTGGGCAATGGAATGGACAATAGAGGAATTGAGATGGCACATTCCTTTTATTGACTTTGTAGATTTCTGACATGGATCTCAGTGAATTAAGAGCTGTGTGTCACATCCACAACCACCATTACTGATTGGTTAGGATTGACACTGTGATTTATAAACCACTGTGATATAAAACACTGTGATTTATAAACCATCACAAAAAGGGTGTTTAATCCAACCGTAGCTGAATGCACAACAGGCCAATGTCACAGCAAATGTGACTGCAACTGTATTCGGTGCTGATTGGTTCTTGCAGGGATGCCAAATGTCACATGCTGTATAACCTCTGGGATTAGATATGTTTCTGTTTTCTGTATCTTCCTTGGCCTGTAGACTCGTTGCCATGGTATCCCATTTTATGAGGCTATTGGAAGAAAGAACAAATATATCTGATAAAACCTATCACTTACCATAAAAATGAATTGGTCAGCTTTTTGTTTGTCAACTCAATTCTTTCTGAACAAAATATCATCCTTTGATCTTCTATTACTGAATAAAATAACTCTGAATCCTAATCAGGTTAATGAGTCAAATCATAGAATAAGTGAAATTATGATGTTTTCAAAGACATTTGGCTAACTGTATAAATGAACAATTTTGTTATAAATGAACATTGCATATAGGCTAGGTAAGAACTATTTTACCTTACTTATTTAAAACTGATAGTGAATTTGTGCGTTTGGAAAGTGTGACTGTAAAATTGGGCTCTATCACATCGCTGGTCTTGGCATTTTCGGCCACTTCCAAAGTGGCACACTCTGATTGACAGGGCACCGACATGGGTGTGCCATGCATATACTGAAAGCATTGAGAGCGGGACAATTGTGATGAAAGAGCCTTTAACCCATTAACAATTTTAGATGCGCAGGTCAGGTTGATGCCCTCTCATAATCATTCACATTTCAAACATGCATTAGCTGCATGAAGGACTTTCTCACCTCTTGCCGCTACAATCATTTAAAAGGTCTAACCATTTAACTTAAAGGTGAAGTGCTTTTGCTGATTCGGAGTTTGTGAAAATATTACATGGGATAGCATGGAGTACATAGCACTGAAACAGGCAATTCAGCTCATCCAGTCCATGCTGGTGTTCCACTTGAACCTCCTCCTATCTTTCCTTAGTGAAATCTGTAATCGTTGGAATATATTGCAAGATCTGAGTATTTTGTTATATTGCCCTCTCTGCTGGGCAGTATAAATGAAGTAAGTTCAATAACGACTGCTTGCAGTTGAGTATGTTTTAGTTTTACACAATGCAATTCACAACAGACAGATGGCGATGAGGATGTGACAGAATTCTTCTTTACATTTCATTTGAAAAATTAAAGACTGAAGAACATTGTGGCACATGTTTGGAATGCCTAAAGTTGATTTAGAGGATGTTTGAGCAGTGTGAAAGATTGATCCATGTGCACATCATATTCTGGTACCCTGAGAGTCAGCAATTTAATTGAAAAATGGCACAGCAAGCATATTTGGGGGCAATAGGGGGAATTCAACAATAACAAAGAGGACTGGTGTAATTATGAACGAAGATTACATATTTGGCTGAAAGTGAATTAAATAGGAGATGAAGATAAAGTAAATGTTTTCCTCACCATGATGGGGCCAGATGCTTTTGAGGTGCGTCCAACCAATGTTGCCTGCAAGACCCCAGTACTATGGACTATTCTGAAATCAGTGAGATTCTGGACTCATATTATTGCATGACTAAGAATGAACTTTCTCTAAGAGTTATGTTCCCTGAAAGGAAGCAGTTGCCAAGTGACATAGTTGAATTTTACATTCTCAAATTAGAGAAGCTCGCTTCCCATGGTGGGTGGGGTGCAAACTTAGGAATCAAACTTAAAGAAACATTTATAGGAAGTCTAATGAACAATAAAATCAAGGTTTCAAGCTTTTGAGTAAAGGCAATAAACTGACATGGATGGAATGCTGTGATGAAGCCACAGGCGTGGAAATGGCAGAAAGAGTCTCATGAAAGTATAATAATTCTCATAATAAAATTGTGATTTATTGTAAAAGTAGGTTACTAGTGGGGTTTGGATAGTTTCTCCTTGTGTCTGTGTGTGTGAACGGTTTAATTGAATTGGAGACAGCTGTTCTGAAGGCTTTGACTTATCAAAAGAAGCAAGGTCTGAAATGCTAAATACATAAACATGGCTGAAGTTTTAGGATGTGAGGCGAGGAGAATTTGCATTTTTAGACAAATCAAGATAATTTGAATTTCAAAGCGATGGTAGGTTGTTGCACATAACCAAAGAAGCTAGGCCAAGTAGTGTGTTTATTTTTCCCAAAGGTTACTGACAATGTTAGCACCATGAAATTATTTATATTATGAGAAAGGTAAAGTTCAAAAGACATATGGGAGCAATGGAGTTTGCATTAAAACGGAGAAAGGCAGTATAAGGGAGTTGAATCTATGTGTCAGGGAAGGCATTGTAAGATCTACCAGAAGTGTGAAAAGCCTCCAGTAGTTGTGCATTAAGCTGCTGTCTATAGAAACTGAAGTTGGGAAAAGCCATTTTGAATTCTACTGTCCAGGGTATCGTGTTAACTGGCTGGAATCTATTTTGTTTACTGTTGCCTTAACAGGGTCTAACTGGAAGCCAGATTAATTAGGGGTTTTAGGAAATATTATAGTAGTAATTTGTAGACCTATGTATGTGCTTGAAATCTTTTCTTTTGTTAATAAATGCTTAGTTTAGTTTTGTAAGAAATCTCTAGCGTCTTGGTGGGCTTATTACTACAGAATTCCGGGCATGCATCTTGGCATAAAATACAAATTGTAAAATTGTTTTGACTGCATGATCAAGTTTCCCTCATGGATTTGATCCACCTGACATGCATCATCTACTGCTTCATAACAAGAGATAGTTGCAGATTGTGTTATGCATTGTTCTGTGAAAAGATTAAATGTGGACTCACAGCAGGTTACCATTACTGAGTTCATCTTATTTACACCTCCCCAACAGAGAGGCAGCAGAGAAGGCAGTATAACAAAATGCTCAGATATTGCAATATACTATAATCCCTCCGAACTTAAAAAAAACAACTTATACATAAAAATGTGAAATGGTACATATATATAAGTTCCCAGAATACAATATGTTTGAACCAACATCAACAATAATTGAAAATTTAGCAGGTTGGGATTCATGCATTTTTATTGTAATCACAAGCAAAACACATATGACGAATATTACCAGAATAATTTACATGTAAAAAAATTGCTTTTCCATACCCCAGTATGTGTTTAACAAAAATATCAACATTTGAGAAGAAACAGTGAACAAAGAGCAACATTTTTCTCCTTCCTTCATACATATTTTCAAGTAACTTATTGGGCTTCTTTTTCCTTCTGGATATCTCCCTCCATTTCCATTAGCCTGACTCTGCTCTCTCAACATCTCTGACTGCATCAAATCTGAACTTTGGCTGGGATTTTCCATGCCCCCTGGTGTCAGGTGTGTTCGGTGGCGTGAGCGGACTGTATGGTGAGGAGGCCGAAAATTTGTTTCACGATGTTGTGAAACCAGTTTGCGATCGTCTGCTCAGCCCGTCGATGGTGGGCCACGTTCCCCACCATCGGATTTCAGGAACCTCATTGTAATACATCAGCATATCATTATAAGACCAGCCCGTTGGACTCATCCCCCACCCCCGCTGGATCAGCCGCCCACATTGGGGGGAAAACATACTGGTGCAGAACATGTCTTGACAACAGTGATGTGCAGGGACTCATCGCCAGGCTCTTGCTTACATCATGGACATTTGAGGAGTAGGAGATGCTGGAACCCAGCAGCAATGGCACACTAGAGGAATGTCCATGGCATGCTGGGTGGATTCTCCTGGACATGGCTCTGCTGCGAAGTAGCTAATGGAAGTTGTAAAGTCACCATTGATGTTCACAATGGACGATGGTCGAGGGGGTGGGAGAGGAAGGTCTTGGATTGACTGGGAGAGGAAGAAGTATTGGGGAGGTGAGGTTGGGAGTGTGGGAAATGAAGGTGTCAGGAGGGGTGAAGTTGAGAGAGGGGGGATGAAGATATCGGGGGGGGGGTGCGGTGGGGGGTGGGTGTCGGTGGCGGAGGGGGTTAAGGTTGGGAGAGGGGGAGGGAGAACAGGGGGAGGAGGGGGTAACGGGGAGATGGCAACTGGGAAGGTAGGTGTAAGGGTTTAAGGGGGGGCGGAAGGTGTAAAGGATGGAGTTCAGAGGGGGGAAGGAATGCAGAGAGGGGAGGGTGTCCAGGAGTCACTCTAGGATCTCGCCCATGGCTCCTGTGGTGGTATGCAGGTCTGTGCACATCTCCGCGTTCTGCTGGACCAGGATCTCCATGGCATCCTCCATCATCCCCATGAGGCTTCCTTACACATACATGTGGGCACCACTTCATCAGAGAGCAGGTGGACACACTCCTCTGACCCGTGAGCCACTCCATTGAGGGCTTCCAACAGCTCTGCATGATATTTCCCCACCTTCTGCTGATGCTCCAGGATGAATTGGAAGGCCTAACCCAGAGGTTTATCATCTGACTCCTACCTCACAGATGCCACTTCCCCAGCTGTCCTCCAAGTGCCAGGGAGCTCGCTTGAACCTGCCTCCTCCTGCTGCTGACACGTATCTGTGTTGTGACCACCAGATTGTGAACCCAAGCCTGTTCTATATCTAGGTCCTACCAAGTTGTGTGTCTCTGCCCTGGTGGAGGGTGTGGGTAAGCGCTGTGATGGGTCTTCCAGGCTGCTTATTTCCAGCTCTTCAGTGCAGGAGGAGTCCTCATGGCTGGTGGTCAGGATGTGAATGAAGCTGAGGGACTGAATGGCTGAGGGTGCTGGTCGCTTGGCAGAGCTCCCTGTAAACCAAAGTAGAGATAATTAGAGCATGGCAGCAGAGTCAAAAATAGGAGAGAGAGCACTCACAGTTGTGTTGATGGAGGGATGATATGGTGCAGGATCATTAGGTAGGTGTTCACTGTCGACCTCACTGTCGTCACAGGCAGGGTCCATGTCCTCACCAGTCAGTGTGATGGCACGCTCCTCAGTGTGAGCGAGGGGTCTATTGTGGGCCACTCTACCCCCTGGTCTGGGACCTCTCCCTACTGTTGTGAGCCAGCTTCTCATGCATGAAAACAGATGGAGAGAGTGTGAGCCGGACACATAGTACTGCTTGGATTCTTGTGTGGTGAGCGGAGCCATGGACAGGATGAGGACACAAGCTCCAGCTGATGGAGATGTGAGGGTGTGTGTGAGAGTTAGTGGCGTTGACCCTTGAGGTATGAGATTCCTGTGAAGGTGTGATGGGCTTGTGAATGTGTGAGTTGAGAATGATGAGAAAAGTGAGTTACCTTGGTGGAACGGATGAGACCATTCATCCTGTTGTAGCACTGGGTGGCTGTCCTCTTTTGCAGGACATTGGCACTGACCACCATGACACCACCTCCCATTCTGGATTGGTGATGCCACAGCCCCTCCTGTAGAGAAAGCAGGGGTAGAGGACATTATGGTGGGCCTCCATGGCGTCCAAAAGGCACCCGAGGGACACGTCACTAAACCTAGGTGCTGCAGTCTTTTTGCCTTTCAGGGCCATCCTGTCATCCATGCAGCAGTCGTTGGCTGGAAGCACTGAGAGGTGTGCGCGTGGCTGCACTTTAAATATGGCGTCCCACATGATGAAGCAGCGAGGTTATGGCATGGTGAGCAAATGACAGCTCTCCCACCATGGAAAAGATTTGTTCCCTGGGAATGCATAATCAATGCAGCGGGCTTGGATGATATGACATGAAAAGCCGTCATTGCGGCCAGTGGGCAAAAAGTCATTTTACCTGCCCACTACCACACTTAGTACAAATCTGGGACAGTTCCGCCCTTTATTTTTGACTACCAACTCCACTTAATGGTTGGGACTGTGCCATTGATTGATTTGTCTTAATCAAAGACTCTGACCCACTTTGCTCTACTGATGGATTCCGTAATACTGGCAAACTTTTAAGTTTCCTTTTGGTTTTCACTTTCTTTCTGACCTTCGCTTTGTGCTGCAGGAGGAACTTGGACTTTAGGAGGTGTCCCATGCTCTCCTTTTGTCAGATTTTCTCTTCAAGCAGATGATCTACATGATACTGACGGAGTCTCTCTCCAGTCTTCACTGGATATGTGAATGAACCTAGTTTCTTTACAACAACTCCAATCACATGCTTGTCCTTATCACCTCAGTGGTTTATCAGCATGATCTTCTGACCAGCACTGAACTCTCTAGGTTTCATGTCTCTGTCATCACAGAAAATGGTTCATCTTCAAAGACTAAGAATATTCTAGAATAATTTGTGATTTTTTAAAAGACACTGTCAATTGAGGGGTTAATGCAAGGGCTCTGGTTGCTGCTGTTCCGTGAAAAGATGGCATTTTACAAGAAAAAGTAATTAAACAGTTTTAAAGAAGCTGAAAAGCCTTAGAGAATGAGGCTGGGGAAATAATAATGGAGAACCAGGAAATGGCAGAGAAGTTGAATAAATACTTTGCCTCAGTCTTCCCGGTAGAAGACACTAATAGCATCCCAAAAATATGAAATAATCATGGGGCAAAAAGGGGGGAGGGGGGGTGAGAAAATAAATACAATAACTATCACTAGAGAAAAAGTACTAGGGAAACTAATGGGACTAAAGGCTGATAAGTCACCTGGACCTGATGGGTTGCATCCTAGGATAATAAAGGAAATAGCTGCAGAGATAGTGGATGCACTGGTAGTAATCTTCCAAGAACCTTTAGCTTCTGGAAAAGTTCCAGAGGATTGGAAAACTACCAATGTGGCACCCTTATTCAAAAAGGGAGGGAGACAAAAGACAGGTAACTATAGGCCAGTTAGCTTAACATCTGCCGTTGAGAAAATGTTGGAATCTATTATAAAGGATGCAGAGCATTTAGAAATGCATAATATAATTAAGCAGATTCAGCATGGCTTCATAAGGGGAAATTATGCCTGTCAAATTTAGCAAGATAGATAAAGGGAAACCAGTAGGTGTAATATATTTGGATTTCCAAAAAGCGTTTGATAAGCTACCACACATAAGGCTACTTAATAAGATAAGAGCTCATGGTGTTGGAGGTAGTATATTGGCATGGATAGAGGACTGGCTAACTAATAGATGACAGAAAGTTGGGATATGGGGGGCCATTTTCAGAATGGCAACCTGTGACTAGTGCAGTGCCACAGAGATCAGTGCTGAGGGCACAATTATTTACAATATATATTAATAACTTGGATGAGGGAATCACAGAATCACACAGTGCAGAAGAGGCTATTTGGCCCACCGAGTCTGCACCAGCACGTGAGAAATACTTGACCTACCTACCTGTTCCCATTTACCAGCACTTGGTCCATAGCCATGAATGTTATGACATGCCAAGTGCTCATCCAGGTACTTTTTAAAGGATTTGAGGCAACTCGCCTCCACCAACCTCCCAGGCAGCGCATTCCAGACTGTCACCATTCTCTGGGTAAAAAAGATTTTCCTCACATCCCCCCTAAACCTCCTGCCCCTCACCTTGAACTTATATCTTGAAATGAATGTACTATTGCCAAGTTTGTGGATGACTCAAAAATAGGTGGGAAGGCAAGTGGTGATGATGACACAAAAATTCTACAGAGGGATATAGACAGGTCAAGTGAATGGACAAAAACATGGCAGATGGAATATAATGTGGGAAAGTGTGAGGTTATGCATTTTGGCAGGAAAAATAGAAGAGCTGAATATTATTTTAATGGAAAAAGACTGAAGAAAGCTGCAGCACAGAGGGATTTGGGGTCCTCGTGCATGAATCCCAAAAAGCTGGCATACAAGTTCAACAGGTAATAGGGAAGAGAAATGGAATGTTGGCCTTTATTTCAAAGAGAATGGAGCATAAAAATAGGAAAGTCTTGCTAAAACTATACAAGGCACCTGGAACACAATAATTTTGGTCCCCTTATCTAAGGAAAGATACACTGGCATTGGAGGCAGCCCAGAGAAGGTTCACTAGGTTGTCCCCTGGTATGGAGGGATTTTCTTATGAGGAGAGTTTGAGTAGGTTGGGCCTGTACTCATTGCAGTTTAGAAGAATGCGAGGTGACCGTATTGAAACATATAAGATTCTCAGGGGGCTTGACAGGGTAGATGCTGAGAGGTAGTTTCCCCTTGTGGGAGAGTCTAGGACCAGAGGACATAATCTCAGAGTATGGGGTCACCCATTTAAAACAGAGATGACGAGGAATTTCTTCTCTCAGAGGGTAGTTAATCTGTGGAATTCTTTACCGCAGAGGGCTGTGAAGATTGGGTCGTTAAGTATATTCAAGGCTGAGATAGAGAGATTTTTAATCAGTAAGGGAATCAAGGGTTATGGGGGAAAGACAGGAAAGTGGAGTTGAGGATTATCAGGTCAGCCATGATCTCATTGAATGGCGGAGCAGATTCAATAGGCCAAATAACCTACTTCTGCTCCTACGTCTTATGATCTTATGGTCTCCTGACTGTGATGGACTATTTACAAAAGGATCACATGGGGTGTTTTAAGCCTTTGGGGAAAAAAAACATGCTTGGAAATCTGTGTTTTAAAAGCTGCTGAGCTGGTTTTACTTTTGGGGAGAAAACAAGTAGAATCAACTGCTTGGGTGAAGAAGACAACAGCTCCTGAAGCTCTGGACCCAGTCAAAAACAAAAAGTGAATGGAAGTTGATCCAAAGTTGCTCTACATGCTGAAGTTGGCTGACTGGAAGTTTACCGCAAATCCCTGGAAAAGTAGTGCAAGAGTTATTGATTGTTTTGCAAACCAGTGCTGAGAGACCAAATGTATAACACGGACCCCGCTTCAAGGATTCCATCATCTATTCTTTTTCCTTGAACCATTGACTTTTAATCTTTAGGCAGAATTCCTCTATTTTCTTTTTTTTTGGTGTGTGGGTGTGTGTGTTAGTATATTTAGAAAGAGTAATTATTATACTTTCATATTTCATACTGTATGTTAATAAGCTTTGCCTTCAACTTGACAAGTCTGGTTTTATAATAAACTAATCATTTTGTTGTTTATTGAAGAAACCTGAGCATTGAGTGGTCATTCTGAGATTCATAGGTAAAGCACATATTGGCTGTGTAGCTAACTGGATAAATCATTTAAATATATATTGTGACCCGTGGAGTAATGGAACTAGAGACAGACAGTGCATGCCTCCCATCTTGGTTGTAACACTTCATGTATCATGACACATCTTCATTTTGTCTTATTTTTCTCTTACTTGACCATTGACATCACACTTAAACGAACTTACCTTGTCCTAGGAGCGTGTTTAAACTGACAGGAAACACTGCTGCCATGTGGTAGCAAGAGGAAGCCTCCAAATGTTAGCAAGAATGCTTGGACAGAGGTGGCAGCGATAGTGTGCAGCCATGGGTTTGCTCGTAGGATGAGTGCAGCATCAGAAGAGGGTGAATGACTTTCTCCGCTCTGCAAGGGTGAGTGAGGAAGCCTCTTTGACCTTGAGTAAATGCATATGTGTGGGCATGAATTTTTCTTGGGGCTGGAAGGTGGTACACAATCAGCTCCAGATGCAAAGGAGCCCTGCGCCCAACAAGGCTTTCTAGGACTAGACAGGATGGTAGGCCTGAAATTTGTTGGGCACATGGACCAGAGATGGTGGAGAGGAACATGTATACTTTAGCCATTTGGAAAAGGTACACATGAATCTGCTCTTGTCTTCAATGTGATGGAACGCCGCTGTACTGGTGGTGATGTCTCAAATCTGGCTGTGCTTACGTCCATGGAGGAGGACATTTTAGAACTGGCTTGAGAGCAGGAGGCAAGATCCACTGGTTGAGGAGAGATGAGGGTTTCTGAGAAAGGTAAGAGCGAAGCTGACGCACTTTCGATTGGGGGGGGAGGACTCATAAATGGAGGTCACGTGGGCAAGAAGTGAAAAGTTATGTCCACTGTTCCTCTATGTTCTTTCATCAGTTAATGTTTTAATTGTGCAATGCTTACAAACCTGGAAGATCTGCTGCTGGTGATTGCACACACGCTGGACGTTGAGCTAGCGGAAGCCTTTACGATTCACAAAGGTCCCCGGCTCTCCAGCAGATGCTTTGATCACCACATGGGTGCAATCAATGGCACCCTGAATTTTTGGGAAGCCTGCAATAGCTGCAAACCCTCTTGCACCCTCTGCTTGGCTATCGTCATCTGTTCTGAAATGTATGAAGGTATTCACCCTCCTAAGAATGTGTCCGTGACAAGCCTTATGCAGTTGTGTGCTGCAGATTGTGACACACTACAGCGATCCACCATAGCACTCTGGAAGGATCCTAAAATATAAAAGTTGTGGGTGATAGTCACTTCAGTGCCACAGGCATTGGGTGCCCAGCAACACAGTTGTATGCAATCCCAGGCCCAATCATTTCATGGATGGAAGTCATTGTCTCCTGTGAGAGGTGGATCCTTCTTCTTCACTGCATCTCGGTCATGTCCAGATATCTCTACACTCTTCCAGCAGGGTAGTGATGGCTCCGCTGTCCACTCCTCCCTTGCAAGACTTTCTGGCCTTTAACCCCTTCAGGCTGTGCAGCTTGCTGTTGTGAGCAGAAAGGTTGATGATGCTTCTGGGCAGCTCTCTCCCTTCTTCCCTCTCCTCTTCATCTGAGGAAGATTCTCTGCCCGACCTGACAATCCTCATTTTGAAGCGCTTCGATTGCCGAGGCGCAGACTTAATGATGCTATGGCCAATCTGTAAATGCCTCTTTAAGGACAGAAGCCTTACCTCCAGAAAATATGAGCAGTATGATTCACAGAGCAATCAAGAAAGTCCAGACTTAAATAAGAAATGATTACTCCTACCTCCATAGGCTGTGCTCCATCCTAGGCATTATATCGTGCCCTGGATTTAGAAAATCCTAATTGTGCATTCCCCGTCCACCCATTCAGCCTGTGCACTGACCATAAAATGCACAGGCTATTTAAAATTGCCATGTATTGTCTTTTTAATTGGCTGAATTATCCCTTTAATTGACGTCGGGTGGGTGTTATGACTGAGCAGTTGGTAAAGCTCAGTTATTTTTTTTAAATCCCAGAAGAAAACTTTAAAAAACTGTCATAAATGATCATTTTAAGTGCTATGTTTGAGATATAACTCTAAATTCAGAAATCAGACCACCAGTTCTTGAGGTTTTACATGAAACTAAATGAAACATTTTATTAATTTGCATAGGTTAAAATATATATAAACATCGCTACAAATTACTACTATCATAACTTTTAAGAAATTCGTGAACTAATCTCCACTAATGCAACAGCAACCCATAGACTTAACCAGGCACCAGGAAAAGCATTTTCACTTTACGAATTCAAAATGAGGTTCTTTTCACTTTGGTTCTTGTGGAGGCAGCTGGAGGCTTGCAGCTGTTTTTGATCTCACATTGCCTCTGCTCTGCACACACAACACTGCTGAAGTTATACCTAGCACCACTCATTGAATGTAAATTCTCATTGTATCATCAGCCTCGTTGAACTTCACCTTTTAACAATAAAACCCCTTTCATTGTAGCAATTTTATTAGTAATATGAACATATTGCATGGTGTCTACTAGCTTGGTGGTAGCTTTCACCCCACTTCTTGAATGCTCTATTCAAAAAATATAAACGCACACTATCTCTCTTACATCTCAAAACTAATACACATCAAAGCACCCAGACTAGCTGGCTTTAATCCATTTAAGACACACCCACAGGCTAAACCTCTATTTTAAAAGAAAAATATTTTCCAATAATATTATATACATTAACAGCTTCATGACAGTGGGCTGTCGACATTCGAGCACCCCCGCCCATTGAAACATTGCAAGGCAGCGTGATGAAATTCAGGCCATGGAAATTACAGCCGAGCTTGTCGCCTGGCAAATACTTCAGCAAAGACCCTTTCACAATTTTTCACTTCTTTCTTTGGCACAATTTGATGCTGGGTGATATGGTTGCAGTAGAGTGCATTTGACTCCATTCTTACTGAGAAGTGTTTCAAACTGTTCTGGGGTATACTGCAGACCATCATCTGATACCAACACCTCTGGCAACCCATAAATTACAAAGCAACTTCTCAAAACCTCAATAGTTTTGGTTCTTGTAGCATTGGGCATTGATTCAACATTTATCCACTTGCTGTAGATATCAACCAAAACAAAGAACTCTTTCCATTTCATTTCAAAGAAATTGACATGTACTCGTTCCCTTAGTTATCTTGTGTTTGACCAGGGAATGAAAGGAACCTTGGTTGGATCATTTCTCATTTTGAAACACACTTCACAAGTTTTCAATCAATTCTTCAATATCTCTATCTACCTTTAAATACCAAAAACAGCTTCTTGCCACTGCTTTCACACAAACTATTCCTGTGTGCTCTTGATGAAGATCCTCTAACAATCTCTCTCTAAACCTTGGTGGCAAAATGACTCTTAAACGCTACAGGGCCTTGATCTCCACTCAGCTAATTTCTACATGTGAGATACTCCTGAAATTTCTCATCATCACACCCTTTAGGCCAGCCATTCATGACATAATTGAACACTTTACTGGGCACTACATCCTTGTGAGCTTCATCACTAATTTCTCTAGCAGACACTAGCATGTCATTTTTGACAGTAAAGTAATTCACATATAACTCAGTGGCTAGAAATGAATTAACATTCAGGGCAAAAACTTGAAATGTCATCCACATTTGCATGATCTGCTGACTTACAGTAATTAATCTCCAACTGATTGGCCATCAACTTCCACACCCATCTTCAAAACCATGCTGCCACCAGGGATGGTACTTCCTTCTTTGAACCAAATATGATCATAAGGGGTTAATGTTCAGTTAACTAAGTGAACTTCCTACTGTACATGCACAGGCATGTCATTTGTGTCTGGTGGAATTCCCAATGATGCAGGGTGCAATTGGTTACATTCATGTGGCTTTGCAGGTGCCACAAGTTCATGTGCAGAAAGGCTAACGTTCTATCAATGTGCAGTTTGAATGTGACCATGACCAGAAGATCCTCTTGGTGAATTTCTGCTCTCCTGGAAGCATCCTGCAGCAGCCATCCATATTCATCATTCTTGAACTACCACAAAGAACCAAAGGTTGGCTGCTGGCTGATTAGGGATACCTGCTTGTTAATGAATGTTGTTTGTTTTAAAATACCTCCGTTAACTTAAGGTAAAATTGGGAATTTCAAAAGCACCCCAGCTCAGAGACATGCTTATATTGCCTGGTTGCCATGGGAGTGAAATTCAAACAGAAATCTATTGAAATCAAGTGACAGCTTTCATACCTTTCCACAGTAACTCACAGCAACGGTGCAGTTATTTTGTGAAACATAAGGAGAAAGAGAGAGAAGTCAACAGCTGCGGTGTAGTTGAACAAAGCAGCTGCTGCTGTGCAGAAGCAGAATGTTTGTAAGAGTTAATTTTCTGCTCGAAAGGACAGGAACAGAACCAATGAGAATTTTTGAGATTTAAAGAATAAGGGTTAGAATTTTCCCCCCATCGGGTGGGTTGTGTGGATGCAGGCATGGATCTTCCTTCAGGTCCTTTTCAGTCACTAATTTTTTCAACTTCCTTTCAACGTTTTCTATAACTTTTTATTGTAGTTCGTGTTCCAGACTTGCCACACGAAATGCTGCCAAAATAAGTGTATCTTTGTCTAACATGTCAAAACAATCTAAACTAGCTTGAAGAGGAGTATTGTTTAGGTGATTTGGAGCCCTTGATTGGGTCTGCACTGCCATTTTATGTGGGTGGGCCAATTAAGGCCTGCCCAGTGTGACACGCTCCCTGTGCAGGCTGGGGGTGGAGGAGGTTTTCTGAGTTGGGAGTGCGCTCTTTCATGCTCAGAGGTGCCTCAGGGAGATTAGTTTTAAGTTTTAACAGTTCACTAAAGTGTTGAAAAAATTTTTATGACATGACCCCTCATGTGAAACTGTCACATGAGCTGGGATATGTGCATTCATTTCAATAAGTAATTTTGAGAAAATTTAAAATCATTCATGAAACCTTATCCCGCATGAGGATGAGGTTCCATGAAAAATACGAAGGCTGCCTGGGATCTTTGCCTGCCCGCCATCCTTGAGGTAGGATAGGCAGTTCTGTTAATTATTTTAATTGTTAGTTAAATGGCCTTAATAGGCTTTGAGAGTTCGGCGGGCACACAGCCGACCCAGCTGTGTGCCCGTCGAACTGAAAATCTAAATGACGCGCGGTGACATTGAGACGAATGCCTGACGTCACCCAGCGTCATTTTACGCCTCGGCGAGGGGCCCCACCCCCACCCCCACTCGCCGAGCCAAAGATTCTCCCCAAGGAGTCACCAAGGTGGGCCTTGCTGGTGAAAGTCATACATGGAAGACTCAGGCTGCGTGGAACAACTTACGAAGGACACTGATAGTTTCAACCTAATATGGCAGGGAGAAGTGAACCTTCTGGAGAACCAGAGTAATACTGGATTTGTCCTCATAACGCCACACGTCTGCCAGAACTGTAGCGCTAGGCAAAAAGGGTTGTAAGATGTACCTCGATTGTGTTAATTAATGCAAAAAGTGCCTTTTCTTTAGCTTGATGTATAGTTACTTGATAATTGATTTAGTTGATTTTAATTTGTTCCTTACAGTAAAAGCCTTACAGTAAAAGATTGTGTTAATTAATGCAAAAAGTGCCTTTTCTTTAGCTTGATATATAATTACCTGATAATTGATTCAGTTGATTTTAATTTGTTCCTTAAAGTAAAAGTCTTAAAATGTGAAATCTTATCCTTTGGTTGTTTCCGTCGGACGTTTGGGAAATTCATCTCTTTTTGGAAGTTATTAATCTCGATAGGGATTGTAGCACACCATATACCTGGCTAATGGCTGCCCTCCTTCACCTGACCATGCAAGAGCCGTCCTGCAACAAGGAATGCCATGGAGTCAGTCATTGAGCCCCCATGAATTGCTGTCCTCCTCTCGCTTTGGTTTCAATGATGATTTTAAGGAACTCTGGGAAGACCATACATGCGCAGTTGACTTTAAGAGTAATTTGAAATATCACTAGAATTAAACAATGAACTTTAAAAAAAAAAAATTGCTAACCCACCTCCCTGGAGGGCTCATGAACAACCAGCCAAATGTGCCTGAGTTAACTCCAGACCTCAACCTGTCAGAGTAGACTTCTGGGTTACAAAAGCATTTTTGGCCACTTCTAATCCATGCCCGCAACTAACACCACACACTGTACCAGGTTAAAATTCCTTCTGTTTGTCATTTGTCCTTAATTAACCTGGGCCTGAACTGTTCAGTTGGCAGCCGGGCTTGGCGGGCGAGTTCAGTGGGAGCAGGCGGGAGGGGTCGTGATCGGCTCCACGCCGCCATTTTACATGGGAGGGCCAGTTAAGGCCTGCCCGGTGTAAGATGCTAGCCTTAGCGCTCAGCGCTATCTGTGTGGACGGGGGGGAGGAGAGAAATTCGGGGCCAGTGCTCTTTCGCACATATGCACGCGAAAGAGCACTTCAATCTCCCTGAGGCACAGAGCAGTTGAAATTATTAAACAAATAGATTAAACATTTATTTAAACATGTCCCCTCCTGTGACTGTTTCACATGAGATGGGACATGTTTTTATATTTTGGAAAATTTTAAAATTTAATTATTAAAAGCTTTAGGAAACCTCAACCCGCTTGTGGATGAGGTATCCAAAAAAACGTGAAGGCCGCTTGGCTTTTTCGTCTGCCCACCAACCTTAAGGTTGGACGGGCAGTGTTAACAATTACATTAATAACTTCCTTAATGGCCTTAATAATGTTTAAATATCGCCGGAGTCGGCTGCGCGCCCGCCAAACGAAACATCGCAAGGCAGTGCGATGACATCAGGACACACGCCCGACGTCATCTGGCGTCATTTTCTGATTCGGCATGTGGGACCTGCCCCCGCACGTCCACTGAAAAATCCTGCCCCTGAACTTTGGTGAAAATCTTCCTTCAAGTCCTTTTCAGTCTCTAATTTTTTCAACTTCCTTTCAACGTTTTCTATAACTTTTTATTGTAGTTCGTGTTCCAGACTTGCCACATGAAATGCTGCCAAAATAAGTGTATCTTTGTCTAACATGTCAAAACAATCTAAACTAGCTTGAAGAGGAGTATTGTTTAGGTGATGGGTAACAGTACTGTTCTGGTTAATGTCTTATATCAAGTAATGTAGCTGCTTGTGCAGAAATAAATGCTTGTGTAATTAAACATGTGAGGTACTCCAGCTGAATTAGGCAATGAATGACACAGAGTTATGGAGAGCACAAGGATTAATAGAATTAAATATCATTTTACAGTGCAGAAACAGACTATTTGGCCAAACTGCTTTTCACAGTATTTCAACTCACCTTAGTTCACCTCACGCTATTAACATAAGGTTGACCAGGTGAGCGAGTCCTGTCTGGGACTTGAAATAGTAAAGTACTCTTTCCTTCACATATTAATCAATGAAACAACCTTTCAGGATTAATTTAACTCAATACTCAGTAACAGTCCAAATCTGATGGCAGCCATGAAGATACAGTCCTCTGCTATTTCTCTCAGCTTATTATCAGGATGTGTGGCTCACAAAGGGCATCAGGAGAAGGGGGTACATCAAAATAACATTTAAATTAATCCCCAGAAATAGTAGCTTTTCTGCCTTGCTGTTTTATAGGGTGGAATCATTTCAGATTTGCACTAAGTGCAGTAGCGAGTAGGTAAAGTGATGTTTTACCCACTGGCCACGATGGTGGGTTTTCATGCTGTCTCATTCCAAACCCGCCACGATATTTATGCACTCCCGGGAAACAGGCCATTTCCATGGTGGGCAGGCTCTCATTCGCCTGCCCGCCATCATCCCACCGTTGCATCATGCTGGGCGCCATGTTTAAAGTCCAGCTGTAAGTATACATCTCAGTGCTTCCAGACCACCAATGCTGCATGGAAGACATGGCCCTGAAACTTCAAGAAGACTGAAGCCCCTAGGTTCAGTGATGTGTCCCTAGAGGGCCTTTTGGGTGCTGTGGAGGCCTGCCATGATGCTTTCTACCCAACTCTGGCCACAGGTTGGGCAGCAACAGCTCTAACCCAGCTTGGGAGGTGGTGGTCAGCGACAAAGTCCTGCAAAAGAGGATAGCCACCCAGTGCCGCAAGAGGATGAATGATCTCTTCTGTTTCGCCAGGGTAACTCACTCTTCTCATCACTCCCAACTCACACACTCACAAACCCATCACACATCCACAGGGCCCTCACTCACTGCCAGTTCAAGGCACATCACCATTCATTCTCTCAGACACACCTTCATTGTCCTCATCCTATTCATGGGAACACTCACCAACCACACAGGCCAGGCATACTTATCATCGGTCCTGGCAGGCATCCTGCTTATACTCTTTCCATCTCTATTAATGCAGGACAAGCTAGCACACAACAAGAGGCACAGGTCACAGACTGGTGGTGGAATGCCCAAATCAAGGTGCTCACAGATTTTGAAAACAGAGCCATCCAGCTGACCAGTGAGGATCTGGACCGGTTCTGTGCTGATGGTGAGGTCGGTGCTGCTCTACTAAGTGAGAATCCAGCAGTGCACCATCCATCAGATAACCATGCTCTGAGTGATGTGTCCTCTTTCACAGGGCACTGCTGCACACTAATATCTCCCCTTGCTTTCATAGGCACATCTGTCAAACAGCTGACAGAGTCCATGATCCAGTGTCCCCTATCAAGCATGGAAGAAACCTCTGAAGAGAAGAGTGAAGGCACCCTCCCTGAAGTCCCATCACAGCTCTCACCCACACCCTCCACCAGTGCAGAGACACACACCTCAGTGGGACCTAGCCTCAGAATAGCCCCAGGATGACAATCTGGTGAGTACATCGCACCGTCTGCTCCACAGCAGGCGGCAGCAGGGACTTCCCAGGTTTTGGCACTCAGAGAACTGCTGGAGGCCAGAAATTTGCTGAGTCCTAATCAGATGACGAGCCTCTGGACTCAGTCATGTCACAGTTGCTGGAGCTGCAAACGCAAGCTCGGGAACATCAGGAAGGGATGTCCGCTGCGCTCCTCAGATTGCAAGGCATGATGGAGGAGTCCATCTGCCTTCACTCTGAGGTGATAGCGCTGGCATGCCAATGCACCAAGGCCAACACTGGTACGATGGCAGCCGCCATCAAGACCTTGGTCCAAGACTTTGCTCCTGCACTGCTGCACAGGCTCTGCTCCATCACTGATGCCCTAGTTGGCCTCCAACAGTGTGTACGTGAGAGGGGTGCCAAGCAGCCCCATCTCACTGCTGCTACCCCTGCTCCTTAAGGAATCAGCCCAAAGAGAGGAGGATCTGCAGGTGCACATTCCTGGCCCATCCATCCAGGTGACCTCGAGAGTGTCAGGCCCATCCGACTCCCCTCTTCCTGTGACCTCAGCAGTTCTAGCTCCACAGGCCGAGGAAGGTGCCACTGCCAAACTGCAGGACCCCCAAAGGAGACCGGGATGCTCCAATTCTCAGCCCTCCATAGGACGGCCGCCAAAGTCATCACAGACAGGGCATCAGAGTCAGCAGGATGCCTCCAGCTCTGCTGTGGATGTCCAAGGAGCATCAAGATGTAATGGTAGAGTTAGGAAAATTGGGTAAAAGTAGCTGCACAGCCTGGGCATGGGTGTTAATCACTTGTATATACTATTCACTACTGTTATTAAACTCCCAAGAATGTCTCCCTGCTCATGGCTCCTTATTCTGATGAGCAGTGTTCATGTCACTCAGATGTGAAACCTTCCTGCACAAGATCAAGGCAGGTGTGTCAGTCCAGGGCCTCTTCCTTGTGCTCTGTGTGGCCTTCAGCCCAAAGTGATGGTCCAGCCTCACAATCCTTGTAAACATTACTGATGCCTGCACCTCAACGGTGCTGGTCATTGCTGCCAAAATGTAGTGGGCAGGCGCCACAGAGTTCTCTCATTCACTATGTGTACTCTCAGCATCTTTAAGGAAGGGCTGGACCCTATCTCTTCATTGTGACCACTGATGCTGTGCTCCAACATTCTCAGAGACTATGTGAAAATCTATGGAGTGTCCTCACTGCAAGTCATCATCATCATCATCCTGCAATTGAGTGACTATTAGGGCCTCCACTGCATCTCCATGACAGGAGCATTCTCACAGAGGGTATTCATGCTGCCATAAGCCAGACAGGAGTCAAATATTCACAGATGCAATGTGAGGATCTATGGGGTCACCTCACTGCATGTGGTCATCATCCTCCACAAACCTGGCAGCTACGAGGGCTTCGCGAGTGCGCTTGCCTCGTCTAGCCAGTGCTAGGGCCTCATCCTCATCATCAATGCCTCTGAGGACTTCCTCACCCTCATCCCCGTCAGCGTCCTCCTCATCGGAAGAGACGTGCAGCTCCTCCATCTCTTCCTCAGCCAGCTTGTCTCCCTGTTGCAGCACCAGGTTGTAAAGGGCGCAGCAGACAATGATGTGTGACACCCTCTGCGGACTGTATTGCAGAGATCCATCAGACTGGTCCAGACACCGGAACCTCATCTTCAGCATCCCGATGGTCTGCTCCATCAAGTTGCGAGCTGCAGTATCAGCCTTATTATATCATCGATCTGCTGCAGTCTGAGGCCTCCACATCAGTCATGGCCTCTGTGGGTAGTCCTGGTCCCCAAGGAACCAACCCTGCAACTTCTGTGGACCCTGGAAGACTCAGGGGATCTGTGACTGACTGAGAATGTGGGCATCGTGCTCCCTGGAAACCGTGCGCACACCTGCAGAATGTGTTTTTAGTGGTCACATACCAGCTGCACATACAGCGACTGGAAGCCCTTGCGGTTGCTGTAGTTCACCACATGATGCGATGGAGATCCGAGCGCCACATGAGTGCAGTCAATCGCACCTTGCACCTGTGGGAAACTTGAGATCAGGGCGAATGCAATGGCCCTTGTATCCTGGTTGTCCTGGTTATGGGGGAAATGCACAAAGTTGTGTGCCCTCATGAAGATGGCATCCATGACCTCATGAATGTATTTGTGGGTGGCATCTTGTAAGATCCCACAGAGGTCACCTGTGGAGCCCTGAAAGGAGCCACTGATGTAGAAATTGAGCGCCATCGTCACTTTCATGGTCACTGGCAGTACATGCCCTCCATGTCCCCATGGCACCAAATCCTGCAGTAGCTGAAAGATGTGACCGACTAGTTCCCCAGATGTGCGCAGTCTTCGACGGCATTGGTTTTCGGTCATCTACAAGAATGAAAGACGGTGTCTATAGACCCTGGGTGTCACTAGGCTCCAGCCTGCGATGGTGCACTGTGGCTGTTGGATGGCATGTGCGGGAGCCCCAGCCACCCCTTCTTCCTGAAGTTACTGCTCCTGCCTCTGTGCAGCCAAGATCCTCAATGGCTCTCTCCTCCGTCGTCTTTGTGCTCTGTAGGTCATCAGGCATACAGCTAATTCACCGGACTCCATAATCCTGATATACTCCTCCTGCAGGATGAAAGAGAGAGACACATGATTAATCTGGGTGTACTAAGAACCTGTCCTGGTTAAGCGTGACCGGAGAGTGCTGGCCACAACTTGGATGGCAGATATTAGTGCGCTGCATGGCTGCCCTGTTAGCTTGAACCATGGGGGAGACTGGTCCAAACCGGGATGCTGACATTGCAAGGGGCTGTGAGCATCTCCAGCAATGACTGTGCCATGGCTAACTTTAGTGAGGAGATTGTGTAATGTGTGCAGTTATCCAATAGTTGTACAGTCCACTAAAATGCTCATGAATTTGCAGTCTGCATCAGGGTGGGGAGGCATGGGGGAAAGCTGAGGAGCACTCGGTAGCACTTTGATACCTCTGCGTTACTTGAGTGGGCAGATAAGCCCAGGTGCTGCCCTTAACCATGACCCCCCCACGCCCCTGAAGCTTGATGTCCAACAGGCGACCCTGGCGAATGCTGCACAACATCGCTATTTACTCACCCCTGAGTTCTGCTCAAAGTGCAGGCCGCCAAGTGCACGCCTTTTAAGTGCTGTTGTGAAATATGTTGGTGTGCTTTCCCACCAAAGTTGACAGATGATCCAATGGGTGGGGGATGATTCCAGTGTCTGCCCTGATAATGCGAAACGCGGCCCACCGTTGGCAGGTTGAGTGGACAATTGTCAACTGGTTTCCTACTGTCGTAAAAGTGATCGTGCCATGTTGTCTGATCAGGCCACCGATCATGCCCGACACCAGTGGGCATGGAAAATTCCGCCTACAGTTTCAGCTACTGTCCTGAGGCTAACCCAATGGAATTCGGCATTGTCCCTGACAGTTCCAGATGGAGTAATAGGTGGGACATTATGAAAGTGAATACTTGGATTTTAAAAGTTAAACTAAAATAGTCAGCTTCTACCTGATTAATTAATCCCTAATGAAGTTTTGCTTGAGCATTTTTGCCATTGTTAGACTTTATCAATTCACATACATCAGTTTATTGCACATTTAAGATCATACTAGTTTTGTTATTTCTTAATATTTTCATTCATTTTTGCCTAGATTACATTGTTTATATTAATTACTAATTACAATTTACATTTTGCCTTGTCTATTGTGATCAGGTGCTGCTGCCTCCCTCAGTGAGTAACTGTCTATTTTTGTGGAGTTTGCAAGGAACAGATACTAATTTTGGTAGAAGAGTTGCAGGGGTGTCTGCAATGTGTATATTCCAACAGAGGAATGGAAACATTGTCTAATTGTTACCTGCAATTAAATTCTCTTCCACTGGAAAGTAAGAATCAAATTCCTTTATCATTATTGCAATATTTATCCAACATTGTTTAAAATATGATTTCTGATGAGCATATCTACAAGGCACAAGTCAGGAGTGTGATGGAATACTCCCCACTTGCCTGGATGAGTGTAGCTCCCACAACACTCAAGAAGCTCAACACTATCCAGGACAAACCAGCCCACTTGATTGGCACCCCTTCCACAAACATTCACTCCCTCCACCACTGACACATAGTAAAAGCAGTGTGTACCATCTACAAGATGCACTGCAGGAACTCACCAAGGCTCCTTCAGCATCACCTTGCAAACACATGACCATTACCATCTAGAAGGACAAGGGCACCAGATAGATGGGAACACTACCACCTAGACGTTCTCCTCCAAGTTACTCACCATCCTGATTTGGAAATATATCACTGTTCCTTCACTGTCGCTGGGTCAAAATCCTGGAACTCCCTTCCTAACGGCACTGTGAGTGTACCCACACCACAGTTACTGCAGTGGTTCAAGAAGGCAGCTCACCACCATCTTCTTCAGGGCAACTAGGGATGGGCAATAAATGCTGGCCCAGCCAGCGAAGCCCACATCCTGTGAATGAATTTTTAAAAATTTACTGTATTATAGAATACCACTAGGTGTTTTGATTGTGTAATGTTCCTCAATTTTATAACGTTAAATTAGACAGCCTTTTTAGTTCTTACCCTTTTTTACCAAGAATTCTTAAGGTATTCTCTTGTGTATCCTAAGTTCTGCTGTGGTGTACATTTTTAATATAATTACTTTTCTTCTAAGAACATGAAACAATTAATATTCATTTTTGATGGTCAAGTTGGAGCAGGTATGCTCCTCTAAACGCAACAAGAATAACGCTGTCACCCTGGGCTTCCAGCCTCCATGATTGTTACCCTCACCTCTGGAATTACCTGCTTGCTGGCTTGATATTCAACCATTGTGAAGTTGGCAAGATGTTCAGGGCATAAGCTTACCAGTAGCATGCTAATGAGGTTTTTTTTTCCTGTCTGTTTTATGACTATAGGTGAGATCTAGCTCCACGAACAGCCAAAGACAGTAAAGGCTGATTTCAAGGGGGAGTTCTGTAGCAATCACTTTATGCAAGGATGAAAAGTTGGACTGAACTATTCTGGCTGACTTTAAATCCTGTATTAAATTGAAATATTATGCCTGAACATCAGCTCTTGTTTGGGGGCATATTGAATCCAGTGGTAAAAAAATCAAACTGCATGTCCAGGGAATAAGTTTTGGGGGATTCAAGTGCATTTTAAAGAGTTGGAATAGTAATAGTAACTGACCCAGCACATAATCGGTCATTTAAAAATTATTAGAACAGCCGGAACAGGATCTAAAACCCAACCGTAAATTTTTAAGATAGTTTCTCTGTAGCATGGAAGTGATAAACGAATGTTATTTTTACATATGATCATGGCTCTGATATGTGAATAATATACTTTGAATATGACAGTTAATTGAGATCCAGAAATACCTTGTGTGTCACACGGGATTACTTATGCCTTAGTGATGTAGCAAAGCAATTTTCCTGTCTTCCAACATTGCCAAGTGTCCGTTTGTTTTTATGGAAATATCTACCTGATTCGAAAAAGGAAAATTAAATAAAATATTGGAAAAAAAGAGCTCTTCTTTTACAACAATATAATGGACTCATTGAATATGTTATAGGCAGTTGGAGACACAGAAAATGGTCCAGAAAAACCCAACATAATATATACTTTGCTACTTGTGGAAAATGTAGCAATATTATCCTGGGATATTAACCATGTTTTACAGTCACCACATATCACATAATGCTTTTGTTCTATGGTTCCTGGCTGGTTTAACTATATATTTTCTGCATTAAGAACAAGATTCATGTTTAGTTTGGTTAGGTTTTGTTTTAGCTCTTTCCCCTATTGTTTCACTATCAGGTTAGGATTCCTGCAATCTATACAATCATTGGGAAACCTAGGGAAGATTTTTCTTCCGGTGTCGGGAAATCGATGTCGGAACCATTTCCAGGTCCCAACCCTGTCCCCAGGGTTCGGGGTGGGAGGGGTATTCAGGGGTGGGGTGTGGGGGAAGGCAGTACAAACAAGCAGGAATTTGTATGGAGGCAGGATGCTAATTGGCTGGACAGTGAGTATCAGCCAATTAGCAGCCGCTAGTACAGGAATGGTGGCGAGACTGCTGAAGACATATGAGCCCCATTTGATCATAACACGGCATCAATTTCTATAACTGCTGTTTGCTGGACAAAGTGCAAGCACCAGGGATCCAGGGAGAAGAGCAGAGGATCGGCACCCAAGGCAGGACGATTCTTCAATCCTCTGACACTGACCTTGAGAGGCCGTGAGGGAGAGGAAGGAGGGCTTCTTTCTGGAAAGTAGAAGGAGAAGACCACCTTCCCAAGCAAAATTGACATGGCTGCAGGTAGCTGAGATCACCAGCAGCCAAAGTGTGGCTCAGAGGAACTGGGGTCCAGTGCCGGAAACAGTTCAATGACTTTCTTCATTCTGGCAAGGTGAATGTAATGCCAGACTCTCATGACAGGCCTCTGGGTATTTAATCTCAAGCAGACATGCCTTAGCTGGAGGACCGCAGGAGGAGGCCGAGATGGATCATTCACTCGGCACTTCTGGCTGGAGATGATTGCAAATGCTTCAGCCTTATCTATTGCACTGATGTGCTGAGATCTCCCATCATTCAGGATTGGAATATTTGTGAAGCCTCCTTCTTCAGTTAGCTGCTTAATTGTCCACCACCATTCATGACTGGATGTGGCAGGGCTGCAGATCTTAGATCTGATCTGTTGATTGTGGTTTTGCTTAGCTCTATCACTTGCTGCTTCCACTGTTTGGCATACAAGTAGTCCTGTGTTGTAGCTTCAGTGGGTTGACACCTCATTTTTAGGTATGCCTGCTGCTGCTCCTGGCATGCCCTCCTGCACTCTTCATTGAACCAGGGTTGATCCCTCAGTTTGATGGTAATGGTCGAGTGGGGGAATATGCTGGGCCATGAGGTTACGGATTGTGATTGAGTACAATTCTGTGCTGCTGATGGCTCACAACAGCTCATGGTTTGAGTTGTTAGATCTCTTCAAAATTTATCCTATTTAGCATGGTGGTAACGTCACACAACACGATAGAAGGAATTCTCAATGTAAAAGCAGGACTTCGTCTCCATAGGATTGTGCAGTGGTCACTCCGACCAATACTGTCATAGACAAATGCATTTGTGACAGGTAGATTGGTGAGGATGAGGTCAAGGAGATGTTTCCCTCTTGTTGATCCTTTCACCACCTGCCGAAGACCCTGTCTAGCAGCTATGTCTTTTAAGACTCAGCCAGCTCAGTCAGTAGTGGTGCTACCAACCCACTCTTGGTGATGGTCGAAGCCCCCTACCCAGACTACATTCTGCATCTTTTCCACCCTCAGTGCTTCCTCCAAGTGGTGTTCAACATGGAGCAGCACTGATTCATCAGCTGAGGGAGGGCGGTCATCAGCAGGAGATTTCCTTGTCCATGTTTGACCTGATGCCATGAGACTTCATGCAGCCCGGAGTTGATGTTGAGGACTCCCAGGGCATCTCCCTCCCAATTGTATACCACTGTGCTGTCACCTCTGCTGGGTATGTCCAGTGGTTGGGACAGTGGGATAAGACATACCCAGATGGTGACGGTGGTGTTCCAGACATTGTGAGGATGATTCCACGAGTTTGACTATGTCAGGCTGTTGCTGACTGGTCTGCGAGGCAGCTCTCTCAATTTTGGCACAAGCCACCAGATCTTAGTAAGGAGGACTTTGTAGGGTCAGCAGGACTGGATGTGTTGTTGTCGTTTCTGGTGCTGAGGTCGATGCCAAGTGCTCCGACCAGTTTTTTTCCTTTTAGACTTCGTAGCAGAGTGGGCAGCCACATAGCCGTGGGCCTGCAGTCACATGTAGATCAGATCAGGTAAGGACGGCAGATTTCCTTCCCTACAAGACATTAATGGGCCAAATGGGTTTTTACAACAATTGACAATGGCTCGTGGTCACATTAGACTAGTTTTTTTTAAATTCCAGATTTATTAATAAATTTACATTCCACCAACCACGAACCTGTGTCCCCAGAGTACTCGCCTGGGTTCTGGATTTCTAGTCCAGTGACATCACCACTACACCACTGCCTCCTCCCATTTCTGCCCACACTGGGGCCAAAACATCCTGTTCCTGATACATCAATGACTGTTAAAAAAAACATGTCATTAACATGCAATCTCTCTGACTGCATCTACTCATTTTAAAACCAGAGCTGCGATGCTAGTTAACAATGGATGTGTTTGTCATATTAGCCTGTGCTGCAAACTCAAATGCTCTTTTTATGTTTTTTTTGTTGTGTTGATGGAAAGCAACCTATGTAAAAACATTTAAAGCAATGACAGTAATTCCTGGGAACATACGTAACCGTTTGTAAATATGTTGGCTTGAATATATTTCAAAATTTCAATTATAAAATTTAAAAACATGTTTAAAAGGTTAAATCTCTCCTATCTCATTTTCTGTGCTGTTCTGCTGATTCGCACTAAGTTATATTTTCAAAAATGTTAGGCAGCTTCTGGTACTTTGTCCAACCAACATTAGCATTCCTCATGCATTAGCCCTGACTGTAAGTGTTAGTAGACTGCTTTGAGAATTTGGGGTACAACTATGGCATTGCCCATACATCCAGAAGTGACTGGATAATGATTTGGAGCAGGAAGCTTGGCTGATCTTCCTTATCTAGCCCAGAGGCACTAAAGGCAACAGTAGCTCCATAACTGTTGCAAAATTATTAACTAATCCACCAGGGGAGGTGTGAAAGATCTTATTTGCAAAATAAGAATATTCTGAGTCATGATAAAGAGGAGTACTAAGTGGGTAAGATAAGTTGAGCCTCTTGTTCCACTGCTATGTGTTCATAATTTTCAGTTCAATTTCCCTTCACAACATCTCAGGACTCCAATGTTTTCTGCATGAAGAAAATCATGAGAATTGAAAATAAACTGAAAGATATTATTAAAAACAAATAAAATGACAGTAATGTGACTGGCTCATTTCAGGAGTCTCTTAAAAAGAATAGTTGGGTAACATAACTATAAACCTGCCAGACCAGCTTCACTACAACTGCTGTCTCCAAGGCATCAACTACTCGTGTTTCTGTGCAAGGCTTAATTCACCAACAGAGGGCACTGGTGAAAAGTGACTGAAGCATTCTGGGAGAAGTCAGCGCAGTCACCACGACTCAGGAGGGAATCGAGGAGAAGGACTCTTGCACTCAACATTTGAGAAAGAGCGCAGATCTTGAAGGCAAGTCAGTTTAAAAAGAGCGCGGAGATTGAAAATAAAAGGAGGGAAAGCTGAAGAGGAGCGGCCAGCCTGTGAGCGGCCAGCCTGTGAGTGGCACAGTGAAGGAGTGGAGCTTTGAGGCTTTGGCTCGAGAGGCTTCAGCGAGCAGAGGCTGTGGACGAGCTTGCTCCCAGTGGGGTAGGCCGGGTAAAGTCCTTTAAGTAAATTAGGAGTCGGTAATGGAGGCAGCAGTTGGGACAGTTGAGTGCTCCGAATGCAGCATGTGGGAAGTCATGGACAGCACTATTGTCCCTGATGATTACACCTGCAAAAGGTGCATCCATCTGCAGCTCCTGAAAAGCCGAGTTAGGGAACTGGAGCTGGAGCTGGATGAACTTCGGATCATACGGGAGGCAGAGGCAGTAATATACAGGAGTTTCAGGGAGACAGTCACCCCTAAAAGTCAGAAGGCAGGCAGCTGGGTGAATGTCAGGAGGGGGAAGGGGAATAGACAGAAAGAGCAGAGCACCCCTGTGGCCGTTCCCATCAACCGTTTTGGATACTGTTGGTGGGGATGACCTCCCAGGGACAAGGTCTAGTGGTCGCGTCTCTGGCACCGAGGCTAGACCCTCAGCTCAGAAAGGAAGGAAGGAAAAGAGGAGAGCAGTAGTGATAGGGGATTCGATAGTTAGGGGGACAGATAGGAGGTTCTGTGGGAAAGATGAAGAATCCCGGATGGTCTATTGCCTCCCTGGTGCCAGGGTTCACGGTATCTCGGATCGAGTTCTCAGTATTCTCAGGAGGGATGGTGAGCAGCCAGATGTTGTGGTCCATGTAGGGACCAATGTCGTGGATAGGAAGGAGGAAGAGGTCCTGCAAAGAGAGTTCAGGGAGTTAGGTGCTAAGTTGAAGGACAGGACCTCCAGGGTTACGATCTCAGGAGTGCTACCCGTGCCAGGTGCTAGTGAGGCTAGAGATAGGAGGATAATGCAGCTAAATACATGGCTAAGGAGATGGTGCAGGAGGGAGGGCTTCATGTTTCTTGACAATTGGGCTCTGTTCCAGGGAAGGTGGGACCTGTTCCGATGGGACAGTTTGCACCTGAACTGGAGGGGGACTAACATCCTTGTGGGTAGGTTTGCTAGTGCTGCTCTGGGGTGTTTAAACTAGATTTGCAGGGGGAGAGGAACCAGAGTGTTAGAGCAGATAGTGATGTGGAGGAGGATAAAGGTCAAGCGAGGAAAGCATGCATAGACAGAAATCAAGGGTCTGTACGGGATAGAAATGTTCTCAGGTACATCTATTTCAATGCAAGGAGTATTGTCGGAAAGGTAGATGAGCTTAGGGCATGGATTGACACGTGGGATTATGACATTATTGCTATTAATGAGACTTGGTTGCAGGTGGGGCAGGACTGGCAGCTCAGTGTTCCAGGGTTCCATTGTTTCAGACGTGATAGAGGGGGAGGGATGAAAGGGGGAGGAGTGGCATTACTAGTCAGGGAAAATATCACAGCTATGCGTAAGCAGAACAGCCCGGAGGGCTGGTCCACAGAGGCCATATGGGTGGAGCTGAGGAATGGGAAATGTGTGACCACACTAATAGGGTTGTATTATAGACCGCCCGATAGACAGAGAGAATTGGAGGAGCAAATCTGTAGAGAGATAGCAGACCGATGTAAGAAACAAAAAAGTTATGATAGTAGGAGATTTTAACTTTCCACATATTGACTGGCACTCCCATACTGTAAAAGGGCTGAATGCCTTGGAGTTTGTCAAATATGTTCAGGAAAGTTTTCTAAGTCAATATATAGAGGTACCAACGAGAGAGGATGCAATACTTGATCTCCTATTAGGGAACCAGACAGGTCAGGTGACAGAAGTATGTGTAGGCGAACATTTTTGGGTCCCATGACTACAATATCATTAGTTTTAAGCTAATTATGGATGAGGATAGGTCTGGTCCTTGACTTGAGATTCTAAATTGGAGAAAGGCCAATTTTGTGGAAATGAGAAAGGATCTAAGAAGAGTGGATTGGCATAAGTTGTTTTCTGGCAAGGATGTGTTCAGTAAGTGGAAGGCATTCAAAGGCGAAATTTTGAGAGCACAGTTTGCATGTTCCTGTCAGGATTAAAGGCAAAGTTAACAGGCATAGGAAAGCTTGGTTTTCAAGGGATATTGGCAATCTGGTTAAGAAGAAGAGAGAGGTGTATAGCAGGTATAGGCAACAAGGAGCAAATGAGGTACTTGTAGTATATAGAAAATGTAAGAAAATACTAAAGAAGGAAATCAGGAAGGCAAAAAGAAGACATGAGGTCGCTTTGGCAGATAATGTGAAGGTAAACCCGAAGGGTTTCTACAAGTATATTAAGATTAAAAGGATAGTAAGGGACACAATTGGTCCCCTTGAAGATCAGAGTGGTCATCTATGTGTGGAGCCTCATGAGATGGGGGAGATCTTAAACAGTTTTTTTCACATCAGTATTTACTCAGGAAACTGGCATAGTGTGTAAGGAAGGAAGGGAAACAAGCAGTAGTGTCATGGAACAGATAGAGATTAAAGAGGAGGAGGTGCTTGCTGCCTTACAGCGAATAAAGGTAGATAAATCCTCCGGGCCTGACATGATATTCCCTTGGACCTTGAGGGAGACTAGTGTAGAAATTGCAGGGGCCCTGGCAGAAATATTTAAAATGTCCTTAGCCACGGTTGAGGTGCCGGAGGATTGGAGGGTAGCTCATGTTGTTCCGTTGTTTAAAAAAGGCTCCAAAAATAAACCAGGTAATTACAGGCCAGTGAGCCTGACATCACTTGTAGGTAAATTATTGGAAGGTGTTCTGAGAGATCGGATATACGATTATTTGGACAGCTAAGGGCTGATTAAGGATTGTCAGCATGACTTTGTGCGTGGTAGGTCTTGTTTAACGAACCTTGTAGAGTTTTTCGAGGAGGTTACCAAGAAAGTAGATGAAGGAAAGGCTGTGGATGTTGTCTACATGGACTTTAGTAAGGCCTTTGACAAGGTCCCACATGGGAGGTTAGTTCAGAAGGTTCAGACATTTGGAGAGGTTGTAAACTAGATTCGAAATTGGCTGTGTGGGAGAAGACAGAGAGTGGTAGTGGATGATTGCTTCTCAGACTGGAGGTCTGTGACTAGTGGTGTGCCTCAGGGATCTGTGCTGGGACCATTGTTGTTTGTTGTCTATATCAATAATTTGGATGATAATGTGGTGAATTGGATCAGCAAGTTTGCTGATGACAAAAAGATTGGAGGCGTTGTGGACAGCGAGGAAGGCTTTCAAAGCTTGCAGAGGTATCTGGACCAACTGGAAAAATGGGCCAGAAAATGGCAGATGGAATTTAATGCGGAAAAGTGTGAGGTGTTGCATTTTGGAAGGTCAAACCAAGGTAGGGCATATACAGTAAATGGTAGGGCACTGAGGAGTGCGGAGGAACAAAGGGATCTGGGAGTTCAGATACATAGTTCCCTGAAAGTGGCGTCACAGGTAGACAAGGTTGTAAAGAAAGCTTTTGGCATACTGGCCTTCATAAATCAAAGTACTGAGTAGAGGATTTGGGATGTTATGGTGAGGTTGTATAAGACATTGGTGAGGCCAACTTTGGAGTATTGTGTGCAGTTCTGGTCGCCTAACTACAGGAAGGATATCAGTAAGATTGAGAGAGTGTAGAGAAGATTTACTAGGATGTTGCCGGGTCTTAAGGAGTTGAGTTACAGGGAAAGATTAAACAGGTTAGGACTTTATTCCCTGGAGCGTAGAAGAATGAGGGGAGATATGATAGAGGTTCACAAAATTATGAGGGGTATAGACAGAGTAAATGCGAGTAGGCTCTTTCCACTTAGATTAGGAGAAATAAACATGAGAGGACATGGCTTTAGGGTGAAAGGGGAAAGGTTTAGGGGGAACATTAGGGGGAACTTCTTCAGTCAGAGAGTGGTGAGAGTGTGGGAACTAGCTACCATCTGACATGGTAAATGCGGGCTCACTCTTAAGTTTTAAGAATAAATTAAATAGATACATGGATGGGAGAGGTCTGGAGGGTTATGGACTAGGTGCAGGTCAATGGGACTAGCGGAATAATATTTCGGCACAGACTTGAAGGGCCGAATGGCCTGTTTTCTGTGCTGTAGTGTTCTATGGTTCTATTGTTTTAATTATTGGCCATGCTATGGGCATACACAATATCAATTATAATGGCTTAATTATAATACACAAGCAATGAGGGAAGTAAGCATTGTCTAGACATTTCTTATTTTAATCGAAAGTTGCTGATTCTATTCTATTTGTAATTAAAGAAGTGCCACTGGGAAATTCTAAGGAGACTTTGCTGCTACACCAGGGGGTGCACTTCCTGCACATGCACAGAGGCAGTGTCAGTCACAGAAAGTGAGAGATGCTTTTACGTTCAACTATCTTATAACTCATTTCATCATTTGCAACTAGGCAGATAGCCTAAATGATGTTTTGAGGTGCAAACTGAAACCTGTTATTAAGGAGTAAATTAAAACAAATCATGTTAGGATTGACTGTTCTCCATAATGTTCTGCTCATTTGCCAGTTATTAAAGTTCTTATTAGAAATGCAGTGCGGGGCTTGTGCGCATGTACAACCATTCCTGATGCCTTTCCGGTTGGCAGCAGGAGTTAGTCTTAAGTTTAAACTATTCCAGGATTGCAAACAGTAAGTGCAACTACACGCTATTTAAATACCTACCCATCAATCTAAGTCAAAATTCAAGAGATCAAGCAATGGATGAAACAATAATCTCTGGAGATTATGAACAATGTATTTGCCTTACATAACATTTGCTTTACATAACCTGCAGCACCCCCCACTAACTCCCCCTACCCCACCCTGCACCGCACCACCACTCCACAGTCAAAAGGTGGATTTTTTCCAATGAAAAATTTTATAGCTTAGGTAAAGACATATGGGAAACAGCAATTTTATGTAATCAAATTTTGTTTCTTCAATCAAATTTGTGCAAAAGGCTCACTGAGCATTTACACAATCACTGGCTTTGCACAGATAACTGACCCCCTTCTTCCCACCTATTGTTAAATGCTGGATTCTCAAGCCAAACCGGCAGCTCTTATCAAAAAATATAGTGCAGGCTTTTACATATACCCACGCCGTGATGTGCACCAGAGACCAGCAGGGAGGAGTGGACAACACATCCCAGAGGAGCACTCCACTTTCACCTACCCTAGCTCTGCAGTGGAGAGCTGTAAAGATTAGGCCACAATATAGATCTGCTTATACAATTTCTCAATCTATTTATACTGCAAATGGTATGCTGTTATGTCAATGCTTGCTAATGTTGTAATAATTACTATCAGAATCTGTGTCCCGGGCCACTTTCATAATGATTTTTGCCCTTCTGTAGGATCTTCCATACATCTATTCAGATGTAAATCCTTTTTGGTTAATAGTATTCTTTATTAATTCTTCCGTTGGCTCATTTGGCAAATGCACTCCAAGCTTCATGTGCAGTTAAATCAAGAAAATTTCAGGTATAATTGATGGTCTGTGTCAGGCACATTACAATTAACCATAAAGTAAGAAAGAGAAAAACATTGTTAGACCTATTGCATATGCTTGACACAAATGTATTTACTTGCAGTGGGCGAGTTAATTTAGTGCACTCGATTTATTTTATAAATTATTATTCAAGTGCAATGGCAATGAACATTCATTAGTCATTTGTAAACAATGTGAGCTGCAGAGGTCACAATATCATCACAAACTGTATTGCCTTCATAATAACAGTGGCTATTGTTCAAAAAAGGCATTTATTGCATGTGAAATGCTTTGAAATGTCCAAAGGATATGATAAGGTGCTCATCTTTTTGATCAGTTTCCACACAAAGGTTTTGGAAATTTGTTACATTTAAATGGTATGTTTTAAATGAAAGTGGTTTCACACGGATTTCAAATTCTCCTTATAGCTAATGAAGACCTCCACTGATGTGTCTGAGAACCTGGGAGATTGTTTCTAATCTACGTTCAACATTTTGTGGTCAGTGCTGAAAAATCTGCAATTTCCATTCATTACTCATACATTATGGATGAAATAAAATGAGGGAAAGAATGATGGGATTAAGAGAGCGAAATAAAAGAGAAAGAAAAAATAAAAGTAATTTTTATTTTAAAAAAAATCTTCAATAATAATTAATTTCTGAAGGAATCAGACTCCATACTTGTAAAGGTAAATTTTCAATGCCATAGGGGTTGTTCGGCAGTAATTAAAATTCATCATGCCTTTAAAAGTTCACTTACACCTCAAGGCAACAACCCACATTTTTTCTGGCATACTTTGCAGCTTCAGAGCTTTCATGTATTTTACTGCAGAATCTCTCACCAAGGAATGGGTGAAGTGAAGTTAGTGGAGGGAAAATCGGACAGCAATTTCCTAATTTCCAGGTTTTACTGTGTTTCTGTGGACTCTGGAGATTGTTGGCCAATTTAATTTATAATAATAGTGAGCATCATTGGCTTAACCTTTATTCCTATTGTAAAATCTGGACCAAGATATTGCAGTGGAAGAGTGAGGCAGAAGGAAATAGGTTTAAGGAACAAATGGAAAATCATACAACCAAGGGGTGAATCCCTAGCACCATTTTTCACAAAAGTTGAAAGATGATATACCCTGCTTCTTAGTTCATAAATTTGTCCCACATGGATAGGCCCAGGCTACATCACCAGTCAGCCTGGGGTTAGACCATCTCAGCTGGGGCAAAGATTAGAGATGCTATAACTGACCTCAGCCACAGGGCTAGATACAGGGAAATGAGTCAGGAAGGAACCACTGAGCCCAACAATCCTGGAGGACTCAATTAGCAGTTCAGACACAGTTGTCATGGTTGCCAACCCCATGATTTATAAGTGAGAACAAGTCAATCATCTCAGCTCCACAACATCACTGCAAGACTTCCTCAGGGTACTGTCCGAAGCCCAATCATCTTCAGCTGTTTCATCAATAACCTTCCTTCCATCATAAGGTCAGAAGTGGGGATGTTTGCTGATGATTGTACAATGTTCAGTACCATTCATGACTCCTCAGATACTGAAGCAGCCCATGTCCAAATGCAGCAAGATGTGGACAATATCCAGGCATGGGCTGACAAGTGGCAAGTAACATTCATGCCACATAAGTGCCAGGCAATGATCATTCCCAACAAGAGAGAATTAAACCCCCCTTGACCTTCAATGGCATTACCTTCGGTGAACCCCCCACTATCAAACGTCCTTGGGTTTACCATTTACCAGAAACTGAACAGGACTAGCCATATAAATTCTGTGGCTACAAGAGCAAGTTAGAGGCTAGGAATTCTGGAGCAATCAACTCACCTCCTGACTCCCCAAAGCCTGTCCATCATCTACAAGGCACAAGTTAGGAGTGTGATGGAATACTCTCCAATTACCTGGATGAGTACAGTTCCAAAAACATTCATTAAGTTTGACATCAAACAGGACAAAGTAGTCCACTTGATTGGCTGACCAACATTCACCCCCTCTACACTGACGCACAGTAGCAACAGTGTGTACCATCTACGAGATGCACTGCAGGAATTCACCAAGGCTCCTTCAACAGCACCTTCCAAACCCACAACCGCTACCATCTAGAAGGGCAAGGGCAGCAGATATATGGGAATACCATCAACTGGAAGTTGCCCTCCAAGCCACTTGCCATCCTAACTTGGAAATATATCACTGTTCCTTTCACTGTCACTGGGCCAAAATCCTGGAACTCCCTCCTAACAGCACTGTGGGTGTACCTACACTACATGGACTGCTGCAGTTCAAGAAGGCAGCTTACCACCACCTTCTCAACAGCAATTAGGAATGGGCAATAAATGCTGGTGTAGCTAGCGATACCGCATGCCATGAAAAGAAGTTCTTTAAAATCCCTTTATGTATAAGTTACATGATGTTCAAAATGTTTGCGCTTTACCAGACATATTGGCCAGAATTTGTACCTCAGTAGGTAGGTGAGCGCCCGATCTGAATGAGCATAAAATGATGCGCAATGATGTTGGGCGAGTGTCCCGACATCATCGTACACTCGTACAATAATTCGGCCGGCATGTGCACGTGGGAGTCGGCAGCGTGCCCGCTGACAATTAACAGGCCTATTAAGTCTATTAAAGTACCAATTAAATGTAATTTTTTGCTGCCCGTCCAACCTTGTGGTTGGTGGGCAGGCAAAAAGGCCAAGTGCCCTTTGCATTTTTTAGGAAACCACGGGTGAGGTTTCCAACAGCAACTAAAGATAAAATTAAAATTTCAACTTCTCGTTAATAACATTTCCCTGCTCATGTGACAGAGTCACATGAGGGGACATGTTTTGTAACATTTTGAAAATCTTTATTTTTGATTTTTTTATATCTTCAGTTCCCTGAGCCAGCTCTGTGCCTCAGGGAGTTTTTCCTGCGTGCATGCGTGATGTCCCCCCTTCCCCCTCCTCCCCCCACCGCCCACACAGGCAGCGCTGAACGCTGTAGCACATGTTTCATGCTGGGCGGGCCTTAATTGGCCTGCCAGTGTGAAATCATGGTTGCGGCCCGACTGTGGGCAACGGCTGGCCTCCCGACTACTCCTGCTCGCCCCCGCCAAGCCCGCCCAACGAGGGCAAAATCCTGCCCCTTATGTTGCTCCAAATCACTGCATAATTCTTGTCTCTTGAGTCAGAAGGTCATGCGTTCAAATTCCATTCCAGAGAACATGTACAAAACCTCAACTGATACTCCAATGGAGAACTGAGGGAGTGCTGCACTGTCAAAGGTGCTATCTTCTGGATGAGTTGCTAAACCTTGTTTGTCCCCTCAGGTGGAACGAACAGATCCCATAGCACAATTTGAAAGAAGGCCAAGGAGGTTATCCCTGATATGAAAACAGATAATGTTCTCTTCTGTCTTCGAACCTTTTGCAGACCTTACCTTTTGCTTTCTTTCCCACTCTCCCCTCTTTCACTTGCTTTAGGTCTATTACATCTCTAACTTTTCCCAGTTCTGATGAAAGGTCATTAAATTGTCACTGGACTAGTAATCCAGAGACCCAGGGTAATGCTCTGGGGACCTGGGTTTGAATCCCACCAAGGCAGATGGTGGAATTTGAATTCAATAAATAAAAATCTGGAATTAAATGATGATGGCCATAAAACCATTGCCAATTGTTGTAAAAACCCATCTGGTTCACTAATGTCCTTTAGGGAAGGAAATCTGCTGTCCTTACCTTGTCTGGCCTACATGTGACTCCAGACACACAGCAATGTGGTTGACTCTTAAATGCCCTCTGAACAAGGGCAATTCGGGATGGGCAATAAATGCTGGCCTAGCCAGTGACACTCACATCCCATGAATGAATAAAAAATAATTCATAACTATTTCATTGGCTGGAAAATGCTTTAGAGATATTCTGAGTTTGTGAAAGGTACGGTTCTCTTTCTTTCTTAGGTAGAAACTTGCAAATGAAACAAAATTGCTTCTGAGTCAAAAGGTTGTTTGTTCAAGCCCTACTCCAGAGACTAGAGTATAAACTCTAAGCTAGCACTCCAGTACAGTATTGGGAGAAACACCAATTCAACTTAGCTTTATTTTTATCTTTGCAATGAATTTGTGGAATGAAGGAATAATCTTAAGTGGCAATAAAGAAATAATAATTTTGAATTGCTAGCGGTTGCATGGACATTAGTATTGGAACATCTGCCACTTAAAAGGAAATAAAACCATTAAAAGTGCATCAAAGTGCCAAGAGGCAAAATGGGCCTGCAATTCCTCAGGGAGTCCACCCATTACCCAGTTAAACTTCCATGGGAGAGTAAAACCACCGGAAAACCGGTTCTGTTAGGCCTCTGCTGTTACCAGGGGCAGAATTTTCTGGCTTGTGGGAGGCGGAGTGGGAGCTGGTGGGGACGGGCGTGGACCCGATTGCCGGCTGCGATCCTCCATGGAGAGAGTGGCAACTCTCATGGAGAGGATCCTCCAGGAGACCCATCAGGGCTTCCTGGGGATGCGCTCGGAACAGCAACCCTCACATCGGCATTGACCTCAGCTGGTCAGTGCCAGTGTGGGGGATGGCCTGGCATGAAGTTTCCCAGCTCGGTGCCCATGCATCCACGGTGAGCAGGGAGGTCTGAAGCGACCACATGTAGGCATGGCAGCTGCCTGTCATCTCCGCGGGCTCCTCTCCAGTTGAGGGCAGCAGCTCCTCCACCCCTCTCCCAGTGATTATTGCATCTGGTGAGGCTGCAACGACTGGGGAGATGCCAGCTGTGGAGCTGGCAGCTCCCTCCCAGGCGGAGCCAGCACAGGCTTCATGGCCCAGACGATGACTGCCAGGGTCATCAAGGCTGGACAGCAGAGTCAGCAGACTGTCTCAGATGCCAGTGCCAGCAAGGGGACAGCACCAAGACGTGGCACCCGAAATCATAAACATAAGGCACTTTAGGTATACCACGGGTTTATCACTGGTACTTTTGTGCTGGCCCGCAATGAGGTCTTTATGAGTTGTTGTGACTGTCATTTTGTTTCATTACGTTTCTTTGGTTGCAATATTAAATTCAGACATGTCACCATGGCTGAGGGTGCCTCTTTTCTTCTGCAGGCAGATGATTTCCAATAATGTAATGAGTGTTTTGTGGAACATTCAGCTTTATTAACATGGCCCTTAGTTAATGTTCCTAACCAGGCAGATTTTGCACTTAGGTATCGAGTATGGAGCCTACAGCCCAGGCTTGTCCGGGAGGTCCATATGTGGGTGCTAGCTGAAAGTTCGTTGGATTAAAGCCTCCCGGGTGTCCCTGCCTCCCTGGAGTATGCCCGGGTTAGAGTCTACCCCCTCAGCATTTCCCTGTGCATGCTCATCCTCTGACTCACTGCTATACTCATTGTGTGCAGCCACAGCCATTACGTCTACATCTTCATCATCCACAGCGTCCCCCCCTTTCCAGCTCAAGATTGTGGAGAGCGCATCATGCAACCACTATCAGCGACACACGATCTGGGGTGTATTGGAGTGCACCCCCGAGTGGTCCAGGCATCGGAAGTGCTTCTTGAGAAGAACAATGGTTCTCTCCACCTCAGCCCTTGTGGAGGCGTGGCTCCTATTGTACCGCTGCTCAGCTTCTGTTTTTGGATGGCGGAGAGGCGTCATGAACCCCCTTCTGAGGGGATAGCCCTTGTCACCCAGCAGCCAACCATCCAGCCGGGCTGGAGCACTGAAAAGCCCCAGCACTTGGGAGTATCTGAGGATGTAGGTGTCATGGGAGCTGCCTGGGTACCTTGCACAGACTTGTAGAATCTGCATCCTGTGATCACACACTATCTGCACGTTCATGGAGTGGAAGCCCTTCCTGTTGACGAAGGCACTGGGCTCACCTGCTGGCGCCTTGATGGCCACATGTGTGCAGCCTATTGCACCCTGGATGTGGGGGAAGCCAGCAATGGCCACGAAGCCTCTGGCTCGCTGTGTCTGGCTTGCCTGGTTTCAACGGTAGTGGATAAGGTTAATGTCCATCTGAACAGAGCGTCTGTGACCTGCTTGACACAAGTGTGGACAGCTGATTGGGAAACACCACAAAGCTCACCCACCAAATCCTGGAAGGAGCCAGAGGCATAGAAGTTGAGGGCAACTGTGACCTTTAGAGCCACTGGCATGGGGTGTCCACCACACAGTTAGCTGAGATCTCAGGCCCAGTTATCAAACAGATATAGTTGACTGTCTCCCTTGAGAGTCGGAGCCTCCTTTGGCACTGCACCTCAGACATATTGAGGTAGCTGCTTCGCCACCTGTATACCCTGGCAGCAGGATAGTGGCATCTTCTGTGGCTCCTTCCGCCTTGGACTACCTCTTGGCCCTGCACCCCTTTGCCTCCGCTTTACCTCCAAAAGGTGGCTCCCCTGGAGGCTGAATGTGCACTCCTGGCCTCCTCCCCCTTCTAGACCTCCCTTCCTCCTCAGAGGAGCTACCTCCAGTGGAGAATTCAGCTCCCATTCCCAGGCTAAGGGAAGGCTTCCTGAAACCTGCAGGCTCAAAAAAGATTCCTCACTGCAGAGTACTGACCTGAAGGTTGTGAGCCCAGTCCAAGCAGCTGGTATGCAGTTTGAAGTATTGCAGATCACACAGGCAAGTATCAGTAACTATGAAACATCAATATTTGACAGAGCACACTCATGACTGCAATGAGCCCTCTTATCTACCTGTGGATGAGGTTTATACAAATTTGTCCTACCTGCCTGCCTGTTGCGCCAATGTGCTGACCTGAAGATTGCACGGGTGCCGAAAAATCGCGGTTGATTGGCATGTCAAGGGCCTTAAGTGGCCAGTTAATTAATGGCGGGCGCGCATCGGAGATCAACTCGCGTCCGACCATCAAAATATCATGATGGTGCCCCGTGATGTCGGGACTCTCACCTGGCACCACCATGCGTCATTTTACATGTGTGCATGTGGGACCCGCCACTGCACGCCAATGGGAAAATTCTGCCCCAGGAGTTTCCTCCTTTCCTTTTAAGAGTAGATAGCTTTATTCACCTCTCATAAAGCAAGCAAGGGGGTGAACATCAGATATCCTACACAGGGAGTTCCTACTCCTTCAACTCAGTGAAGATACAGCCTATCAATGGAAGATGACATGCCCAATGAGACAAGGATTAAGGAGTCCATGCCTATGCAGTAACATTGGTCCGAGAAGTAACCAAAAGGAATAGAAAAAAATCTGGATTCGTCCCCTCACATAAAGGGCCTGAGGGAAAAATGGGCTGTGTTGGTGGGATGTCTGGGCAAACTCACCACAAGGATTGTCACCACAATCGTTGGCTGCCATGGAGAGAACTGGAGATGGGTCTGAATTGGCATTTGCAGAGAACTGGCCTGCATCAATGAAGTAAAGCTCAGAATCTCTGACAGGATCAGTGCTGAAGGGCATTAATGGGCACAATGCGAGTGTAACTTCTAAGATTGCGACCCGCATATGATACTAACATTAATGAAAAGATCAGTGAAAGAAAATAATTGTTCTTGTCCATGAGGAGCGGAGCTTTTATTTATTTTTTGTTCATTCATGGGATGTGGGTGTTGCTGGCTGGGCCAGCATTTATTGCCCATACCTACTTGCCCTTGAGAAGGTGGTGGTGAGTTGCCCTCTTGAACTACTGCAGTCCAGGTGGTGCAGGTGCACCCATAGGGCTGTTAGGGAGGTAGTTCCAGGATTTGGTCCCAGCGATAGTGAAGTCGTGATGGTGAGTGACTTGGAGGAGAACTTCCAGGTGGTGGTGTTCCCATGTATATTCTGCCCTTGTCCTTCTGGATGGTCGTGGTCGTGGGTTTGGAAGGTGCTGTCTAAGGAGCCTTGGAGAGTTCCTGCAGTGCATCTTGTAGATGGCACACACTGCTGCTACTGTGCGTCAGTGGTGGAGGGAGTGAATGTTTGTGGATGGGGTGCCAATCAAGTGAGCTGCTTTGTCCTTGATGGTATCAAACTTCTTGAGTGTTGTAGGAGCTGCACTCATCCAGGCAAGTGGAGAGTATTCCATCACACTCCTGACATGTGCCTTGTAGATGGTGGACAGGCTTTGGGGAGTCAGGAGATGAGTTACTCATCACAGGAATCCTAGCCTCTGACCTGCTCTGTGCCACAGTATTTATATGGCTAGTCCAGTTCAGTTTCTGGTCAATGGTAACCCCCCAGGGTGTTGATAGCGGGGGATTCAGTGCTGGCAATGTCATTGAATGCCAAGGGCGATGGTTAGATTCTCTCTTGTTGGAGATGGTCATTGCCTGACACTTGTGTGGTCTGAATGTTACTTGCCACTTGTCAGCCCAAACCTGGATATTATCCAGGTCTTGCTGCATTTGGACATTGACTACATCGTGATTTTTTTTCCTTTAATCATTTATGGGTTGTGGGTGTCGCTGACTTGGCCAGCATTTATTGCCCTGTTCAGGTGGCATTTTAATAGTGAACACATTTCTGTGGGTCTGGAGTCACATGTAGGCCAGGCCAGGTAAGGTAAGGACAGCAGATTTCCTTCCCTAAAGGGCATTAGTGAACCAGATGGGTTTTTACAACAATTGGCAATGGTTTCATGGTCATCGATTCCAGATTTTTTTCTTTGAATTCAAATCCCACCATCACCATGGTGTGATTCAAACCCAGCTCCCCAGAGCATTACCCTAGGTCTCTGGATTACTGGTCCAGTGACAATACCACTACTCCATTGCCTCCCCCACATGGTGCTGAACATTGTGTAATCATCCCCGTTTTTGACCTTATGATGGAAGAAAGGTCATTGATGAAGCAGCTGAAGGTGGCTGGGGTTAGGACACTACCCTGAGGAACTCCTGTAGTGATGTCTTGGAAATGAGATGATTGCGCTCCAACAACCACAACCATCTTACTTTGTGCTAGGTATGACTCCAGCCGGTGGAGAGCTTTCCCCCTGGTTCCCATTGACTCCAGTTTTGCTAGGGCTCCTTGATGCCACACTTGGTCAAATGCTGTCTTGATGTCAAGGGCAGTCACTCTCACCTCGGGAGTTCAGCTCTTTTGTCCATGTTTGAACCAAGGCTGTGATGAGGTCAGGATCTGAGTGGTCCTGGCGGAGCCTAAACTGGGCGTCAGTGACCAGGTTATTGTAAGCAAGTGTCACTTGATAGCATTGTTGATGACCCCTTTCATCACTTTACTAATGATCGAGAGTAGACTGATGGGGCAGTAATTGGCTGGGTTGGGCTTGTCCTGCTTTTTGTGTACAGGGCCTACCTGGGAAATTTTCCACATTGCCAGGTAGATGCCAGTGTTGTAGCTGTACTGGAACAGCTTGGCTAGGGGTGCAACAAGTTCTGGAGCACAAGTCTTCAGTACTACTACCGGAATATTGGCAGGCCCTATTGCCTTTGTAGTATTGAGTGCCTTCAGCCGCTTCTTGGTATCACTTTGAGTGAGTCGGATTGGCAGGAGACTGAAACCTGTGATAGTGGGGACCTCTGGAGGAGGCCAAGATGGATCATCCACTCAGCATTTCTGGCTGATGCTTGTAGCAAATTCTTCAGCCTTATCTTTTGCACTGATGTGCTGGGCTCCATCATCATTGAGGATAGGGATATTTGTGGAATCTCTTCCTCCAATGAGTTGTTTACTTGTCCACCACCATTCACAACAGTATGTGGCAGGACTGCAGAGGTGTAGGGTATTATATTTCTATTAAGAAATAAGATACTTTGCAGTTCAAAATTACTTTTTTTCACATTAAGCTCGGCTTCAGGTTGATGTCATCTACTACAAGATTTTCTCCAAGCCAAAAACGGAATACACTTAGAGTGTATACAGTTTTGAGTGCACTCAGGAATATGAATGTAATGTTGAGCAATAGCACAGGATTAGCATGAAACCAGGAACAAAAACCTGCAGCATTAATGATCTACATTAAAAATGGGAATTGTGTTGGCATGCCTCTGGATTCCCACTACAGCCCCTCCCCACCCCTAGGAAATTTACTTTTGTTAGGAAATAAAGACAGCGTAAGTATGTTACATTGGTATTGGTGGATGTTAGGAATGAGTTTTAGCTTTAATGTTTAAGTTTGATTTGTATTTCTATATTTGTGTGTTAACAAAAGGTCAAGTTGAGTTTTAGTTTCACTTTAAAAAGTACCTGTATTTCTAATGAAATTTATGACTGTTGGAGAAGTTAATCAAGCACAGTAGAAAGAGCTGGGCTGTTGCCTAGAGATTGGGGTCCTGAGAGGTAGGCCCCTCCTATGGTCCATATACACAAGAAAGTAGGAACAGCAGTTTGATTTGGATGCTGTTTGAGTTCAGTTGGTTTTGAAGACAGCTGCCAAGCCGAAGCAACCTAGAAGGGACAGATAGCTAGCCCCAAGCTAAAGAAAAGACCCAAAGTCCAGAGGAGTGGAACAGGAGAAAGTCCCAAGCAGACCTTCTAGTCAAAGGAAGGACAGGAACCTGGAAAAGGTCCTGTTAAGCGAAGTTAAGAGTGAGAGGCAGAGAGGAAGGGTCCAAGCTTCAAGCTTAAAGGAAGCAGATTTAAAGCGAGAAGTCAGAAGCTCCAAAGAGACAACCGAATTTCTATAAGTCTTTGCTATGAGCATGTGAAGCAGCTGTGTACTGTTGGCAGCTGAGTCAGTGAGAGAGAGTGTGTGGAAGATAGCTTGAATGCATGTGGTGACCTGGGGAAGAGGCACATCAGAAGGAGAGTTCGAAACCCTGCAGGCGAACCCTTGTGGAAGACGTCTGAAAGAAAGCATTGGTTTGGGAGAAGATTCCAAAGCATGTTCTTGTAGAATGGAGATTGGAATCCCTCGTGTGAAAGACAGACTTCAGTGAGACTGGTTGGCTCATGGTGGGCCAAGCGTCTGGGGGAGTTGTTGAGAGATCCATAGCACCTGGCTGAGGTGGCATCTGTTACTTGGTTTCAGAAGTGGTATGTCTGATCAAAGATCGCCTTACGTACGGTGTACTTACTCTGAGCATTAAAGTATAAGATAGCTTTTGTAACTTGTGTTATCATTATAAATCTGTATATATCTGTAAAGGTACAATTGTGGGTGAAGGAGTATTGTAATTTCGTTTAATAAATGCTTTATTCATTTGTTAAAAGTTCATTAGTTGACTCTGGTGACTGTCAGTAGCCCCTCTCCACATATCTAAATAAACAACTAAAAGTTAGGATCTATCAAGCTGGGTTCCACCCTGGGATCAGGCTTGTCCAGGGGTAACCTCAGCTGGGATCATAACCTTTTCCAACAACTCACTTCTCTTTTCAGAAGTTGAACTTCTGAATACATTGTCCTCCTATAAAGCTGATGTAATATTAGGTATAGTTGCAGATTAAGATATGACATGTTCCTATCCCACTGCACTCTCATTGTAATTACTTTTCAGATATCATATGTGATGCCAATGGATTTCAGCTTTAATAGAAAAACAAACTGAATTGTTGAATACAATCTGAAAGCACTAATAAAAATCTTGCAATCCAACACAATAAAAATGAATTGAAGTTACTTAGCTGCCCTGAAGAAGTGGTGTTGATCTTAAACCTTTTCTTGGGGCTGTTTTTCAGCTGTACAATGTTTAAGTTATTGGCTTTTTTTGGAGCATTCAGCTCTTTATTAACTTTTCCCAGTCTGTCGCTAACCATGTACCATCTGACATCATTTTTCTAAAACTTTCCAAATGTCTTTGGATCCTTGGCGCAGCGCTAACTTTTCCTGCAACCTACTCTGATACTTGTGGCACCAACTATTTCTAGAGGAATAGTGATGATCATCAGACTTGCACAGTCTGTCCTACCACTCTCTCTCTCACATTTTCCATCAGGGTATCCAGCAGTTGATCAATGAACCTGGCTTTCTTTGTCTGAAAAAAATCCTATTCTGTAAACAACGGCCCTGGGCTCCTCTCTGATATCTCAGCTATTTAAGTGGCTCATTACCACAGTTCACAATTGATAGTCTATATTATCGATTCTGCTGCTTCATTGGATGGTGTGCTACACGGCAGTTAAAACATAAATTACAGCATTGCTCCAGGAAGCAATGAAATAGGGGGAAAGGTTAACCAGCATGCTCAATAATTGTCAAAATCTTATGCAAAGTTTAGTTAATCTCTATTGAAACAATAATTCCTAGACTAGTACCTTTGGATGATTTAGCTAAACATTTTATTCTATGGTAGATAGTCTGTGTTCTCCGAGTGTATCTTTTGGGATAAGATGCTGCACGCTGATTGTGAGAGTCTCACTGGCTTTAACTGAGCTAAAACCTGTCAGCTAGAACTGCTGTATTTACATTTTAAACCGCTGTTTTTTTTGTCATCAAGGAAAGAAAGTGTTAGCAGTGTTCACACCATGGCAGACAATATGATGATGGCTTGGAATAGTAATATTTCTTTAAAGGTGCTTTACATTTTATATTTGTGGCAAGTACTGCATCCATTAACATTTTAATCATGCTTACCCTGCATCATACATTGTGTCAGGTACAGGGTATTTTGTGAACTGCAATCACACAGAGTTAAGGAGAACTCTTACACAGTCTTTAGTCCATGATTTGTACAGAGTGAGAAGAGCAGTCTTTATTTTAAAACCTAAGATATATGAATATTCCATTGCAGAAGACAGAGGGTGGAATTATCCCCTAAGGTCTTGTGGTGGGAGAGGCTGGGAAATTTGGAGGCCAAAAATCAGAAACTGACCGGCGGGAAAACAGTTTGGAATTTTCCCCTCACCACTTTCATGGTGGGCTGACGGCGGATCGGGTTTCCTGCTGATCCATGGCGAGAACACCATTTGCATGCATTACCATGTCATGAATGCTCATTAAAAACATTACTTGCCAGAATTTTGTAGTCCCTCCCAATCTAGTACCACGTCAGCGCGAAGTTAGACTGGTCTGAATCGTATTTGGAAATAGGTGGTGTGCAGCTGTTGACCCTCACTATGCTTCTGGCTTTGAGGTGAAGGTCAACATTCAAAGCCTACCTGCTACAGGGCTGCTCTGGGTTCTCACCAAAGCCAGTGAGATACTACACTGATGGGGGTGCAGCCTTGCTCTCCTCACTAGCTTCCTCCATTGTCCGGGAAGGTGTTATCTGGGGGCTCAAGCAGGGAGCAAACCAAATGGAAACCAGCATGTGGCTGGGGTGAGGGAAGGGTAAAAGGAGAAAGGAGAAACGCAGGATAATGGGCAAAGAAGGGAGATGATGTCGCTGGACTAGTAATCCAGAGACCCAGAGAAATGCTCTGGTGACCTGGGTTTGAATCCTGTCATGGCAGATGGTGGAATTTGAATTCAGTGAAAATCTGGAATTAAAAGTCTAATGATGACCATGAAACTATTGTCGATTGTTGTAAAACCCCATCTGGTTCACTAATGTCCTGTAAGGAAGGAAATCTGTTGTCCTCACCTGATCTGGCCTACACGTGTCTCCAGACCCACAGCAATGTGGTTGACTCTTAAATGCCCTCTGAAATAGCCAAGCAAATCACTCACTTGTATTAAACTGCTACAAAGTCTCGAAAAATGAATGAACCTGGACGGACCACCTGGCATCAATTTAGGTACTGAAAATGACAATGGCAAACTCAGCCCTGCTGACCCTGCAAAGTCCTCCTTACTAACATCTGGGGGCTAGTGCCAAAATTGAGACAGCTGTCTCACAGATTGCTCAAGCAAACAGCCTGACACAGTCAGCCTCACGGAATCATATTTTAAAGATACACCACAATAACCATGCCTGGGCATGTCCTGTCCCACCGGCAGGACAGACCCAGCAGATGTGGAGGCACAGTGGTATACAGCCGAGAGGGAGTTGCCCTGGGAGCACTCAACATTGACTGCGGATCCCATGAAGACTCATGGCATCAGGTCAAACACTTCTGCTGACTACCACTACCCCCCTCAGCTGAAGAGTCAGTGCTTCTCCATGTTGAACACCATTTGGAGGAAGCACTGAGAGTGGCAAGGGCACAGAATGTACTCACGTATGAAGTCCAATGTGGAATTCAATGTCCATCAACAAGAGTGGCTCAACAGCACCACTACTGACCGAGCTGGTCAAGTAATAAAGGATATAGCTGCTAGATTGGGTCTGTAGCAGATGGTGGGGGAACCAACAAGAAGGAAAAACATACTTGACCTCATCCTCACCAGCCTGCCTGCCGCAGATGCATCTGTCCATGACAGTATCAGTAGGAGGCCCGCCTTCACATTAAGGTACCCTCCATCATGTTGTGTGGCGCTACCACCATGCTAAATGGGATAGATTTCAAACAAATCTAGCAACTTAAGAGTGGGCATCCATGAGGCGCTGTGGGCCATCAGCAGCAGTAGAATTGTACTCAACCACAATCTGTAACCTCATGGCCCATCATATCCCTGACTCTACCATTACCACCAAGCCAGGGGATCAACCCTGGTTCAATGAAGAGTGCAGGAGAGCATGCCAGGAGCAGTAGCAGGCATACCTCAAAATGAAATGTCAACCTGGTGAAGCTATAATACAGGACTACTTGCGTGCCAAACAGCATTAGCAGCAAATGATAGACAGAGCTAAGCAATCCCACAACCAACAGATCAGATCTAAGCTTTGCAGTCCTGTCACATCCAGTCGTCAAAGGTGGTGGACAATTAAACAACACACTGGTGGAGGATGCTCCATAAATATCCCCATCCTCAATGATGGGGGAGCCCAGCACATCAGTGCAAAAGATAAGGCTGAAGAATTTGCTACAAGCATTAGCCAGAAATGCTGAGTGGATGATCCATCTCAACATCCTCTGGAAGCCTCCAGCATGACAGATGCCAGTCTGCAGCCAATTCAATTCACTGCGCATAATATTAAGAAACAGCTGAAGGCACTGAATAGTGCAAAGGCTATGGGCCCTGACAATATTCTGGCAATAATACTGAAGACTTGTGCTCTAGAACTTGCCACACCCCTTGCCAAGCTGTTCCAGTACATCTACAACACTGGCATCTAGCTGGCAATGTGGAAGATTTCCCAGATATGTCCTGTACACAAAAAGCAGGACTAATACAACCCAGGCATACACCGCCCCATCAGTCTACTCTGAATCATCAGTAAAGTAATGGAAGAGGTCATCAACAGCGCTATCAAGCAGCACGTGCTTCACAATAACCTGCTCACTGATGCCCAGTTTGGGTTTTGCCAGGACCATTCAGCTCCTGACCTCATTATTGCCTTCGTTCAAACATGGACAAAACAGCTAAATTCTCGAGGTAAGATGAGAATGACTGCCCTTGGCATCAAAGCAGCATTTGAGAGGGTATTTGAGAGGAGCCCTAGAAAAACTGGAGTCAATGGGAATCAGGGAGAAAACTCTCCACTGGTTGGAGTCATACCTAGCACAAAGGAAGATGGTTGTGGTTGTTGGAAGTCAGTCATCTTAGCTCCAGGACATCACTGCAGGAGTTCCTCAGGGTTATGTCCTAGGCCCAACCATCTTCAGCTGCTTCATCAATGACCTTACTTCCATCATATGGTCAGAAGTGGAGATATTCATGTTTAACACCTTTTGTGACTCCTCAGGTACCAAAGCAGCCCATGTCCAAATGCAGCAAGACCTGGACAATATCCAGGCTTGGACTGACAAGTGGCAAGTAACATTCGCGCTACACAAGTGCCAGGCAATGACCATCTCCAACAAGACAGAATCTAACCATCGTCCCTTGGCATTCAATGACATTACCATCACTGAATCCCCCACAGTCAACAGCCTGAGGGTTACCATTGACCAGAAACAGAACTGGACTAGCCATATAAATACTGTGGCTACAAGAGCAGGTCAGAGGCCAGGAATCCTGTGATGAGTAACTTACCTCCTGACCCCTCAAAGCCTTTTGCACCAACTACAAGGCACAAGTCAGGAGTGTGATGGAATACTCCTCACTTGCCTGGATGAGTGAACCTCCCACAATACTCAAGAAGCTTGACACCATCCAGGACAAAGCAGCCCACTTGATTGGCACCACATCCACAAACATTCACTCCCTCCACCACCGACGCACAGTAGCAGCAGCGTGTACCATCTACAAGATGCACTGCAGGAATTCACGAAGGCTCCTTAGACAGCATCTTCGAAACCCACGATCACTACCACCTAGAAGGACAAGGGCAACAGATAGATGGAAACACCACCAGCTGGAAGCTCCCCTCCAAGTCATTCACCATCCTGACTTGGAAATATATTGGCGTTCCTTCACTGTTGCTGTGTCAAAATCCTGGAACTCCCTCCCTAACAGCACTGTGGGTGTATCTACATCACATGGACTGCAGTGGCTCAAGAAGGCAGCTCACCACCACCTTCTCATGGGCAGTTAGAGATTGACAATAAATGCTGGCCCAGCCAGAGAAGCCCCCATCCCATGAATGAATAAAAAAAAAAGGTGGGTTTGTGGAGGAGGAAACAGGGAAGGAGACAAAGGTGGGTTTGGTGGGGGACTAAATGGTGGCAGGCAGATGGGAGACTGAGGGAGGGAAAGCTGGAGCACAACATTAAAGACTGGAATGCAGACACATTAGGGGGTGGAATGGGAACAGAACTACACAAATTGGAGGGGATGCACGCAGACTGTGGAGTACAATGGTGGGGGGGTTGTGTTAGTTTGATACAAGAGGGTAAGGCTTGCACAGAGACTCATGGAGGTGAGGGAGAGGAAAGGATTGCACATGAGAGAGAGGTTGCACTGAAACTCATGGAAGTGGGGAATGAGAGGGACACTGTGTTGTCAGCAGTCAAGGATGAAGGGGAGAGCTAAGACAAAGACAGTCATAGTACTGGTCTGGGGCCAAGTAATCAGGGTGCAAGAGTGAAGTCAGTCCTGTGGCTTAGTGCACTTGATAGTCAGGGTGCAAGAATTGTCAGAGCTGGGACTTTGTGGGCCATGATACGGGGCCATGAATGGCTTGCACATCGTAGTCCCACTCCAGGGAGGGGCAAGGGCTGTGTGCTCAACTGGGATAAAGCACAGCTTGGTGTGCAGCGCGTGGCCATGGCTTTACTATCGCTGGCCTTGGTCTTGTCTGGCTTGGTGATGGGCTGCAGATAGGATGGTGAGGGTTAGGGGAGGCATGTGCAGCTTGTAAAGGGGGAAAAGGTAATACAGAGGAGGTTATTCAAAACTCTCCTTGGGGATGGGGCCTCCTCTGTACATGAACATGCACATAGCCTGAAAATGGGTAGGGATGAGTTCCACAGTAGGCATTAGGACATCTACAGCTATGGGTTCAAGTGGGAGGGTTGGAATATTGACCATAATGAATATGGGATCCAGGATTACTGGGAGGTGCTGGAGAATAACGGGAGGGAACTCTACCTGCAAACCATGGGTTTCCAGGAAAAATAGATGGACATTAACAGTCACAGAGGGAAGGGCAAAGTTGGTCTCATAATAATAAAAATGAAGATGCTGGGAAAACTCAGCAGGTCTGAATGCATCTGTGGAGACGGAAACTTGAGTTAACTTTTTGAATTTGAAAAAGAGTCATACGGACTCGAAACATTAACTCTGTTTCTCTCTCCACAGATGCTATCAGACCTGCTCAGCTTTTCCAGCATTTTCTGTTTTTATTTCAGATTTCCAGCATCCACAGTATTTTGCTTTTACTGGCTTCATAATAACATTGTAGCACCACCATCTTGGCAAGATGAGGTAATGGCATAGCAACAAATCAAAAGTGGAAAAGAATCTGGATGGGAGGGGGCCAGAGTCAGTGCGAGAGGAGCCCAGGGTTACACTCAGGGGCCCAGGCACCTGTGATTCCTATAGAAGTTCTGGTTGTTAGGCAGAAAAAAGTTGGATGTATAAATACTGAAAGTTATGATAACAGGACAGATGCTTGAATTTGCCTGGAGAATTTCTTGCTGAAAGTGACACGAGCGTGTCACAGCCTTCCTTCAAAACCTCAACTTCCTTCAGCACTTCTCCTGTGTCATTGCAACACAGCTGTGTCTTATTTGGTAGGCCTGCTCTGTTGCACCCCAATAGAAGTTGCTGGTATATTTTCTGTGCCATTGATGTCAGGCACTGCCCTTTCTCGCTCTTTTGAATTCTTTTCCATCAATTGCAGTACTGGATTCAAATCTCCATAACATTCAAACAAAGGTAGGTTTCTATTCAATAATATAACAGCTCTTTGGCAAGGCCAAAACACTGCAGCTGCTGGAGCAATGCAGATTTTTAATATATACATGAGGGCCAGCAAATCGCCAGCGATTCCAGCTCATAAACTGTACAACTCTTATATAGCTACTGAAATGAAATTGTGAAATCTTCATATTTTATCATTCTTTGCTTTTGTGCTTTATTGTAATATCAAACATTCACTACCTATAACACACAATTTGTTCTTGTGAATTATTCTAAGCTGGGTTTTGATGGTAATTTTAAAGTCATGCACTTCTACGTAAGCTCCCAGATAGGTAAGCAATAGAAGGTACTTCCCCAAAAATAATATGGACATGGTTAAAAGATATATTTTCAAATGCTCACAAGTAGATTAAAGGGAACTTCCAACACTCCTTTGACAAACTGTTCAAGATTAATAATATTGTTTGTCGCAGCAGCAATTAAGCAGTTTGCTATGGACCAGCATGAGGTAAGTCATACTAATGATATTCACTATCAGATGCATTACAGTTCCCATGTAAATTTTAAAAACATTTTAATAAGATTATTACACCAATCATCCAGTACATTAGAATCTGAAGCAGCAATGTGATTAATTGTATAACTAAGATTGAAGTGTTTGAAGTTTGCTTAACTATTTCAAAAAGACCTTCTAAGCTTTTGGTCAAAAACAAATATATTAAGCAGGAAGTTAATTGAAGAGAAATGTCTTACTGTGAATGCAAGAAGCAGATTGAATATTGCTGGATGGTTACAAACAAGGCCAGAAATTGCGTACTTTGTCCAATAAATTAATGGAAATCTTGCCACTTTTAACACATACGTGGAAATAGTGGGTAAAGTAGTTGTATATGTCATATAAAGTGTTTATATGGTAATATCACACAGCACAATATCTGAATCTAAGTTACTTCAAAGGCTATGTTTTTACTTATGACTTTACTGAGAGATCCAATGTGTTATTTGTCTGCTGCTACAGACTGCACAAAAATTAATAAACATACCTTAAAGGGATAGCATCTTCATAAAAATGGTTGGTGTAACTTCTGCCTTTTCCTTTAAAGAGGTGAAATAGCCACAACAATTGCAGTAAACACTATGACATGTCATTGCATTTAACTTGTCAAATGCAATATCAAATAATGTCAAAAATACCACCATTCTTCTGACTTCCGATTTCCTACACCACCCACAACAAAAGAAAAATGCTGACCTCTTTTTATTAAGCAAAAGTTTTTTTAGAGGAATACTCAAAGATATTGGTTTCAGTATGAAATTCATTGTACCTTTGCTGTGAATATGTCCTACTGCTAAAATAAATTGGAGATTAATAAATAACAAGAACATTACTAGAAATATTATAATAATAAATATGTCCATCTTTGGAATTCCTTAATAATTGTATTCAGCTAGCCTAAACTCTTTCAGCTTAAGGATAGCACTGAATGCTATCATTTCTCAGTGACTGAAAGATGCCCAATGCTTGTTAAGGAACATGGGGAGAGGCTTGTGTTTCAATGTCTGTTCCAAGCACCTTCCCCTTCTCAAGCTGGAAAAATAGCAATTTTAATCAAGGTGTCACCCACAGGGACCAGAATATTACTTACTTATTTTTAGGATATATTGGTTGGTTTGTATTAAAATGCCATCAGTTTAATAAGAAAATTGAAAGAAACGGCCACAAAATTGAAAGCTTTTTCCTTAAACTCTTCTGGAGTCTGGAAAACACATGGGCCTTCTAGCAAACCCCTGTTATAATTCTGGTGGGAATGCAGTGGAAGGCCTGGGAAATTGGCCAAGACCCAAATACATCAACTTATGTCCTGCACACTCAGTTTCTTCTCTCCCTGAAAATGGGCCTCCACTTCAGAAGAGTTAAGGCTGGAGCCAGAATTGAGGTCTGTTCCCCAATTTCTTTAGGCCTGGTCTGCTGCCATTCCAATAGTATGCCCAGAGGCATACCAATTGCTAGCCAGGTAGAACTGGGGCCCATTATGGAGGCTCAGTCTAGAAAATTCATCTCTACCCACAAAACTTACTGAAGGCTTGTATTGTGCTGCAGCTCCTTCTAATGGGAACAGCTTGAAGCCAAATTGGCAGATTTTTAATGAGGGACCCAACAACCTATCCCCCCCCCGCCTCCACCCCTCACTCCCAACCCACAACCTGGTTTATAGAAGAAGAATTTCTCCGCAAATTGAGACCAATGAGCATTTGAGATCTTGAGATCTACCCATTGGATGCATGTTAGATGACCTGCCACAAGTACCTACACACACAAGTGGAATGAGTTGTGGAAGTGTTAGGGTCAATGGGCCATGTGTTTTATGAGCCCTTAGTTTTATTTTCTACTTTGAGCTAGATTTTCATCCTAGAGGTGGGTAGCTAGATTCAGAAAATTTCCTGGCTCTACCTGTCCACTCAAGAGAAATGCCAGCAAAGAGGGAATTTTCATTCCGGGGATGAGTACTAACTGGAATCTGGCCCAGTGCCCCTGGAAAGAGGATGGAGGCAACCACAAGAGCTGCTGAGTGCTGAGGTGAGCTGTTTAAAAGGCCTTCGTTGGTGCTCTGGGTCTCTGCCCCAGGGTAATAATGATAGCAAAACAAAGAATAGCCCTCTTGCCTTCACCCCTCATACCTCCTCACCCCCCCTCCCCAGACACACATTTCCCATGCTCCATCCATGCCAACTCATGCCACTTCATTCTTTCTACCTGCCCCCATGGTCTCCTGTACCTTCCAAGCCAAGCTATGGCACTTCCATGTCCATTCAACCACCAGACCCTCTGTACAGAACCAACGAGCCCTATAAGTAACAATAGGATGTGTGAAAAAGCTTTAAAGAAAACAGCCATTCATTCACAACTTTCTACTTTCTTAAAAAAAACTCCTTTCATGACAGCCCTTTAAAAGTGTTATCCAGACCCTTTAAAGTATCAATAGCAGCTTTTTGTAGTTCCCCAAAGTCTTGCTGCTTTTTATGTCTCCTCACTCGCTGCCCGAAGTGAGACTTCGGTGAATGAGGAACCGTACAAAGCAGTAAGGCTTTGGGGAGTGAGGGACCATACAAAGCAGTGAGGCTTTGGGGAGTGAGGGACCATACAAAGCAGTGAGGCTTTGGGGAGTGAGGGACCATACAAAGCAGCGAGGCTTCGGGGAATGAGGGACTGTACAAAGCAGTGAGGCTTCGGGGAGTGAGGGACCGTACAAAGCAGTGAGGCTTTGGGGAGTGAGGGACCATACAAAGCAATGAGGCTTTGGGGAGTGAGGGACCGTACAAAGCAGTGAGCCTTCGGGGAGTGAGGGACCATACAAAGCAGTGAGACTTCGGGGAGTGAGGGACCGTACAAAGCAGTGAGCCTTCGGGGAGTGAGGGACCGTACAAAGCAGTGAGGCTTCGGGGAGTGAGGAGCCATAAGAAGCAACAAGACTTTAGCAAGTGGGGAGCCACAAAAGGCAGCGAGTGGGGATCCATAAAATGCAAAGAGACTTTGGGGGGTGAGAAGTCATAAAAAGAGGCGAGACTTTGAGGAACTACAAATATCAACAACTCTTTGGACAGTGAGCAGCCATAAGAAGTAACGAGATTTCGGCAAGTGAGAAACCATAAGAAATGGTGAGACTTCAGACATGACAGCAACCAAGACAGAAATTGGCTGGTGAGTATTTCCTATTTATCTTATCTAAACTAAGGGATTTCAACAAGGGTAAGTAGAACATTTATTGAAATATTAAGAAGAAATGCACAATCAAGACTAGACACATTAATTAAGAGTTTCATTTTGAAAATAAGAAATTAATTATTAATTAAAAAATAATTAAGATGTTAGGGCAAGTCATGTGTTGCAGCTGTAATATGTGGGGTTTTATGGATGGCAGTATGACCCATGGCAACACATCTGCAGTAAGCATCTGCAGATTGAGAAGCTTTGACTCAGTTAGTGAGCTGGAATCTGACTCAGGTCACTGTGATGCATCAGGGAGGGGAATAGTTACCTGGACATTGTTTCAGATGACAGCAAAGCCCCTTAGGATAGGGTCTTCTGATTTGGTCAGTGGTCAGGGACAGGAGACTGTGACTGCAAAGGAGGTAAGGAGATGAAAAAGATAGGACTGTAAAGCCTCAGCCCTTGCAATTGTCCAACAGGTTTGAGGATGAGAGCAGGGGCTGCAGGGTTGATCAGTGAACTGACCATGGCACCATTGTACAGGAAGCCCTTCAAGTGGGGGAAATAAATAGGAATGTAGTGATATTAGGGAAATCTGCTCTGGGCTGGAGAGGGACTATGCAGTAGCAACATGAATGGTATTCACCACTAACCGGATACTGCCGTCAAGCCAAAAAGACGTTCTACCTATAACACAAATGAGTAATGCGGAATATGAATTTCAGTGCCAGTGTGATGCTTGGTGTATGGACTGCACATGCCAAAGACTGGCGGATCGTATCAAACAGCACGTCCCATCCGCTGTTTGCAACAGTGAGTGCATAGACCATAACCAACCAGTCTGTGCTTGCAAAACTCAAAACATAGTGTCCAACATTAGATGCGATTCCACGATTGTACAACATTTGCTGAATAATCCTCAGTGTGCTAGGAATTACGTTGACAACCAATTTAAGATTGTCAGTTGGGCTCACAGTGTGGTGCATTTGCATATACTGGAAGCTACATCTATTAATACTTTGGGCCCTGTTCTTTGCAGACAGAAAGAACGTGTACACACATTGCGCCTGTTTCAGCTAAACAAAATAAGTGACAGCCATTTGCTAACTCATTCCTCAGGGCAATGCCTTGACCAATCAGGGTCAAGATGCCTGGTTTAAATTTCAGACAATATTTGACAGTTAACTGTCAGTCACCATCAGCTGGTGCATTCTCTATGACAACACCACTCACCAAGCAGTCAGCACCCTCTTCACATAGAGTACAAATTGTTTTTCCCCTCGTATTGGTATTCTTACGTAGTTCCAGATGTGTGTAAGACAAAAACCCTAAGACATGTCTCTTTTTTCAGCAATACTCAGTCAGTTCTCTGCAGTTGAGAGTGACAGTCCAAGGGCTGTCTTGCCTACTCAGTGCAGGACTTTGGGATATCTCCTCTCGGCTGGAGAGGGACTTGCAGTGGGAAGGGAAGGATCCAGTTGTCATAGTCCACATGAGTACCAACAACATAGATAAGACTAGGAAAGTGGTTCTGCATAGGCAGTGTGAGCAGCTAGAAGTTAATTAAAAAGCAGACCTTCAAATATTATTACCTGGATTATTACCTGAGCCATGAGCAAATTGTCATTGGGTAAATAAGATTAAAGATTTGAATACGTGGCTCTAAGATTGGAGAAGGGAAGAAGTCAATAAAAAGGAATGAATCTGGACGGACCACCCGGCATCAACCTAGGCACTGGAAACCTCCTGCTGATCACCATGTACCGCCCCCCACCCCCCACACCCAGTTGATGAATCAGTGTTCCTCCATGTTGAACATCACTTGGAAGAAGCACTGAGGGTGGCAAGGGTGCAGAGTGTACTTTGGGTGGGGTCTTCAATGTTCATCACCAAGAGTGGCCCAGCAGCACCACCACAGACCGAGCTGTCCAAGTCCTTAAGGACATAGCTCCTAGAATGTGTCTGCAGCAGGTAGTGAGGGAACCAACAAGAGGGAAAAAGATATTTGATCTCATCCTTACCAACCTACCTGCCGCAGATGCAGCTGACCATGACAATATTGGCAGGAGTGACCACCGCACTGTCCTCATGGAGGCGAAGTCCTGTCTTCACATTGAGGATTCCCTCCATCATGTTGTGTGGCACTACCAACCTGCTAAAGGGATAGATTTCAAACAGATCTAGCAACTCAAGACTGGGCATCCATGAGGCTCAGTAGGCCATAAGCAGCAGCAGAATTGTATTCAACAACAATCTGTAGCCTCATGGCCCAGCATATCTCCCACTTTATCATTACTATCAAGCCAGGGGATCAACTGTAGTTCAATGAAGAGTGCAGGGGGCAAGCCAGGGGCAGCATCAGGCATACCTCAAAATGAGGTACCAACCTGGTGAAGTGAAAACACAGGACTACTTGCGTGCCAAACAACATAAGCAGCAAGTGATAGACAGAGGCTAAGCGATTCAACAATCAACGGATCAGATCTAAGCTCTGCTGTCCTACCACATTCAGTTGTGAATGGTGGTGGACAATTAAACAACTCATTGGAGGGGGAGGCTCCATAAATTGTTACTATTGAGCTCATTAGTTCATTGGTTCTGTACAGAGTGTATAGTGGGTGAATAGGCATGGAAGTGCCATAGTTTGGCATGGTGGTTTAGGAATACTTTCTGAACTTACGTATCAAAAGGTTCCCTCATCCAGACTATGGATCATGACATCTCTGAGGGACCATGACTCATGAGTCATTTAAAAGCTGGCCCAATTGTATGAAAATTGTGGGTGACTAGGAGATGCCTATAGCTACTATGGAGACAGGCGGGGAGTGCTGGGTACGGGTTCACGACCTACACCAGCCCCCACCCTTAACCCACACTGGTGGAAATTAGGGGTGCTGGGAATGGTGTCGGAATTCCTGGAATCGGGTCCTGGTCAACATCTTTTCCCTGACTCCCACAGCTCCCTGACTCCTTGAAAATTCAGCCCAAATTGTCAATAAAAGAATATCCCCAAACATATCAAACTCAGTCCTCAGACTGCTGCTTGTGACCAAATGTGATGCTCTCATCTGTTGCTCTCATCTGTCTTGATTCATCTTGTCATTTTTCTATACTTAGCTTGCAGACGACTGTTCATCTTGACAACTTTGAAATGGCATTTGTATCTCTGCAGGGATCTAGCAACACAGGAGTGCAAAGATTTCAATATCAATATTGAACAGGCAGGTTTGTGCATCTGTAAACTGCACAAACACAGAACCCAGCAATCATGTTCCAATGGTCCAATGGAAAGGACGCAGAGCCCATTATATATGTTAGTGATTCAATATGTGATTCAAGTCTTAGTAATTGTATAAAATAACAAGAAATGAGCAATTGACACAGATAGAAGGAAGAGATTTTTCTGTTTGCAACAATAAAGGTGACTTTGAAGCACAAGCTCCCATAAATTGGATCAAATATGAAGGTCTAAAGCCTGCCTAAATGTTCACAAAAAATATAGTTTTCAGTTTGTAAGCATTCTGGTACAGAATGAAACTCATGTAAAAAGTGAATAGATTCTATTTTGGACCACTTATTTGTTGACAATACCCAATACCACAGAGATACAGTAATAGGTACTGTAAAGTGTTAATAGAATAGAGATCTTAATGAGTAATATAGCCCATGATGCACCTCTGAGATCAGTAGTCATGACTAGAGACCCTGTACAGCAGACAGGCAATTCTCAGAGGAGATGCGGCTATTCTGTAACCCACCTTGTACATATTGTACATAGCGTAAATAAACTAGTTTTAAGGAAATACATGAGTCTGGCTACACTCTCTCTTCAAAGGATACCAGGCCTAGCATGTTCCTCAAACATGGTGTAAGCAGTGGTGGCACAAATTTAAGCAAGAATTGGTGCCATTAAACAAACACCCACAGCACATGGCAACAATGATCCCTGGTCAGGCTGATGTCTCACAAGTGCACCTCAGCCTATCTGAAGAACAGTAGTGATGGCGGCACTGTACAAGCAGTTGCTGCCCTGGCCCCATCAATTTTCAAGCTTTGAAGACCCGCAACTGGAAGACATGGCGCAATAACAGTTTGACGTCCCAAGTGGTCTCGGGTCTCCTTACTGAAACACAGCAACTCCAGGTCAGATCATTCTTTTACTTTCTAGGGCCAGACACCAAACAAATCATTAGCAGTCAGAGGCTCAATAAAACCGCTGCAGATTTTGACTCAACATTGAAAGCCTGCAACACGTTTTTCACTTCATCCCAGGAGACTGCTGCTGGTGAACATGTTACAACCACAACTCCCACAGCCCAAAGTCTGTAGCTAGTTCTCAATGAAAGGAGTGCGCATTAGTCAGGCCTTTCCAATCATGCAAATTTGACGCATAAGCCCAAGATACACTGAGGCTTTGGCAAAGTGTTGGCAAGGTCCGCTCATCCTGCAGGCCCAGATGCGTTAGATCCACCCGTACAAAAGCCCACTAAACTGATCGAGAAAGTGGGAACCTGTGCCATTGCCATCTTGAGAGCTGGAGAAAAGAGGAAACAGAGGCACCACTTAGAAGAGCTATCTAGCCCAGTCCAGCCTGTGGCTCCAGAGCAGAGCTGCCACGTTCTGAGGGAAATAAAAATGTGATATCATGGGAAAATGGATAAATGATTCATTGGTCAATAGTTTGCTCATTTGTCTTGAAAACTCATGTAAATTATTCATAATATAAGGTTTTATTAATTGTAGTAAGCTTTGCTAGCAGTAGTAAAAGATTATTGGGGGTAGCTGTGTTTATTATTTAAAAATTAATTAAGAATAAATTAAGTAACATATAATAAAGATGGCAGTGCAGGCAACGTGTTGCGACTGCAGAATATGGGGGTTCCTGGACACCAAGGGGATCCAGGACAAACATGTCTGCAGTGAGTGTTTGTGGCTTAAGGAGCTTCAGCTCAGAATTATTAAGCTGGAGGCTGAGCTGCAGGCACTGTGATGCAACAGGGAGGGGGAAAGTTACCTGGGCTTTTTGTACCAGAAGGCAGTCATACCCCTTATGATAGGGTCTTCTGATTTTTCAGGGTTAGGGACAGGAGGGTGTGACTGCATATGAGACAGGTATGGGGACCTAAAAGATAGAAGTAGAGGAGTCTTGACCCTTGCAATTGTCCAACAGGTTCCACCCTGAATGGATGAAAATGGTGGCCAGAGGGTGGATGAGCAAACTGACCATGGCACCATTGTATAGGAAGTCAGTCAAGCCAGGGGAGTTAATAGGAATATAATGGTGCACTCTTAGGCTTGTACACTCTGTCCCTTCCTGCCACACTCCAATCATAATTTCCCTTATTGCTACCTTACTCTTTTGCCTTGTCTTCAATATTTAATTTGTCACATCTTCCCAGACTTGATCCCTTGCCCCTACTATTTAGTTTAAAAATCTCTCTACTGCCCTAGTATAGGCAGGGGGAGAGACACAGTTCTCTGCAGTTGAAAGCGGGAATCCAGATGGATGTGTCTTCTGCCCAGTGCCAAGGTTTGGGGCATCTGCTCTGGGCTGGAGAGGAATTTGCAGTGGGAAGGAGAGGATCAAGTGGTCGTAGTGCACGTAGTTACCAATGACAAAAGTAGAACTAGGAAAGAGGTTCTGCTGAGGGAGTATGAGCAGCTAGGGGTAAATTAAAAAGCAAAACTTCTAAGGTGATAACCTTTGGATTACTACCTGAGCCACAAGCAAATTGTTGTAGGGTAAATCAGATTAGAGATTTAAATGTGTGGCTCAAAGATTGGTGTGGGGGAAATATCATTCATGGGGCATTGGGGAAAGTGGGAGCAGTATCGTTGGGATGGTCTTCACCTAAACTATGATGAATGTTCTGGTAAGGCTTATAACTAGGGCAGTAGAGAGGACTTTAAACTAAATAGTAGAGGGAAGGGATCAAGTTTGGGAAAATGTGATAAATTAAATAGTGAAGGCAATACAAAAGAGCAGGGTAGCAATAAGGGAAATGATGATTGGAGTGTGGCAGGAAGGGACAGTGTGTAGAAAACAAAGATTGCACTAGCAGATAAGGCTAAAGGTTACAAAAAAAGTAAAGATACAGAACTAACGATTCTGTATCTGAATGCATTTAGCATTCATAACAAATATGAATTATTTGACAGCACAAATAAAAATAACTATGTATGATCTGATAGCCAGTACAGAGACATGGCTACAAGATGACAAAGACTGGGATCTGAATATTTAAGGGTACATGGCATTTCAGAAGGACAGGAAGCTAGGCAAAGGTGGAGGGGTAGCTCTGTTAATTAAGGATGATGTTGGTGCAATAGAGAGACTTGACCTTAGCCCTGGAGATCAAGATGTAGAATCAGTGGTTTATAGGCCCCCAATAATAACCACACTGTAGGATGGGGTATACAGAAAGAAATAATGGGGGCTTGTGAGAAAGGTATGACTTTAATCATGGGTGATTTAAATCAACATATAGATTGAACAAATCAGATTTGCAAAGGTAGCCTGGATGATGGGTTCATAGGGTGTTCTTGGGACAGTTATTTAGAGCAGCACATTTGAGCACCAACCAGAGAGCAGGCTATACTAGATCAGGTAATGTGCAGTGAGATAGGATTAATTAATGACCTCATAATGAAGGCTCCCCTGGTTAACAATGTTCAGAATATGAAATTTACATTCAATTTGAGAGAGAGAGGAGTGGATCTAAGATTAGTGTTATAAACTTAAATAAAGGCAATTATGAGTGCATGAAGACAGAGCTAGCTAAAATGAACTGGGAAATTAAATTAAGGGATAGGTCAGTAGAGATGCAGTGGCAAACAAGGAAATATTTCAGAATACTCAGAAAAGATACATTCCAGTGAGAAGGAGAGACTCTAAAGGAAGGATACACCGTATGTAGCTAACTAAAGAAATTAAAAATTGTAACAAATTGAAAGAAAAAGCATATAATTTTGCAAAAATGAATAGCAGGTCAGAAGATTGGACAGATCAAAGGATGACTAAAAGATTAATAAGGAGACAGAAATTAGAATGTGAGAGAAATCTAGCTAGAAATAAACAAAAAACAGATAATAAGATTTCTACAGGTATATAAAAAGAATAAGAGTAAGTAAAGTGAGTATTGGTCCTCTAGAGAGTGAGAATGGAAAATTAATAATAGAAAATAAGAAAATGATGGATGAATTGAACAGATATTTTGCATGTCTTCAATGTAGAGGATGCAAATAATATCCTAGGAATAATTGTGAATCAGGAGGTGAAAGGGAGGAAGGGACTTAAAACAATTACAATCACCAGGGAAAGGATACAAAGAAAATTATTGAAACTAAAAGCTGAAAGTCCCCTAGTCCTGATGGCTGCTAAAATAGTAGATGCATTGGTTTTAATTTTCCAAAATTCCCTAGCGCCTGCCAAGGTCCCAGAATGGAAAATAATGAATGTGACTCCTCTATTCAAGAAAGGAAGAAGGCAGAAAGCAGAAAACTATAGGCCAGTTAGCTTATTGTTGGGAAGCTATAATGTGGCACTTAGAAAATCTCAATGCAATCAATCAGAGTCAACATGGTTTTGTGAAAGGGAAATCATGTTTGACTAAGTTATTTTTGAGGAAATAATAAGCAATGTGGATAAAGGGGAACCTGTGAATGTGATGTAATAGGTTTCCAGAAGGCATTTGACAAGGATGAATGCAGCTCCAATAACACTCAAGAAGCTTGACACTGTCCAGAACAAAGCAGCCTGCTTGATTGACACAACATCCACAAACATTTACTCCCTCCACCACCGATACACAACAGCAGCATTGTGTACCATCTACAAGAATTCACCAAGGCTCCTTAGACAGCACCTTCCAAACCCACAACTACTACCATCTAAAAGGACAAGGGCAGCAGATAAATGGGAACACCACCACCTGGAAGCTCCCCTCCAAGTTACTCGCCATCCTGACTTGCAAATATATCGCCATTCCTTTACTGTCGCTGGGTCAACATCCTAGAACTCCCTTCCTAACACCATTGTGGGTGTACCTATAGCACATTGACTGCAGCGGTTCAAGAAGGCAGCTCGCTGCCACCTTCTCAAGGGGAACTAAGGATGGGCAATAAATGCTAGCCCAGCCAGCAAAGCCCATATCCCATGAATGAATAAAAAAAAGGTGCCACATCAAAGGTTACTATATAAAATAAGAGCTCCTGGTGCAGGGGCTGACATACTAGTATGGATAGAGGATTAGTTAGCTAACAGGAGTAGGGAGTAAAGATAAATGGGTGTTTTTCATGTTGGCAAGCTGTAACAAGTGGAGTGCCACAGGGATCAGTGCTGGGACCTCAAGTATTTATAATTTATAGCAATGATTTAGATGAAGGGACCAGATGCATTGTTGCTAAATTTGCTGATGACACAAAGGTAGGAAAGTAAGTTGCAAAGAGGGCATAAGTCTGCAAAGGGACATGGATAGAGTAATTGAGTGGGAATATAATATGGAAAAATATGAACTGGTCCAATTTGGCCTAAAGAATAGAAAAGCTGCATATTATTTGAATGGAGCGAGTTTGCATAAATCTGAGATACAGAGGGATCTGGGTCTTGGTACATGAATCGGGAAAAGTTGGTATGCAGGTACAGCAAGTGATCAGGAAGGCAAATGGAATTTTTTTGTTTATTGCAAGGCAAATGGAATATAAAAATAGAGATATTTTGCTCCAGTTGTACAGGGCATTGGTGAGCCCACATTCAGAGTACTGTGTACAGTTTTGATCTCCTTATTTTAAAGAGGATATAAATGCATTAGAAGTAATTCAGAGAAGGTTCACTTGACCAATACCTGGGATGTGGGGGTTATCTTTTAAGGAAAGGTTGGACAGGCTGGGCCTGTATCCATTGGTGTTTAGAAGATTGAGAGGTGATCTTAATGAAACATAAAAGATCCTGAGGGCACTTAATAGGGCAGAGACTCAAAGGATGTTTCCCCTTGTGGGAAAAGCTAGGATTAATGGACCCAGTTTATAAATAATGGGTCTCCCATTTCTCTCAGAGTGTCGTGAATCTTTGGAACACTCATCCCCAGAGAGCAGTGGAGGCAGAGTCAATGAATATTTTTAAGGCAGAGGTAGATAGATTCTTGACTAACAAGAGAGTCAAAGGTTATCGGGGATAGGTGGAATGTAGAGTTGAGGCCATGATCAGATCAGCCATGATCGTACTGAATGATGAAGCAGGCTTGAGGGGCCAAAAGGCCTATCCCTGCTCCTAACTTGTATGTTTATATATGTGCATAGGTGTTTATGCTGTGCTGAAAAAAAACAGCACAGACAGCAGGACCCAGCCGGCAGTGCAAAATGCTTCAGATGTGGGAGAAAAGAGCATTTCCAGCACTTCTGCTCATTTAAAACCTTTAATAAGCGGAGAAAACAACAGAATTACTGCTGCCCACAGCTCTCTCAGGATATACACCGCAAACAGACAAATCCCATCTCAGGCTTCCGAGGAGAAGTATGAGATAATTCCCAAGTCTCCTGATCAGTCACTTTAGAGGTTAAAGCATTTCCAACCTGCTTCAAGCTCGATACGGGTGCAAGAGTATCCAAAAATAAAAACAAAAAAACTGCGGATGCTGGAAATCCAAAACAAAAACAGAAACAGAACTACCTGGAAAAACTCAGCAGGCCTGGCAGCATTGTCGGAGAAGAAAATAGTTGATGTTTCGAGTCCTCATGACCCTTCGACAGAACTTGAGTTCGAGTCCAAGAAAGAGTTGAAATATAAGCTGGTTTAAGGTGTGGGGGGGGTGGGGGGGTGGGGTGGGGGGGGCGGAGAAAGAGAGAGAGAGAGAGAAGTGGAGGGGGTTGGTGTGGTTGTAGGGACAAACAAGCAGTGATAGAAGCAGATCATCAAAAGATGTCAACAACAATAGAACAAAAGAACACATAGGTGTTAAAGTTGGTGATATTATCTAAACGAATGTGCTAATTAAGAATGAATGGTAGGGCACTCAATGTATAGCTCTAGTGGGGGTGGGGAGAGCATAAAAGATTTTAAAATATTTAAAAATAATTGAAATAGGTGGGAAAAGAAAAATCTATATAATTTATTGGAAAAAAACAAAAGGAAGGGGGAAGCAGAAAGTGGGTGGGGATGGGGGAGGGAGCTCAAGACCTAAAGTTGTTGAATTCAATATTCAGTCCGGAAGGCTGTAAAGTGCCTAGTCGGAAGATGAGGTGTTATTCCTCCAGTTTGCGTTGGGCTTCACTGGAACAATGCAGCAAGCCAAGGACAGACATGTGGGCAAGAGAGCAGGGTGGAGTGTTACAATGGCAAGCGACAGGGAGGTTTGGGTCATTCTTGCGGACAGACCGCAGGTGTTCTGCAAAGCGGTCGCCCAGTTTACGTTTGGTCTCTCCAATGTAGAGGAGACCACATTGGGAGCAACGAATGCAGTAGACTAAGTTGGGGGAAATGCAAGTGAAATGCTGCTTCACTTGAAAGGAGTGTTTGGGCCCTTGGACGGTGAGGAGAGAGGAAGTGAAGGGGCAGGTGTTGCATCTTTTGCGTGGGCATGGGGTGGTGCCATAGGAGGGGGTTGAGGAGTAGGGGGTGATGGAGGAGTGGACCAGGGTGTCCCGGAGGGAGCGATCCCTATGGAATGCCGATAGGGGTGGTGAAGGGAAGATGTGTTTGGTGGTGGCATCATGCTGGAGTTGGCGGAAATGGCGGAGGATGATCCTTTGAATGCGGAGGCTGGTGGGGTGATGTGAGGACAAGGGGGACCCTATCATGTTTCTGGGATGGAGGAGAAGGTGTGAGGGCGGATGCGCGGGAGATGGGCCGGACACGGTTGAGGGCCTGTCTTTTCTTCTCCGCCGATGCTGCCAGGCCTGCTGAGTTTTTCCAGGTAGTTCTGTTTTTGTTTTGCAAGAGTATCCATACTGGCTGATAATTTGGCATGACTCAACACAGTTGCTATCCAGCCACCAAATATTAAACTCCAAGGTCTGGGGGGAGAAGCCAACCTGCACAAGTGTGAGATTACTATCATATATGCCACAAGAGGTGACAGGTCACACAGATCCTCTATGTTCTACATAAGCAAAGTATTTCTTTACTCAATAGGAATGCATGTGTACAACAGGGCATCTTCCAGAAAGTAGATGACAACCTTCCATCTGACACCGAGGCTACATTCTGCCAGGAATTTCCACAGCTCACTGAGGGGCTCAGTGAGCTGTAACATGATTTTCGCATTTCTCTGTTCCCAGGCACCTTGCCAGTGTGCCTATTGACCCCCAGGAGGGCACCACATCCTCAATTACCAAAGGTCAAAGAAGATCTTTAGTAGTGGCTGGTGCGATAGTTGATCTATTGATTTTAACTTTCCAAAACTCCCTAGATTCGGGGAAGGTTCCATTAGATTGGAAAATAGAAAATGTAACTTATTGATTCAAAAAGGGAAGGAGGCAGAAAGCAGGAAACTATAGGCCATTTAACTTAGCATCTGTCATAGGGAAAATGTTAGAGGCTATTGTTAAAGGCATTATGGCAGGGCACTTGGAAAAGTTCAGGGTAATCAGGCAAAATTTTCCCCCCCGTTAGGGGGGGTTGTGCGGGGGCTGGTGCAAACCCAATCGGTGCCTCCAATCAGATCCGCGACACCATTTTACAATTAAGGCCCACCCAGCGTGACGCGCGCCCAGAAACGCTGAACGCTCTCTGTGCGGGCATGGGGGGGAATTCCCTGAGTCGGGGCCTGCGCATCTTTGCACAGAAAGAGTGCAGAAGTCTCCCTGAGGTTTCTCAGTGCACAGGGATGCCTCAGTGAGATTAGTTTCAGTTGTAAAAAGCTGAATAAAGTGAAAAAACAATATTTTAACATATGTTCCCTCATGTGACAGCGTCACGTAAGATGGGATGTCAATTAATTTTTAAAAAAATTTTTATTCAATATATAAACACTGCATGAAACCTCAAGCAGCCCATGGATGAGGTTCCATGAAAAATGCAAAGGCCGCCTGGGCTCTTCACCTGCCTACCAACCTTACGGTTGGACAGGCAGCTCAGTTTATTGGTTTAATTAGTTGTTAAATGGCTTTAATGGGACTTTGACAGGTCGGCGGGCACGCAGCTGACTCGGCTATGCGCCTGCCGAATTAAAAATCTAAATGATGCGCAATGACTCAGTAAGTGGCAAGTTACATTCATGCCATGCAAGTGCCAGGCAATGACCATCTCCAACAAGAGAGAATCTAACCATCACCCCTTTACGTTCAATAGCATTAGCATCGCTGAATCCCCCACTATCAACTTCCTGGGGGTTACCATTGACCAGAAACTGAACTGGACTAGCCATATAAATACTGTGGCTACAAGAGCAGGTCAGAGGCTAGGAATCATGCGTTGAGTAACTCACCTCCTGACTCCCTAAAGCCTGTCCACCATCTAAGAAGCACAAGTCAGGAGTATGATGGAATACTCCCACTCGCCTGGATGAGTGCAGCTCCCATGGCACTCAAGAAGCTTGACACCATCCAGTAAAAATCAGTCCACTTGATTGGCACCACATCCGCAAACATTCATTCCCTCTACCAATGACGCACAGTGGCAGCAGTGTGTACCGTCTATAAGGTGCACTGCAGAAGCTCACAAGACTGCTTAGACAGCAACTTCCAAACCCATGGCCACTACCATCCAGAAGGACTAGGGCAGCAGGTACATGGGAATACCACCACCTGGAAATTTCCCCACCAAGTCATTCACCATCCTGACTTGGAAATATATCACCGTTCCTTCACTGTCATGGCGTCAAAATCCTGGAACTCTCTCCCTAACAACACTGTAGGTGTACCTACAGCACATGGACCACAGCGGTTCAAGAAGGCAGCTCACCACCACCTTCTCAAGGGCAACTGGGGATGGGCAATAAATGTTGGCCCAACCAGCGAAGCTCACACCCCGTGAGTATATTAAAAAAAAGGTGTGGAGTTGCAAAGGCAAGCTTGGGAACATCCGGAAGGGATGTCCACTGCACTCCTCAGATTGCAAGGCACAATGTATGTCCGCCTTCAGGTTGAGGTGATAGCGTCGGTATGCCAATGCGCTGAGCTCAACACTGGTAGGATGATGGCCACCATCATAACCTTGGACCAGGACGTCGGTCCTGCACTGCTGCCAGGGCTAAACTCCATCACTGACGCTATAGTTGGCCTCGAACAGTGTTAACGTGAGAGGGGCGTGGGGCAGCTGGATCTCATTCCAGCTTCCCCTTATGTACAAGGAGTCACCCAGGGGCTGTTGAGCACCCAAAGGGAGGTGGACCTGCAGCTTGACACCCTGGTGTCATTCACCCAGGTGACTCTGGGAATGTTAGCCAATCCATATCCCCTCTTCCTGTGAGCTCCGCAGCTCCAACTCCATAGGCTGAAGAGGGTGCAGCTGGCCCATAGCAGGACACCCAAAGCAGACTTGGGCCCTCCAGGTCTCTACCCTCCAGAGGATGTCCTGCAAGGTCATCACAGACAGACCATAGCAGTCAACAGGCTGCCTCCACCTCTGCTGTGGATGTCAGGGAAGCACCAAGACATAGCAGCAGGGTTAGGAAGGTTAGGAAGATGTAGTTGCACAGCCTGGGCATGGGTGTTAGTCACATATACATGATATGCACTATTATGAATAAACTCCCAAGAATGTCTTCTTGCCTTTGGCTCCTTGTTATGATGAGCAGTATTTGTGTCACTCAGATGTGAAACCTCGGTTGCTGCACAAGATAAAGGCAGGTGTCTCAGTCCTGGGCCTCTTCCCTGAGCAGTGTGCAACCTTCAGACCAAAGTGATGTTCCAGCTTCACACTCACTAGATGCATTACTGATGCATGCACCTCGACAGTGCTCATAATTGCTGCCAGAATGTAGTGGGCAGGCGTCACAGAGTTCCATCATTCTCTCTGTGCACTCTCAGTACTTTTAAGGTGGGGCTGGACCCCCTCAAGTCTCCAGCATCTGTGACCAATGACAGTGTGCTCCTGAAGGGGACCGATTCTGAAGGCTGACAAAGGATCAGGTAAATTTAAAGTTTCACGGCTGCGTCTCCATGATATGACCCTGATCACAGAGCTCAAGCGAGCTGTGTGAGAGATCTATGGAGTGTCCTCACTGCATCATCCTCCTGGAATCTATTGACGATTAGGTCCTTTGTTGCATTTCCATGTCATTATTCTGAGCACTGAGGGTATGAACGCTGCCATCAGCCACACAGGAGCCAAACGTTAACAGATGCAAGGTGAGGATGTCAGGACTGTCCTTGCTGCATCTCGTCACCATCCTCTACAAATCTTGTGGCTATGAGGGCCTCCAAGAGTGCCAGCCTTGTCTGACCAGTGCGATGGCCACCTCACTGGTATCCCTGACTTCGAGGGCCTCATCGCCATTATCTCCTTGGACATCCTCCTCATCAAAGGAGAGGTACAGCTCTTCCATCCTCCTCAGCCATGTCCTCCCCCAGCTTGTGGAGGGTGCAGTAAGCTACGATAATGCATGACACCCTTGGTGAACTGTATTGCCGTGCTCCTCTATTTCCTTCTAACCTTTAACCTAATGTTACCCCTGTTGACCACCACTTGGCGAGAGAATGGGAGATGAGCCTCCATGAAAAATGATACTGGGCCAAAACCCTACCATCCTTGACTCCAGGCAAGAGAGTTTGTATCAGTGACTGCAAGACAGAAATTCTAATCCTTACCAGAATGGAGCACCCGTGCTCATATTTGGACCACGCACCACCAGGTACCTTCCAACAAAACAGGAGAGTCCTCATTGCACTGGTACTCACCAGATCGCTAATCTTTGATTACCACAATATGTGGGATGAAGACTCCAAGAATACTTTGAGTGCCTTACAAGGTGCTGACCCACTCCAGAACCCACTCCCAAATAATCCACCCCATTAGGCACAACAACATGAAGGGTGGTGAAGGCTCCACAGAGACTTAACCTCTAACTGGTAGATCATTGGGGTGGGGGTGGGGGCTGGTTTAGTGGTTGAGGGAAGGAGGTGCTAAACAAAGTAACGTACATAATTTAACACACAAATGTAATGTAAATTGTTCAAAAATAAATGTAACGTAAATAGTTGGACATAGTTAACACTTATTAAAAAGTGGATAGTGTACTTGGCAGGGAGGTGCTGTGTTAAGCGTTAATAGAATAGACATACTAATGAGTGACATAGACTATGATGCACCTGTGACATCAGTAGTCATGTGCTAGAGACTGTACAGCAGACAGGCAATTCTCAGATTAGATGTGCCTACTCCATAACCCATTTTGTACATATTATACATAATGTTAATTAACTAGATTTAAGCAAATACCCAAGCCTGTCTGCAGTTCCACTTCACAAGATACCAGGCCTAACACATTCCTCAAGCATCCCTCACAGGCAATATACCATGAATGCCTTTCTTAAACAACTGCCTTCCCTTCAATTGGGCACATACTACACTGATAGATCAGATATGACTATTCCTTTAGAAAAGGGAAGAATGAAACATTTCCAAACAAGAATCATATTGGACTTGAAACATTAACTCCATTTCTCTCCACAGATGCTGCCAGACCTGCTGAGTTTTTTCCAGCGCTTTCTGTTTTTATTTAAGAAAAAAAAGGACTTGTCTGTAACTACTACTGTGAAATTTGTCAGCGGAGCTATTGAAATACTAAGTCAACACAGGTTATTCTAATCTCGTATGACTCATTCAGAAAACTGGATATGGAATGTTTTAATGCAGTTTTGTTATGTTTCCATCAAAAGGACATTGATACCCCAAATATAATTTATGTCAAAGTGATGACTATCATTCAGGGATTAGGATCAAAATTATGAAGGCTGACTCACAGAACCAAGTTGCAGGAGATGGGTAAGGTCTAAGGTTTTAAGATGTTGAAAGGATGGACATTGTGGATTTAAACAAGTCATGACACTGAAGCTGTAGTCGAGAAGTTTGAATGTATTGAGTACAAAGTCAAAACTTTATGTGAGCATAGTTAGAATCTTTCCACATATACCAGCAGTATATGGAATGGACGGTTACCAAAAGCAATTAATATCATGTTTATTAATTCATTTCATATGGGAGCTGGATAGATAGCTGCTTAAGACCAGGATTGAAGGTTATAAGGAGAACTTTAGACGGATATGATCAACTACTCCTGGATTGCAATAACTTCTGTGCTGTTGGGACACTGAAAATGTAGAAAGCAACTGGACAGGGTTGAATAACCTAGGTTATAAAGTTAGATTGATAACCTGGAGTTGTGCTGGATTACCTTAGGGGGCCAGGGAGTTGTATCTTCTTCGAAGATGTACCTAGGGTTATTCACTTTCCTCAGCAAATTAAATAATGCTAGAGCCCATAATACAACACACTCAACATGGTCATAGGAAAAAAATAGTCTCACTAGACTGGATAATCTCATCTCCTCCCAATCTTTCACATGTTCTAGCATATTATATTCTTAACAGTTTCATCTGAAGTTTTATTGCAAATGACTTATCACCTTTAATGATTTTTTTATATCAGCCTAGTCAGGGTGATTGATGGACAAGTAGTAATGTGCTGTGGCACTCAAGTTATGCAGTGGCACTCTAAGTATCAGATGGAACCAAAGCAACCATGTGTGTATAGCATATGTAACCTAGCAGCATGATATCCTTCTTAACTCTGAAGGGACAGGTTTGCTCCAGGAGGTACATACCTAAATTTCCCAATATACAATGTGACAGTATGGTGTATTTTGAATCTTATGTCATTATTTCATCTTCAGCTGTGATACAGGAACTTGCTGTTGAGATTCAGCAAGTCTATGCTAATCTTATTTGCATGCTGAATTTGTAAAGATTGAAAACAATGGCATACAAATGTCTCAATTCCCTTCATCCATGCATTTATCAGTTGCCATAACATTAAACAAAACAAAATTGTTCCTGTCCAGGGCGGAATTCCCCATTCATTAACAGAGATACCAACAATGTTTATTGTATTTTGTGTCTCAGAGATAAGCTGAGATGACTCTCACCAGTTTCTAGCCAGAAATTTTCCCCTCGTTGGGCGGGCTAAGCGGGGGTGGGCGGGGGCGGTCGGGAAACTGACCAACACCCGCAATCGGCTCCACCAACTAAGGCCCACCCTGCATGGATCATGAGCGGCAGCACTCGGTGCTGCCTGTGTGAGCGGGGGGAGAAAGGAGAGCGGATCTGGCGTGCAGTTTGCGCTTGCACGTGAAAGAGTGCTTCAATCTCCCTGAGGCATGGAGCTGCATCAGGTTGTTTGTGGCTCTTTTTAAAAAAAATGACTAAAGACAATAAAAAACTTAATAAAACATGTTCCCTTGTGTGACTCTGTCCCATGAGATGAGACATGTTTTTAATTCCAAAATAAAGTTTTTATTTAACGTTTATTTGCTTTAGGAGACCTTATCCCGCTCGTGGATGAGGTTTCCTAAAAAATGTAAAGGCTACTTGGCCTTTCCGCCTGCCCGCCAACTGTTAGGTTGGATGAGCAGTGTAAATTTCAAGTTAATGAGGTTATTAATAGCTTTAATAGGCCTGTTAATTATCGGCGGTCGCATAGCCGACTCCGGCGCGCACCTGCCGAACAAAACATTGAGAGACTGCGCAATGTCGTCAGGACACATGCCCGATGTCAACGGATGTCATTTCGCGCTCGGGTGTGTCAGGCATGTGCTCACATGCCCAGCACAATATTCTGGCCTATGTGTTAGCAGGAGCTTTATTTCAAGACCTCTTAAAATATCATAGTGAGCAGTCAACAGTCACACACATTCGAACACCAAACAATTGAACACAACATTCTCCTTAGAGGGTGCAGTCCTGGTTAGAAACTGAGCAGATGAACTCCTTCCTCATTAATTTAGCTCAATTTCCTTAAATTGTGTGCAGATAAGGTGTGGCAATTTGTGTCCTACAACCCTGAACATTCAAAAAGGAACAAGTACAACTCCCGTTCTATCAAATCAGATAGGATTTGTCTTTTTTTAACTAGAAATAATGATACAACCATCCATTTCTTCTAATAAACAAATTGATTATGGATGTACAAAAGCTCATGCATGATTATCCTCATTTTAAATGTCACCCAAAAAGAAAAAGAAAGACTTGCATTTACATTGTACTTCTCATGACTTCAAAATTTGTTACTGTCAATGAAGGAACATATTAGTATCGTTGCTATTTTAACCATTTGAACATAGGTTAACTACTGTTCTATCATCTTTGGCTGCCATCAGTTGAGAAAATATTGCTTCTTTTTGCTCAGAAGGACCTTTATAATTGTCTCATTTAAAATTGTAGAGAACTTCTTAAACTTGTGTTATGATTGCCTTCCCCACCTCCGCCTCCCTGCGACATGGCATTGAGATACTCAATTGGTTTTGCACCTAAACATGGATTGAGACCATCTGATTCACTAATGCCCTTAACAGAAGGAAATCTACTATTCTAATCTGGCCTGGCCTGCACATGACTCCAGACCCATGGTAATATGTTTGGCTCTGAAATGGCCAAGCAAGCCATTTAGCTCAAGGGCAATTAGGGATGGGCAACAAATGCTGGCCTTGCCAGTGGTGCCCACATCTCATGAAAGAATAAAAAAAATAGTAACATGGATTGAGAAATACTGGAAAATTGAAGTCTATTTTAGTGGGTAACAGGTAATGACCTGGAAGCACAAAATATATTTCACCAAAGAGTTTCTAACCATATGAAAGAAAAAACAATCAGGTGTCTATGGTTCTGTTGGGACTTCTTTAAACTGTGCCACTCAATCCCAAACATTATTTGTTCAAGGAACTGTTTCAGGTGGTATTGATTTTTTAGAAATATATTATTACCATTAGGAGCAAAGTGATATTAGAAAAAGGATGTTTTGGAAAACATTCTGGGGATTCTTTTTTGCTTCCACTTTATTGTTTTTATTCTCTCATCCCAATTAGCTACTCCACATCAGGGTTGGCCCCTAGCACTTGGGAGGGCAGGTGGTCAAGCCGTGTGCATCTTCACGATATAATTTTCTATGCTGCCAACTCATTGAGCAATCTGGAGCTTCAGTTGAGTAGTGCAAAAGGTGTTTTTTGGCCACATTTGTTCTCTTCCTCTACCTTTTCTCACATGCCACCCAGCTAAGACTGGCAAAGGGGAATTTAGGCCTTCAAGGAAATAGCATTTGCAAAAGCCATTTAAGGCTGGGATTTAAACCTGGGTCTCCCAGTCAGATGCTTAGCACTCTAATGCTATGCAACCCAATGCTTGACACTGTCATAATTTCAAAACTGGTATATTTGCGCTACTGATAGAAGAATGTTCAGCCTGCTTTATAAAACTGATACCAACATTCAACATGTTTAGCTGTATTTAAGGACCAGAAAAGAACTTCAGGATACTTATCTAGAGGGTAACAAATTGAAAAACATCATTTGTAACAACGTATTTTCATATTTTGCATACTCATATTAATTACTTATTTAATCCTGTAAGCATACTTTTCAAAAGTTTCCATTGGGAAGAGAAAATAATGATCTTCTTGGGTGGAATGAAATAAGAGAGAAGTGGGGCCTGACAGTGAAACTGGAAGTGGGGGGTCACTTTGACTTGCACGTCAGGAACCAGAAGACTCACAATTCAAATTACAATTTAAAAGGCTGGTTGCAGGCACAAAAGACACATGCGATTATGCAATGGATACTCATTGGAGGACCCTAGCATCAGGTGACAATGCAACAGGTACAGGAGCCTCCTGGACAAATAGAGAGCTCTGCATCATAGTCACTGCTTACCTGTCCACCTCCATTCTATCAGTACTTTGTTCTATTTTTTGTGGCACACCTTCATCACCCTCAGCCCCCTCTACATTCTCCCCACATCTTTCCGCTTATTATTCTTTTGTGTCTTGCAACCCCCTTCCCCATCATGTCCTAGCCTCTTCAGCTACGTCATTTGAGATGTCTGGATGTCTAAGCCTCCTCAGAGACCATTCCCACAGTTTAGCAATGCTTCCCTACAGATTCTCTTCTAGGGAATATTGGGAAGTGCTCCTTCCCAGATCCTCCTGCCTGAACAAGGTGACATGGATGGAGATCACAGAAGATGTGAGCAACTGTGGGGTCCTACAAAGATCCTAGGTCCAAGTGCAGGAAAAGATCAGTGACCTACTCCAATCTGGCAGGTTAAGTGGCATAGTCTCATGTTATCAAATGGTCTCTTATGTGATCATAAAGTAATATATTTTTATGAGTGAGCAGTTAGGCCAGAAAATTAAAAATTTTGCTCCTTCTCCTGTCCCTTAGCTGTTTCTTGGTGAAAATCAGAAGTACAGAACATGCTTTTAGCAGCTCTTCACTGCTTACTGGTGCTTGACTTAACAATCTTGTTGCCTTGAGTACATCATGAGTTCAGCATTAGAAAATTTTGCAAATTAAATGATCTTACATCATTTGTCATGGTGAGGCCATTTGAGCTCAGTTGTATGCAATGCCTGGATAGCTCTAGGTGTTGCCATGGAGAATGCACCAGTGGATGGTGACTGACAGTTAACTGCCAAGCATTGTTTGAAACTTAAACCAGCCAGCTGGACTCTGATTGGTCAAAGCATTGTCCTGAGGAATGAACCAGTCACCATTGCCTCTACCTATCAAACTCCACTTGCCAACCAATCAGCACTCTCTTCTCATACAGTATAAATTGTTGTTCCCTTTACATTTGGTATTCTTGCAAATTGCCCTGATGAGTGCAAGATGAAAAGTTTTGACAAAAATGTCTCTTTTTTCAGCAATTTTTAATTTTGCTGGAAAGACAGACATGTTGCCGGACCTTTTCAACTTGGACTCATTGGGATACATGCAAGAAAGTCAAATATCAAACAGCCAAATCAATTTATACCACAGGAGAGAAGGGATACTGATTGGCTGGCAAGTTGACCGTGATTGAGGTATTGCCATGGAGAAAGCAATGGGGAACTATTGGCTTCCCATGCCATTGGGTAAGCTTTGTTTTGGGTTTTGCAAGCGGGGGCTGGTTGAGTACGGTCTGTATTCTGCCTATTAAAAAGCTTTCTTGTCAATCAGGCAACCAAGTTTTGTATCAATTGCAAATTTCTTCATCATGCCCACCATGCGTCAGTCTAAATTTTTGATATATACACCAGAAAGCGAGGAACCCGGCACTGACCCCTGTGGAATCCCATTGGAAACAGCCTTCCAGTCACAAAAAGGCCTGTCGACCATTACCCTTTTGCTTCCTGCCACTGAGCCAACATTGGATCCAATTTGTCACTTTCCCTTAGACCACATGTGCCTTTATTGTGCTGTCATGTGGAACCTTGTGAAAAGCTTTGCTAAAATCCATATAGACTATATCAAATATATTATCTTCATCAGCCTTCCTTGTTCATCTTCACTTGACTGTTCTTAATTAATCTGTACCTTTTGAAATGACAATTTATAATGTCCCTTGGAAAATTTTTCAATAATTTAGCCACCATTTAGGTTGGGCTGACTGACCTGTTACTCAGTCTATTCCTTCTTCCCTTTTTAAGCAATGCTACAATGTTATCAGCGCTCCGGTCCTCTGGCACCATAACTGTAGACAGGGAGGATTGAAAAATGATGGTCAAGGCCTCCACTTTGTCCTCCTTGATTCCCTTAGCAGCCTGGCATGGTGATTTATCCACATTCAAAGTTGCTAAACCCCTTAATTTTCCCTTTGTAATTAAGTTCAACCCATCCAATATTTCACACTCCTCTTCCTTAACTACAATGTCTGCATTGTTCTCCTGTGAAGACAGACATAAATGATTCATTCAGAACCATTCCCATAGCTTTTGCCTTCACACAGAAGTTACATGTTGTGGGCAGAATTTTCCATGCCCACTGGGGTCGGGTGTCATGGTGGGTGTGAGTGGACAATATGGTGAGAAGGCCAAAAATCAGTTTCACAACATCATGAAACCAGTTTGCAATCGTCCGGTCCACCCATCAATGCAGGGCCACGTTTCCCGCCACCACACATAGGAAACTTAATTGTAATACATCTGCATATCATTATAAGCCCAGCTCACCCAAATCATCCCCCCCATGCTAGATCATCCGAGCATGCCAACGTGTTTCACAAATGAACATAAGCGATGTGTACTTGGCGAGTTGCACTTCACCCAGGACTGTGAGGCTTGTTTGCCTACCTTGTTTCAGTCAGTACTCACAGTCATCAGCGCCAGGCTTCACAGGCAGCACATCACTTTTAGGGGGGCTCATGGGCAGGTCTCCACTTATGAGACCAGCCGTAAGGCGGGGGTGGCTTTTCAATGGTTGCAAGGCTAAGGCTTGCTTGGGGAAGGGGGAGAAGTGGCCTCAAGAAAGGGAAGAGGCTACAGGGTGAGACCTATACTGGGGAAGTGTGTGTGGGGGCACATGTTGATCTGTGCAAGTGGCCTCAAGATGATGAGGGCTGAGGAGGCAGCCTCCAGAGGAGATGAGGCCAGATGGAGATGTGAGGGTGTGTGCGAGAGAGTGAGTGGTGATGTCTCTTGAGCTGGCAGTGAGTGATATGCCAGTGAATGTGTGATGGGCTTGTGAGTTTGTGAATTTAGAGTGATGAGATTGTTGCCTTATCCTGGTGGCATGGATGAGATCATTCATCCTCTTTCTGCACTGGATGGCAAACCTTTTCTGTGTAGCATTGGTACTGACCACCGCCTCCCAAATCGGAGTGGTAACACTGATGGGCCTGCTGCGGCCAGAGCAGGGGTAGAGGACATTGTGGCGCACTCCACAGAAAGTGTCCCAGGGCGCGTCACTGCATTGGGGGACTGCAGTCTCATTGCTTCTCAGGGCCACGTCTTCTGTGCAGCAGTCCTGGGCTGGGAGCACTGAGAGGTGTGCACATGGCTGCACTTTAAATATGGTGCCTGGTGTGAGGAAGAGTCAAGGTGATGTTGTGGCAGGTAAATGAGAGTGTGTTTCCTGGGAATGCATGATTAATGAGGCGGGTTTGGGACGATGTTGGGTGAAAAGCCATAATTGCGGCTGACGGGTAAAATATTCTTTTTCCCGCCCACTACCATATACAGTGCAGATCTGGGACAATTGTGCCCTATACCTCTAATTACCCCTAGTCTTTCCTTAGTTCTCTTACATTTTATGCGTTTATAAAACATCTTTGGGGTTCCTTGATTTTACTTGTCAATGTTTTTCATGCTCACTCTTTGCTTTCCTAATTTCACCCCTGCATTTCAATACTCCTTTTGACTTTCTTAATCAATACTGCCACCCCTCCTGCATCCTTGACCTGGCACCACTGCTCACTGAAGAACTCTTTTCCCATCACATTTCCACCTCTCTTCAGTTCTGAAGAAGAGTCATATTGGACTTGAAACGTTAACTCTGTTTCTCTATCCACAGATGCTGCAAGATCAGTTGCCAGACCTGCTGAGTTTTTCCAGCACTTTCTGTTTTTATTTCAGATCTTCAGTATCCACAGTATTTTGCTCTTATTTTGTTGTTATTTTCCAGTCCTTGTTTTCTCTACATTTCATGCTGATCACTAATTTTTTTGCCTCCCATTTCCGGCTTTGCTTCTCCATCTTCTGAATCTACGCTTAGGTTTCCATCCCCCTATCAAGTTAGTTTAAACCCTCTCCAATAGCATTGACAAGCTTTCCCACCATGATATTGGTCTCGGCTATGTGTCGAGGTGCAATCTGTCCGTATTGTACAGGTCTCATCCATCCAGAACCAGTCTTAATAGCCCAGGGGTCTAAAGACCTCCCTTCTATACCATCTCTCCAGCCATGCATTCATCTGCACTGTGCTCGTAATTCTGTATTCACAAGCATGAGGCGCCAGACAAAGGGAAAACATCTTCCTAAAATCCCACCCAAAGCAACAGAAATGCTTGTCTGTTCCCACTAAACTATTGAATCCCCTGTCACAATTGCTCTTTTGCCCCTCCTTGTTCCAGCTCATAAAGCTGAGCCACCAACAGTGTCTTAGGCTTAGCTCTGGCTGTCCTCCCCAGAGGAACCATCGTGCTCACCTGTATTCACCAGTCAGAAAGTGAGGTGCACTCAGGGAATTCCTGTACTACCTGTCTGGTTTTTTTTGCCTGTCTGGTGGTAACCTATCCTCTCTCTGTCTGCATACTCTTAAGCTGTAGGCTGACCACCTCCTGAAACATGCTATCTAGGTAGCTCTCTGCCTCACTGAATCAGTGCAGTTTCGTGAGCTGCTGCTCAAGCTCTGAAACCTTACCATGCCTTTATTTACTAGGCTATTAACTAAATTTGTTAGTTTAACCAACTTCCTTAACTTGGGGAAAGTGAAAAGAGAGAAAGCGGTAACAATCATCAACCAATCACCCACCTGCTGTATTATGATATCACTCCATTTTTTTGTCATTTTTGGATCTGGCGAATATATACTGCCATCTCTGCTCTTACCCCCACCTCACAGCTCTGTGCTACTTTAATGGTGTAGCCACTATAAAATGCTTAGAAAATTGCTTCTTATTTCCAGTGTAATTTTGGTTACTCACACTGAACAAATTGTAAATGTCCCCCCTGATTATCAAATGACACGAGTCATTACAACCCTGAGACATCTAATTCTGGCCTTTTGAGCATTCCTGATTTCAATTGCTCCACTGTTCACAGCCAGGCCTTCATTAGCTAGGCCCTTCACTAGACCCCCACAAACTCCCAGTAAATCTCTCTGACCTCTCTTTCTTCATTTAAGATGCTTCTTAAAACTGACCTCTTTGATCAAGCTTTTGATCTTTTGCACAAATATCCCTTTTTAAGGCTTGGTGTTTAATTCTGTTTGATATCACTCCTGTGAAGCATGTTTTACTATACTAAAACTGCTATGTAAATGCACATTGTTCTTGGTGATAATGCTCTCTAGGTGTTACTTATGGAAGCTGTTTCCAAGATTAAATGTCCAATCTTATGGGTACAATTTTATATGTGTAATTTTTTTTTTGTGGGCGTAATTTTGACTTTGATCATGTAAAATGGGGAATAGTCAATTAACTTTAATGGAAATAAAAACCAGGAAGGATGGACAACAGAATACTGATCTGCTATCACTCACTTCTCACTATCACACAAAGACAAAAAGAGTCCTTATTACTTTCAGTTATATGCAGTGAAGAAGAAAATTAGTGTCCGAAAACAGTGTGACAAAGTTATTTGAGTGATTTGATTGAATCAGTTTCGGATACAAGAGAAAGGCAGAGGAATGGGCGAGAGAAGGTGGTGAGGTAGAACTGGCTGTCATCAGTGTACATGCCAAATCTGATGTCATGTTTTTGGTTGATGTTGCCACGGGAGAGAATTCAGATGAGAAGTAGGAAGGCTCTGAAGATAGATCCTTGGGGGGGGCAAGATAATGGTGTGGGCTGGGAAGAGAAGCCAATGCAGTACAGGTGAGGATCTTAAAGCAACAGCAGAATGAGGCATGGGCAGTCCAACACAATGGAACAACAGATGAGTGGCTTTGCAGAAGGATGGTTTGGTCAATCATGTCAAAGCTTACTGAAAGGATGATGAGGAGTGATAATACTCCATGATCGCAGTAACAGGAGATTTAGAAAAAAATATTGTTTAGTCCTGTTAATTTGTAGTCAGTTAATGTGAACCACTGGATAATTCAATTGCATATGGGGGAGGTATGAACCCACTTTGACTGAACCAGGAGTAGGATGTTGTAATTGCTAGACTGCAGAAAAATGTGCAGAAAAAGAGGCAGCTGCTGAGTTACACTTACTGACAAGTGTAATGATGAATTAAAAACATTCATGAGTTATTCTGTGTCCTAGATGATAATTAGTTACCTTTCAAAAAAATCTGTCATGCATCTGTCCTGTGTCAGATGCTTTGAGGTGAATCAACCATAGTGGGTGTGTGGGTAGACAGATGGAGTCTGATTACTGAGTGGCCCATTGAGGAAAGGAAAGTACCTTCATTCCATCACTGTTTCACTCATTAATAGACAACCATTTGATAGTAATAATTAACATCGCTGTAAAAGAAGTCCATATTTTCAAGCTGAAGTGAACCTTTTGTCTGAACAACTGTGAACTAATTTAGTCTTTCTGTCAACTGAACAGCTTGTCAACTGTTTGAAACTGCAGTTGAGTTTTCTGCCAATGTAATATCTCTCACAGTTGATTTTCAGCTCAGTGAGAAATATGGTACCCCCATCCTACACCCCTCCCCAATCAGTCTGACAAAAAAGCCCATCAAATCCCATTAATCACGAAAGAAATTGGCTAGGTGTGCCTTAATAATAATAAATAAAGGGTTGGTTCCAGAAGATATGTCCTAGGCAGTCAAGTGAAATGTGTCGCAACACATGAATCATGACTGATAAAATCACTAGTGAGTAGAAAATATCCCATAGCTGCAGATATAGCTGGCCATTAAGTATTCCTTTTGGGAGTTCCCATTTTCTTGTTTTACTGTGTATCATCTTCAAATATGTGCAGTAATCCCTCTTTCCCTCCGACATCCTGGCTAACTGGCTAACTTCAGAATGCAACTACCTTGGCTAGTGAATGAAATAAAGGATTGACATTGAAGCTGCCATTGTTGAGCATTCTGTTTACACCCAGGTAATGTAATTTCCTCTATGGCCCCTACACCACCACTGGTAATCTATACTACATTACTGGACCTACGTTCATCCACTCCCTTGCAGCAACAAGTGCACACCAATACAGTCTTTGAACATGCCCCCATGTTCAAACCCAAACACAGATTTGGAACAGTGTGGTGGTAGTGGAGCCACAGACTCAATGAAGCATATGGTCAAACTTAACCTTCTTTATGGTGGCTATTATTAGGTACTCCTTAGTCATGCCCTTCATTCATCTATAGTCTAACCCGGCCATGGTACACAACATTTAACCTTCTTAAGGTTGTTGATTCTACAAAAGGATCAGAGCAGAGAAAGGAAATGAGCTTCTCCTAACTGTTCCTTTAATCAGCTTTAGCAAGAGGCTTTCTGTAAAATGAGTGAGCCAGAAGGCTGGAAATTAGGCTAGGAGCTGGACATATGAGGTCCAAACCTAACTAGGTCCCAGGCTAATGTTTGGATTTCCAATGTTTTTGTAGGCATCAGGGCCTCAGTAATAGGGTCACAGCTGGGGAAACCCTATGTTGAGGATTTTCAGTGCTGGGTGTTCCCATGTCCCAATGTGACATGGTGGGACCAGGTTTAAACCCCTCTGATTTGTGGTAATGGGTTCAACCCAGGGAGGGGGTTGTTCTTGGATCCCCTAAGAAAAGGGGCTACTTATTTTTCTAAAAGCCCCCTTACATCTGGGGTTGCTGGAGGCAGTTAGCTGTTGTGCCCGACACCAACCCAGCTTGCCTCGACTGCGATTTTTGGTGTCTCAGTGGGTGACTGTCATAGGTGGGCTTGTTGTAGGTTGATGCCCACAATTCAGCTGTAGAGCAGGCAAGTTCCCTCTGATCACAGAATCAATGTATTCCAACCAACCTATGGATTTTTTTGCCACTTAGCTACATGCAGAAATACAGGATGAATGTAAATGGTAAATATAAAACTGATTGCAACAGTATTAGGACACAAAAAAAATTAGCAGCACAATAAAAGGTGCATTGTGGCTTTTACTATAAGCTAGCTCGCAGGTTATATTGTATCTTGCCAAGAACTAAGGTCATAAGACAAGGAGCAGGAGTAGACTATTTGGCCCATTGAGCCTGCTCTGCCAATTAATAAGAACATGGCTGATCTGACTGTGGCATTAACTGCACTTTCCTACCTGACCCCATAACCCTTGACTCTCCTGTAGATCAAAAATTAACTCAGCCTGGAATATAATCGATGACTTATCTTCCACTGCTTTCTGGGGTAGACAATTCCAAAGATTAATGACTCTCTGAGAGAGAAGAAATTATTCCCCATCTCCGCCTTAAATGCAACTCTCCATACTTTTAAACTGTGCCCCCAATTTCTAGATTCCCATACAAGGGAAAACACCCTGTCAGCTTCTACTCCATCAAGCCCCCTCAGAATCTTATGTTTCAATAAGGTCACCTCTCATTTTTCAAAACACCAATGAGTATAGGCCCAACTTCATTTCTTGAAATCAACCTTACGTTCATTTATTAAACTGTGCATCATTTATGGGGTTTCTGGGGATTGTCCACCGTAGTTACAGCAGATGATTGGGAAACTCCCATATAGAATTTCCACCCCTCTGTGTTCCTCAATCAACAACGTCCTATCTACACATCTTTCTAACTATTGTTGCGAAACTGGCTGATCGATAAATCCTGGGTTGATGCATCATCTCTTCTTCGAATATAATAACTAGTTTTGTGGCGTGATATCATACCTACCAGGAACTGCCCAAGCCTGTTCTGTGGGAGCCTTATAAACCATAGGGCAAGAGTGTCTCTGCAGGTTTTAAACCCACATTCCCAAAGCAGCAACATCTGTCCCTGATACAATTTCTAGTGCCACAAAATTTGGTTGTGCAGCACGCATATTTTCAGCACTATGGTGTTTCGGGCTAAATTGATGCCATACTATGCATGCAGGCCATGTCGGATGACATTCTGGGTAGGTTGTTAGCACAGATGCTGGGAAAGTGTTTTGAAAATGTGCAGAATAGGCAGATCATGACGTCAGTCAGCATGTATTTCTGAGTTATGTCGAGCAGTAACATTTTCAACCTCAACACTCCAGGTGACGTCCTCAGTTAAGCTTGCACAGCTAAACATGCATTCAGCAGTAAGGATCCCTCCCCCACCACCAGTGAACTTTAAGGGATCATTAACTACTTTCAGGTTATTTGCTGATTGAATTTTACTGGTTGTTGCTAAGTTAGTAGAAGTGTTTACAGGTTTTACTGCTACTTAAAGTTGGTGAAGTCTACAGGGAGTGGTGTGGCACAGGTTGGCCACGATCCTCTCCTAGTATCTCACTGTTAATGGCTCCGCTCCTCTCCCACTCTCTCACTGTTAATTGCCCTCTCCTTTCTCATTCACGTGCTGTTATTGTCCCCACTCCACTCACACTGGCTTATTGTTAATGGACCTGCTCCTTTCACACTCTCGTTGTTAATGTCCCCATTCCTGTCCCACTCTTTCACTGTTAATTATCCTGCTTCTTTTACACACACTCACTGTTACTGTCCCCGCTCTGTTCCCACTGTCTCACTGTTAATGGCCCTGTTCCTCTCCCACTCTCTCACTATTAAAGGCCCTGCTCTTTTCTCATTCTCTCACTGTTCATGGCTGTGATCCTCTCCCATTCTCTCACCATTATTGACTCCATTTATTTCTCACTCAGGTGTTGTTAATTCCCTGGCTTCTTTCTCACTCTAGCGCTGTTAATGGCCCCGCTCCTTTCTCACTCACTTGGCGCTAATGCCCCCACTACTCTCACACTGGCTCACTGATAATTTCCCCGCTCCTTTCTCCCTCTCTCACTGTTAATGTCCCAGCTGCTCTCCCATTCTCTTATTGTTAATTGTCCCACTCCTTGCTTACTCTCTTGTTGTTAAAGTCCCCGCTCCTCTTCCCACTATCTCACTGTTAATTTTCCCACTCCTCTCACACTTTCTCACTTTTAAAGTCCTTGCTCCTCTCTTACTCTCTCACAGTTATTCTCCACGCTCCATTCACAGTCACTCGCTGCTAATGTTCCAGCTTCTCTCACACTGGCTCACTGTTAATGTCCCTGCTCTTCTCCTACTCTCTCACTGTTAATGACCCTGCTTCTTTCACACTCTCTTGTTGTTAATGTCCCTGCTCCGCTCCCACTCTCCACTGTTATTGGCCATGCTCCTTTCTCACTTACTCGTTGTTAATGTCCCCGCTCTTCTCTCAATCTCTCACTGTTAATGGCCTCGCTCCTCTCCCACTTTCTCACTGGTCTTTTCTCACTCTCTCACTGATAGTGGCCCTGATCCTTTCTCACTCACTGTTAATGTCTTGCTACTCTTACACTGGCTCACTGATAATTTCCCCGCTCCTCTCCCATCTCTCACTGTTAATTGACTGGCTCCTTTCTTACTCACTCGCTGTTAATGTCCCCGCTACTCTCACTCTGGCTCACTGTTAATTGACTGGCTCCTTTCTCACTCTATTGCTGTTAATGGCCCCGCTCCATTCTCACTCTCTCCTTGTTAATGTCCCCGCTCCTCTCCCAATCTGTCACTGTTAAAGTCTCCACACCTCTCCCACTCTCTCACTGCTATTGGCCCCGCTCGTCTCCCGCTCTCCCACTCTCCCACTGTTAGTGTCCCTGCTCCTCTCACACTCTCTCACTGTTAATGGCCCCGCTCCTCTCCCCTCTGTCACTGTTACTATCCCCGCTCCTCTCCCACTCTCCCACTGTTAAGGTCCCTGCTCCTCTCCCACTCTCTCACTTTTATTGGCCCCGCTCCTTTCACAGACACTTGCTGTCCCTGCTACTCTCACACTGGCTCACTGTTAATGGCCCCACTCCTTTCTCTCTTTCTCACTGTTAATGGCCGTGATCCTCTCCCACTGTTAATGGCCCCACTCCTTTATCACTCTCTCACTGTTAATGTCTCTGCTACTCTCACACTGGCTCACTGTTAATGGCCTCACTCCTTTCTCTCTTTCTCACCGTTAATGGCCGCGATCCTGTTCCACCGTTAATGGCCCCCCTCCTTTATCACTCTCTCACTGTTAGTGTCCCTGCTACTCTCACAGTTGATCACTGTTAAAGGCCCCGCTCCTTTCTCACTCTCTCATTTTCAATGTCCCTGCTCCTCTCCCACTCTCTCACTGTTAATGTCCGTGCACCTTTCACCCTCTCTCATTGTTAATGACCCCATTCCTCTCACACTTTGTTGGATCCTGGTCAACAGTTTGTTAAGACTTATGGATTCAGGTTGCACGCTTGTTTTGGGATGGCCAAGTTGGTACAATAGACAGAATAGGTCAGTACACAGTTCTTAGGTGGAACACATTCTGTTTATTTACAAAGGTATTCAGCAGCGACACTTGTGTGCTTTCAACTCAAACCCTGTCTCTATACTACAGACTCTAACTATAGACTACTGACTACTGAGGTAGCCCGCGCTACTCTTCTATTGGATACTAAGGTCATTTGATCTTCTATTAGAACATTCTTCTTAAAGATATATTACACATCAGGTTACCACATACCTCCCCCTTTACTCAAAATTACATTTTATAATGACGGTTACAATTTTTTTGAAATATCAAGTTATTTAGACAGATAAGTAATTTATAAATTCAGACTTTCTGGGGGATTCTGTATGCATGTAGGATGCCTCAGCTCTACAGCTTCAGATGCTTTTTCAGGAACCATCTTTTCTGAACATCAGGTTCTTTGGGCGCCTGCAAATCTGTTTCCTCAACTTTTGCAGGTACAGCCAACCCTTCAGACACATCTGTACTCAGTTGAGTTCTCTCAGCAGGAAACCTTGTCTTGGTCATGAACACTGATGAACATTTCTTGGTGATTTGTTTCTCTCTTCCTTATATGACCCACATGTCTCTGTATGATTTGGTCTTCCACCTTCACATGGTAAGAAAGAGGTCTGGTCACTGCACTTATTTTACCCAGTTACACTTTGGTCCTTCTCCAAAATTCTTCACATATACCGTCTCTCCTACGGTACACTTCCTATCATGACTATGCCAGTCATGTCTGGTTTTCTGACTTCCCTAACTCCTTTCCACCTTCCCCCCCTAATTTCAGCATTATTAAGGTCGATCTCATCCTGAGACTATATTTCATCAATAATTCCGCAGGTGTGACACCTGTTGTTGTGTGAGGCGCGATTCTACATGGAAAATAAAGTGTGCTGGCTTGGTTGTTATGGAATCTCCAGTTAATTTCTTCATGCCTGACTTGAATGTTTGAACCATTCTTTTGGCCAGTCCATTTGAGGAAGGATGTAAAGTGAAGTTTTTACATGAGTGATACCATTGAGGCTGATAAACTGTTGAAACTCAGCATTTGTAAACGTTGTGTCATTATCAGAAATGACCACTTCTGGTAGTCTGTGAATGGCAAAACTTTGGCATAGCTTCTCAATTGTAGCAGAAGGCGTTGGTTACTTCCCCTCATATATATCCATCCATTTTGAGGGAGCATCAACAATGAGCAGAAACATTGTTCCCATGAAAGGTCCCACATAGTCAATGTGTAATCATACTCATGGTATTCCTGGCCACTCCCAAGGGTATAACGGGGCTGTTGAAGGTAACTGCTGCAGTTGTTGACATTGCACACAATTCTTCACTAAACTTTGTATTTCACCATCCATTCCAGGCCACCATAGATAGCTGTGTGCTATGGTCTTCATTCGGGAAATTCCTGGATGTGCACTATGTAGCTCAATTAACAATGTCTTTCTTCCTTTTGGAGAAACAATCATTTGTGCTCCCATCTGGAGCAAGATACCATCTGGCTGGTCATTTCTTGTCTTCTGTTAAAGTACAGTTTCATTTCGTCAGATACTTACTCATGTGACCAACCATGAAGTACTTGTTCTCATACTTTGGATAAGACTGGATCTCGACTTGTCCAGTCTCTGATCTGTCTAGCACATACTGGTGAAGTTCAACAATAAAACTCATTTTTATGGATCTGGGACATCCTCATCTTCTTCTTGAAAGGACAAATGACTAAGTGCATCAGCGTTTGCAATTTGACTTCCAGGCCTGTGGATGAAAGTATACTGACACGTTGCCAGGATCAATGGTATTATTTGTGTTTCTGTGTCTTCTTTCGATGGACTTTTTTCTTTCTAACACTGATTTTATTTTCAGCCTTCTTTTTGACTTCCAAATTGGCCAGACTACTCTCAGCTGCTAGCTCTTCTTGAGTGAACTCAGTGGTTGAGTTTCCCGGAATTTCAATATGTGTCTGCTTCGTGGAAAATTCTGTAACTTTTGTCTCCAAAGCCTTTTTAGCTTCATACAGCTGCTTCTTCAGATCTTCCACCTCTTTTTTGCATTGGTATACTACATCCTGGAAAATTAAGCATTGTGTTGTCTTTTCTGCCAACCCATCCTTCATTTTACTCAGAGAAGTGCTGAACTCTTTCTGTTTCTCTTCATACTTTTCCAGAGCTACAGACTTAGATGGGGGGAAACTGGTCGTGTGTGAAAGTCTTTCAGCAGCTTTTCACTTTTCTTTCAGAGGTTGTTCACCTTGACCTGGACTCTATCCCTCAGGATGGTCTCTCCTAGTTCTTTTTGCTGTCCTACTGTGCCTTTGCTTGAAACATCCTGCTTTTCTTTAGGTTGTTGAGACTTTACACACTCCTTTTCAAAAACAGGAATGTTTTCAGCTTCCTTCTGGAACCTCTGTGACAAACCAAGGTCAGTTTCCCTCAGCCAGTTTTGTCTTAGTAGGCTTGGTCCTCTGCCTCTCAATAACAACACTGATAGTTTTACTGATTGACTTTTGTAATGGACAGTAACTCTGCTTATGCCTTTGACATGGCTGTATTCATCCATGTAAGTTTTTAATTTGGCATCAGTTTCTTCCAAATTTAATTTATGTTCACCATAATTCAGATATTTGAAGTTGTGTTCAATGTAGTGGAAAGCTTCCATGTCCATTTCCATTCTAACAGGTCTGTCATTTACCTTCACTGTTACATAGATTGGTTCTGTTCTTCTACCCTTCAAATTATTTCAATGAATAAATACCTGAATCTGTTACTTCAGGCTCTCCTACATTGTAGATCTCACAGGATTTTTTCTTTTGTGTGAAAGTCTGCCTGATTTTTTCCTTTCTCATTAGGTGTCCGTTTTGATGACAACAAAAAGATGCGATTTTTTTAAGCTGCCAATCATTATAAGGTTGTTTGTTTCCACCTCTGTTACCATGATTCATGTTTTTGTTGCTAAGTCACTTATTTTTATTTGTCTGCTAGTGGTGGCTGTTTCCGCTTCTCGGCAGAGCCTTACATTTTTGTGCCATTTTTGGCTGGGGCTTCCCCCTGAATGTGGAGGACTGCACCCTTTTGTGCAAACTACAAGGCTTTCGAATCTCTTACTGCACTTCCATTGGCCAGTGCTATCTCTAGCGCCTTCTTAAAATCCAAACTTGTTTTGGACAGTAATCTCTTCTGAAATGTGTCCTCATTCACACCTCACACTAAACGACTTCTGAGCATGTCATTCAAAGATGTAGCAAACTCACAATTTTCTGTTAACTGTTTCAAACTTGCCACATAACAAGCAACTGTCTCCACACCGCCCCCCCCCTCCCCCGCCACGAACCCCCCCCAACCCCCCCACCCCCCCTCACCCCCGGCCCTATTCCGCGAATTAAATTTAGCAAAAAGCAAGAAAGCAGCGAGGAAATAGCAAAGGTACAATAAATTGCGAGAATAAAACACATTAATGAAAGAAATCAAGAGAAAGGAAATTGGGTTGTACCTCACACTGTGAGGGGATTACCTCGACGATTAGGACAGAAATTCTACTTACAATTACCGTGTGAGATACAACCCAATTTCCTTTCTCTTGATTTCTTTCATTAATGTGTTTTATTCTCGCAATTTATTGTTACCGAGGGCTTTGGCTGGTAATGACCTTTTACGAGGTCCACCAGTTCCTCAAGACTTTTCATATCGGGGAACTGGGTGTCATCAGACTTTGAATCAGAGCACAGGTTTTACTCCCACACATGGATTAGAGGATCACTCACCTCTACTCTTACCCCACAATGTCATTCACTTGGAAAAAGGAAGTTCAATATAATGAGGCCAATTATCCGTGGCTGGATCAAAAGGATCAATTCTTCCAAATTGCAGCATTCTGTGAGGGGATTACCTCGACAATTAGGACAGAAATTCTACTTACAATTACCGTGTGAGGTACAACCCAATTTCCTTTCTCTTGATTTCTTTCATTAATTTGTTTTATTCTCGCAATTTATTGTACCTTTGCTATTTCCTCGCTGCTTTCTTGCTTTTTGCTTCCTTTTTCCTAGTCGCCACTTTGTTGGATCCTGGTCACCAGTTTTTTGGGAGTTATGGATCAGGGTTCTACACCTGTTTTGGGATGGCCAAGTTGGCACAATAGACAGAGTAGGTCAGTAGACAGTTCCTAGGTGGAACACATTCTGTTTATTTACAAAGGTGTTCAGCAGCTACAGCTGTGTGTTTTCAACTCAAACCCTGCCTCTATACTACAGACTCTAACTATAGACTACTGGCTACTGACTAATAAGGTAGCCCATGCTACTCTTCTTTTGGGTACTAAGATCATGTGAATTTCCATTATAACATTCTTCTTAAAGGTATATTGCACATCAGATTACCAGATGCTCTCTCACTGTAAATGTTCCCGCTCCTCTCACGCTCTCTCACTGTTAATGTCCCCACTCCTCTCTAGTTCCATTCCTTTAGACTGAGTGGCTTGCTGGGCCATTTCAGAGGGCATTAAGAGTCAACCATAATTGTTGTGGATCTAGCCCAGACCAGGTAAGAACAGCTGATAATCTTTTCTAAAGGGCATTAGTGAACCAGATGTGTTTTTACAGCAGTCGGCAATGGTTTCATGGTCATCATCAGACTTTTACTTCCAGATTTTTATTTAATTCAAAATTCACCATCTGCTGTGATGGGATTCTAACCTGGGGTCCCACAGCATTCCGTGGTTACTAGTCCAGTGAGAATACCATTATGCCAACACCTCCCATTTTTGATTCCAATTTTTCTGTGCCAGATCCATCATTACCCCATTGAAGTTGGCTTTCCCCCTTTGGATTCTTACTCTGGATTGTTGTTTGTCCTTTTCCATAACCAAACTAAATCTCATGATACAGTGATCACTGTCCCCTAAAGGTCCTCCTGCAGACATTTTGATCCACTTGGCCCACCTCATTACCAAGAACCAGGTGTAGCAGCACCTCCTTTTTTGTTGAACTGAAAATAAACTACAGTAGAAAGTTTTCTTGAACATATTCTAGGAATTCTTACCCCTCCCTGCCCTTTACAACTATCTTGGTCTATATTCAGATATTTAAAGTCCCCCATTATAACTACTGTATAATTCTTGAACTTCGCTGTAATTTCCTTGCACATTTGTTCCTCTACATCTTTCCCACTAGTTGATGTGTTATATACTACGCCAAACAATGTCATTACACCTTATTTGTTACTTAGTTCAAGCCAAATAGATTCTGTCCTAGTCGCCCCGGGACATCCTCTCTTCCAGCCCTGCAACGTGCTCCTTCATTAATGTTGCCACCTCTCTTACTTTCATATCTTTCCTAAACACCTTATATCCCGGAATATTTAATACCCAGTTCTGCTGTTCCTTGACTTAGGTTTCTGGCATAGCCTCACCATCATAGTTCCATGTGGCTATCTGCATCTGCAACTTACATTTACTATGCTCCCTACCTTCACACGCATGTGTGGTTACTCTAATTTGGACCTTATTACTTTCCCTCTTACAATGAACCCACCTCATAGCTTACTATTTCCTACTCTAGTACCATCTATCTCTCCCAATATTTTTTTCACCTTGGCATCCGTCTTTAGTATTGCCTCCTGTTTCCCACACCCTGGCTAAGTTAGTTTAAGCTCTCCCCAATATCACTAGCAAATTGATCTGCAAGGAAATTGGTCCCGCTCTGTTCAGGTGCAAACTGTCCAGCCTGCACAGGCCCCATATCCCACAAAAATGATCCTAATGTCCCAAGAATCTAAAACCCTCCTTTCTGTACCATCTCTTCAGCCATGCTTTATCCTCCTATTTCTATATTCGCTTGTGTGTGGCACTGGGAGTAAGTCGGGGATTACTATTTTGAGGTCCTGCTTACTCATCTTTTAACTTGCTCTCTAAATTCTGACTGCAGAATTTTTTTTACCTTTATCATTGGTTCCCACGTGGACCACGACCACTGACTGTTCACCCTCCCTTGTAAAGTTGCTCTGTATCCTTGACCCTGGCACAAGAGAGGCAACATACTAGCCTGGATTCACATCTGCAGCCACACAAACGTGTTATGGTTCCCCTATCAAATCTCTAATCACTATTGCTCTTCCAGTCTTCTTCGACGCCCTGTACAGCTTAGCCAGTTGTGGTTGCAGTCCTCAGATAAACCATCACGTTCATTACTAATCAGAACTGTATATTCAAAACAAAAACAGAATTACCTGGAAAAACTCAGCAGGTCTGGCAGCATCGGCGGAGAAGAAAAGAGTTGACGTTTCGAGTCTTCATGACACTTCGACAGAACTTGCGTTCGAGTCCAAGAAAGAGTTGAAATATAAGCTGGTTTAAGGTGTGTGTGTGGGGGGCGGAGAGATAGAGAGACAAAGAGGTGGAGGGGGGGTGGGGGTGTGTGGTTGTAGGGACAAACAAGCAGTGATAGAAGCAGATCATCAAAAGATGTCAACGACAATAGTACAATAGAACACATAGGTGTTAAAATTAAAGTTGGTGATATTATCTAAACGAATGTGCTAATTAAGAATGGATGGTAGGGCACTCAAGGTATAGCTCTAGTGGGTTTTTTTTTATTTTATATATAATGGAAATAGGTGGGAAAAGGAAAATCTTTATAATTTATTGGAAAAAAAAGGGGAGGGGGAAACAGAAAGGGGGTGGGGATGGGGGAGGGAGCTTACGACCTAAAGTTGTTGAATTCAATATTCAGTCCAGAAGGCTGTAAAGTCCCTAGTCGGAAGATGAGGTGTTGTTCCTCCAGTTTGCGTTGGGCTTCACTGGAACAATGCAGCAAGCCAAGGACAGACATGTGGGCAAGAGAGCAGGGTGGAGTGTTGAAATGGCAAGCGACAGGGAGGTTTGGGTCATTCTTGCAGACAGACCGCAGGTGTTCTGCAAAGCGGTCGCCCAGTTTACGTTTGGTCTCTCCAATGTAGAGGAGACCACATTGGGAGCAACGGATGCAGTAGACTAAGTTGGGGGAAATGCAAGTGAAATGCTGCTTCACTTGAAAGGAGTGTTTGGGTCCTTGGACGGTGAGGAGAGAGGAAGTGAAGGGGCAGGTATTGCATTTTTTGCGTGGGCATGGGGTGGTGCCATAGGAGGGGGTTGAGGAGTAGGGGGTGATGGAGGAGTGGACCAGGGTGTCCCGGAGGGAGCGATCCCTAGGGAATGCCGATAAGGGGGGTGAAGGGAAGATGTGTTTGGTGGTGGCATCATGCTGGAGTTGGCGGAAATGGCGGAGGATGATCCTTTGAATGCGGAGGCTGGTGGGGTGATAAGTGAGGACAAGGGGGACCCTATCATGTTTCTGGGAGGGAGGAGAAGGCGTGAGGGTGGATGCGCGGGAGATGGGCCGGACACGGTTGAGGGCCCTGTCAACGACCGTGGGTGGAAAACCTCGGTTAAGGAAGAAGGAGGACATGTCAGAGGAACTGTTTTTGAAGGTAGCATCATCGGAACAGATGCGACGGAGGCGAAGGAATTGAGAGAATGGGATGGAGTCCTTACAGGAAGCAGGGTGTGAGGAGCTGTAGTCGAGATAGCTGTGGGAGTCGGTGGGTTTGTAATGGATATTGGTGGACAGTCTATCACCAGAGATTGAGACAGAGAGGTCAAGGAAGGGAAGGGAAGTGTCAGAGATGGACCACGTGAAAATGATGGAGGGGTGGAGATCGGAAGCAAAATTAATAAATTTTTCCAAGTCCTGACGAGAGCATGAAGCGGCACCGAAGTAATCATCGATGTACCGGAGAAAGAGTTGTGGAAGGGGGCCGGAGTAGGACTGCAACAAGGAATGTTCCACATACCCCATAAAGAGACAGGCATAGCTGGGGCCCATGCGGGTACCCATAGCCACACCTTTTATTTGGAGGAAGTGAGAGGAGTTGAAGGAGAAATTGTTCAGTGTGAGAACAAGTTCAGCCAGACGGAGGAGAGTAGTGGTGGATGGGGATTGTTCGGGCCTCTGTTCGAGGAAGAAGCTAAGGGCCCTCAGACCATCCTGGTGGGGGATGGAGGTATAGAGGGATTGGACGTCCATGGTGAAGAGTAAGCGGTAGGGGCCAGGGAACTGGAAATTGTTGATGTGACGTAAGGTGTCAGAGGAATCACAGATGTAGGTGGGAAGGGACTGGACAAGGGGAGAGAGAAGGGAGTCAAGATAACGAGAAATGAGTTCTGTGGGGCAGGAGCAAGCTGAGACGATCGGTCTACCGGGGCAGTTCTGTTTGTGGACTTTGGGTAGGAGATAGAAGCGGGCCGTCCGAGGTTGGGCGACTATCAGGTTGGAAGCTGTGGGAGGGAGATCCCCAGAGGAGATGAGGTCAGTGACAGTCCTGGAAACAATGGCTTGATGTTCAGTGGTGGGGTCATGGTCCAGGGAGAGGTAGGAGGAAGTGTCTGCGAGTTGACGCTCAGCCTCCGCGAGGTAGAGGTCAGTGCGCCAGACAACAACAGCACCACTCTTGTCAGCGGGTTTGATGACAATGTCAGGGTTGGACCTGAGAGAATGGAGTGCAGTAAGTTCAGAGAGAGACAGGTTAGAATGGGTGAGAGGAGCAGAGAAATTGAGACGACTAATGTCGCGCCGACAGTTCTCAATGAAAAGATCAAGAGAAGGTAAGAATCCAGAGGGAGGGGTCCAGGTGGAGGGAGAATATTGGAGATGGGTAAAAGGATCTGTTGAACTGGGAGAGGACTCCTGCCCAAAGAAGTGAGCCCGGAGACGAAGACGGCAGAAGAAGAGTTCAGTATCATGCCGAGCCCGAAATTCATTGAGGTGAGGGCGTAAGGGTATGAAACTAAGTCCTTTGCTGAGCACTGAACGTTCAGCATCGGAGAGGGGAAGGTCAGGGGGTATAGTGAATACACGGCTGGGGTTGGGATTGGAAGAAAGGGTGGGGACGGAGGAACAGGCAGGGGTGGGGGGTCCTAGATGGGTGTTGGTGTCGATGAGTTGTTGTAGCTTGCGTTCCTTAGCACTTGAGAGAAAGAGAAAAAGTTTCTTGTTGAGGCGTCGGATGAGCCGAAGGATAAAATGAAACTGGGGGCATGCGCAGCTTTGAAAAAGGGTACGGCGGTGCTGCTGGAGGGAGAGGTCGAGTGTGTTCATATGGCGGCGCATGGCACTGAGTGTGGATTTCAGAATGTGACGGGAACAGCAGTCCGAGAAACGTTTTATGTCCCGGAGATACCTGTAATCCTGGGTGGGTTCGAAACATGAGGGGTGGAATTTCAGTTGAAATCCACGTGGGGTAAGTCGGAGACGGAGACAGTCACTGAGAAAGGAGATATGGCTGTGAAAGCGGGTTTTAGTAAACACCTTGTCAAACACTAGGAGGGAAATGGAAAGCAAAGAAGGTGAGCAAGACAACAGAGAGATACGGAATGCTCTTCAAGAAATGCCTACCTCCTTGAAGAAGTTCTGTTCCTCTCTGCGACAAGATTTCCGTATCTCTCTTCTTCCGCCGTCTTCATCTCCGGGCTCACTTCTTTGGGCAGGAGTCCTCTCCCAGTTCAACAGATCCTTTTACCCATCTCCAATATTCTCCCTCCACTTGGACCCCTCCCTCTGGATTCTTACCTTCTCTTGATCTTTTCATTGAGAACTGTCGGCGCGACATTAGTCGTCTCAATTTCTCTGCTCCTCTCACCAATTCTAACCTGTCTCTCTCTGAACTTACTGCACTCCATTCTCTCAGGTCCAACCCTGACATTGTCATCAAACCCGCTGACAAGAGTGGTGCTGTTGTTGTCTGGCGCACTGACCTCTACCTCGCGGAGGCTGAGCGTCAACTCGCAGACACTTCCTCCTACCTCTCCCTGGACCATGACCCCACCACTGAACATCAAGCCATTGTTTCCAGGACTGTCACTGACCTCATCTCCTCTGGGGATCTCCCTCCCACAGCTTCCAACCTGATAGTCGCCCAACCTCGGACGGCCCGCTTCTATCTCCTACCCAAAGTCCACAAACAGAACTGCCCCGGTAGACCGATCGTCTCAGCTTGCTCCTGCCCCACAGAACTCATTTCTCGTTATCTTGACTCCCTTCTCTCTCCCCTTGTCCAGTCCCTTCCCACCTACATCCGTGATTCCTCTGACACCTTACGTCACATCAACAATTTCCAGTTCCCTGGCCCCTACCGCTTACTCTTCACCATGGACGTCCAATCCCTCTACACCTCCATCCCCCACCAGGATGGTCTGAGGGCCCTTAGCTTCTTCCTCGAACAGAGGCCCGAACAATCCCCATCCACCACTACTCTCCTCCGTCTGGCTGAACTTGTTCTCACACTGAACAATTTCTCCTTCAACTCCTCTCACTTCCTCCAAATAAAAGGTGTGGCTATGGGTACCCGCATGGGCCCCAGCTATGCCTGTCTCTTTATGGGGTATGTGGAACATTCCTTGTTGCAGTCCTACTCCGGCCCCCTTCCACAACTCTTTCTCCGGTACATCGATGATTACTTCGGTGCCGCTTCATGCTCTCGTCAGGACTTGGAAAAATTTATTAATTTTGCTTCCGATCTCCACCCCTCCATCATTTTCACGTGGTCCATCTCTGACACTTCCCTTCCCTTCCTTGACCTCTCTGTCTCAATCTCTGGTGATAGACTGTCCACCAATATCCATTACAAACCCACCGACTCCCACAGCTATCTCGACTACAGCTCCTCACACCCTGCTTCCTGTAAGGACTCCATCCCATTCTCTCAATTCCTTCGCCTCCGTCGCATCTGTTCCGATGATGCTACCTTCAAAAACAGTTCCTCTGACATGTCCTCCTTCTTCCTTAACCGAGGTTTTCCACCCACGGTCATTGACAGGGCCCTCAACCGTGTCCGGCCCATCTCCCGCGCATCCGCCCTCACGCCTTCTCCTCCCTCCCAGAAACATGATAGGGTCCCCCTTGTCCTCACTTATCACCCCACCAGCCTCCGCATTCAAAGGATCATCCTCCGCCATTTCCGCCAACTCCAGCATGATGCCACCACCAAACACATCTTCCCTTCACCCCCCTTATCGGCATTCCCTAGGGATCGCTCCCTCCGGGACACCCTGGTCCACTCCTCCATCACCCCCTACTCCTCAACCCCCTCCTATGGCACCACCCCATGCCCACGCAAAAAATGCAATACCTGCCCCTTCACTTCCTCTCTCCTCACCGTCCAAGGACCCAAACACTCCTTTCAAGTGAAGCAGCATTTCACTTGCATTTCCCCCAACTTAGTCTACTGCATCCGTTGCTCCCAATGTGGTCTCCTCTACATTGTAGAGACCAAACGTAAACTGGGCGACCGCTTTGCAGAACACCTGCGGTCTGTCTGCAAGAATGACCCAAACCTCCCTGTCGCTTGCCATTTCAACACTCCACCCTGCTCTCTTGCCCACATGTCTGTCCTTGGCTTGCTGCATTGTTCCAGTGAAGCCCAACGCAAACTGGAGGAACAACACCTCATCTTCCGACTAGGGACTTTACAGCCTTCTGGACTGAATATTGAATTCAACAACTTTAGGTCGTAAGCTCCCTCCCCCATCCCCACCCCCTTTCTGTTTCCCCCTCCCCCTTTTTTTTCCAATAAATTATAAAGATTTTCCTTTTCCCACCTATTTCCATTATATATAAAATAAAAAAAAACCCACTAGAGCTATACCTTGAGTGCCCTACCATCCATTCTTAATTAGCACATTCATTTAGATAATATCACCAACTTTAATTTTAACACCTATGTGTTCTATTGTACTATTGTCGTTGACATCTTTTGATGATCTGCTTCTATCACTGCTTGTTTGTCCCTACAACCACACACCCCCACCCCCCCTCCACCTCTTTGTCTCTCTATCTCTCCGCCCCCCACACACACACCTTAAACCAGCTTATATTTCAACTCTTTCTTGGACTCGAACGCAAGTTCTGTCGAAGTGTCATGAAGACTCGAAACGTCAACTCTTTTCTTCTCCGCCGATGCTGCCAGACCTGCTGAGTTTTTCCAGGTAATTCTGTTTTTTTTTTGGATTTCCAGCATCCGCAGTTTTTTTGTTCTTATCCAGAACTGTATATTGTTTGGCATGTGAAATGCACTTAGGAGATAATGCGCTACCTGCCTGTTTCTTCGTGAATGCCTGGTGGTCACATATTCCCTCTCCCCACTGCATATTCTTAAGCTGCAGGGTGACCACATCTATAAACATGCTATCCACCAAGCTCTCAATTTTGCAGATGTGCCACTGTGATGACAGCTGCTCCAAAACCTGAAGTGCAAGCTGCTGATGCTGACGACAATTTCTACACATATGGTAGAAATATCTTGAAGTACCCACATAAAACAGGATGTGCACTCCAGGGGTTGGAGCTGCCCTACCTTTCCTTTACCTATTAGATAATAAAGTTTACTGTTTAAAAAAAAAGGGTGGATTTTCTGTACTTGCTGGCTTCAGGCATCATAGTTGGTGTGAGCGGACAATATAATGCAAAAATTTGCGATCATCCACTCTGCCTGTCAATGGCAGGCTACCTTTTCTGCCACCACACGTCATGAACTTCATTGTAATACAACTGCATATCATTATAAGTTCAGCTCACCGGAATTATCCCCCCCACACTGGATCACTCGAGTATGTCAATGTGATTCATTCTCTTTCTGCACTGGATGGCAAACCTCTTCTGTGCAGCGTTGGCACTGACCCCCACTGCCATCGCCTCCCAAGCCGGAGTGGTGGCACTGATGGGCCTCCTGCGTCATGTTAGAGGACATCGTGGCAGGCTCCAGCGGTGTCCAGAAGTCATCCCAGGAATGTGTCACTGATTCGGAGGGGCTGCAGTCCTCTTGTCTTTTGGGGCCATGTCTTGTGTGCAGCAGTCCTTGGATGGAAGCACTGAGTGATGTACGTGTGGCTGCACTTCACATATGGTGCCTGGCATGAAGAAGCGACAAGGTGATGGCATGGTGGGCTAATTGGAGGCCGCCCAGCAATGAAATGGCGTGTTTCCTGGGAATACATGATCAATGAGGTGGGATTGAGACAATACGGCGTGAAAAGCTGCCATTGTGCCCGGTGAGTAAAACATTCCTTTTCCTGCCCGCTACCACGCTTAGTACAGATCTGGGACAATTCCGCCTAAAGGCTCACCAGTTACTCAGTTACCTCCTTCTGTTGTCATTTAAATATGGGAAGGTTAATTGAAATGTTTTACTTAGCCATTATTGTATATAAGAAATGAAATTTTAAATTTCCTAGCTCCTTAGACTAACTTCCTAACATTGGAGAAAGTGAAACAAAGCTACAAGGCTCACCAGCCAATCAACTCATAGCCTTCCTGTAATGTCACAGTTTGATTTTGTTTTTCTCTCACTTCAGTCATCCCAGTCTCCCAAACTTCCGGACTTAACATTGAGTTCAACAACTTCAGATCATAAACTCTCTCTTCCATCCTCACCCCCTCTCCGATCCCCTTTTTTCTAATAATTATTATATTTTTAAAATATATTTTTATTTTCCCACTTATTTCTATTATTATTTTTAAATTGATTTCCATCCATTGTGTTATCTCCACTTTTTAGCCTATTTCAATCCCTCCCCCCACCCCCCCACCCCCGAACTATGGCCATCTGTCACTTTCTCATCCTGTTTTCTACCCTTAATGTCACCTTAATTAGCACATCCTTTAGCTAATAGCACCACTGTCAACACCCCTTTGACCTTTTGTCTATGACACCTTTGGCAATCTCTCCTTTGCCTCCGCCTATCGCTGGCCTTCTATCCAGCTCCACCTGTCCCACCCCTTTAAACAGCTTATATTTCACATCATTTCTATTTCTCTTTAGTTCTGATGAAGAGTCATATGGACTAAAAACATTAACTCTTTCTTCCTTTCCACAGATGCTGTCAGACCTGCTGAGTTTTTCCAGCTATTTTTGTTTCTACTTCACAGTGATCCTGAACTGCTGCATACTCCTCCGAGTCTGCTTTCAGTGATCCTGACCCACTTCATAATCTTCCCACCCTCCTTAATGTATTTAACAAAGCCTATGCCCTTTACGCCTTTTACATTGATGTTATCTCATTTAATGTTAGAATGGTTGA